>NC_136415.1:161450178-162050178 GCF_051521515.1 Lactuca serriola
GTCACCCTTCACAGGTACTTATGATAGGGGTGAAGGTTTGTTGGACCTCATACACACGGATTTGTGTGGGCCCTTCAGAGTTTCTACAAGGGATGCTAATCACCATTATGTGACTTTTACTGATGATTACATCAGATATGGATATATCTACTTAATCAAGCATAAGTCGGAAACTTTTGAAAAGTTTAAAGAGTTTAAGCAGGAAGTTGAGAATCAATTGGGCAGGAACATCAAGATGCTCCGATCCGATCAGGGAGGAGAGTATCTTAGCATTGAGTTCCTTGACTATCTTAAGGAATGTGGGATTGTCTCATAATTGACACCTCCCAGAACATCACAGTTGAATGGTGTGGCTGAGTGGCGAAATCGAACCTTGTTGGATATGGTTCGTTCCATGATGATTCGAGCTTCGTTACCAATCTCTTTCTGGGTGTATGCCTTAGAGACTACCGCCCATATCCTTAGTCTAGTCCCTACCAAAAAGGTTGCCAAAACACCTCACGAGATGTGGACTGGGAAAGTTCCCAATTTAGACCACATCAAGTTTTGGGGTTGTGAGGCTTTTATGAGGCGTGAGACTCATGATAAGCTTGAACCTCAAAGTGAGAGGTGTATTTTCATCGGCTATCCACAGAGATACTTTGGTTACCTATTCTACAGACCCAGTGATAATGTGGTATTTGTAGCAAGAAGAGGAGTCTTTTGTGCGAGAGAATTTATAAGCCAAGGGGACAGTGGGAGGCAAATTGACCTTGAAGAGCTTCAAGAGTCAAGCGGTGAAGGAACCTCAAATACTACCGACCAACTTGAGGAGGAAACTCCTATTCAACCGATAGATGAGTCTGTACTTCCGAGGCGTTCCACTAGGGTAAGGAACATGCCTGATTTTTATTATGGTTATCACATCACTACTGAAGGTGATACATTTATCAGTGATAGTACACTGATAAATCAGGATGAACCTAATAATTCTAGGGAAGCCATGGTAGGCCTCGAGTCTGCTAAATGGAAGGAGGCTATGGATAGCGAGATTCACTCCATGTATGACAATCAAGTTTGGAACTTGGCTGAAAATGTTCCAGGTCGAAAGACAGTTGGGTGCAAATGGATCTTTAAGAAGAAGACCGACATGGATAGGAAGGTACACACGTACAAAGCACGACTGGTTGCGAAGGGCTTTACTCAAACTCCGGGAGTTGACTATGGTGAGACCTTCTCACTAGTAGCCAAAATTAAGTCTATTAGGGTTTTACTGACCATAGCTGCATTTCATGATTATGAAATATGGCAAATGGATGTAAAAACTGATTTCCTTAATGGAAAGTTGGTTGAGGATATTTACATGGCTCAACCAGAGGGTTTTGTCGACTCAAAATACCCTAATAGAGTGTGTAGCTGGAGAAATCCATTTATGGATTAAAGCGAGCATCTTGCAGATGGAATCTTTGCTTTGATGAGAAAGTCAAAGAGTTTGGCTTTCCGAGGAGCGAGGATGAGTCCTGTGTATATGTTAGGGCTAGTGGGAGTATAGTTAGCCTTTTGGTGTTGTATGTGGATGACATACTACTCATAGGAAATGAAATCCCAACCTTGTAGGAGGTTAAGTCCTGGCTTGGGAAGTGTTTCGCTATGAAAGACCTTGGAGAAGCTGCCTATATTCTAGGGGTAAGGATAATGAGAGACAGGAGTAAGAGACTAATTGGACTTAGTCAAAGTACCTACTTGGATAAGGTGTTGAAGAGGTTCAGCATGCAAGAATCCAAGAAAGGGAATTACCTATCTAGAGTAATGCCAAGCTGAGTAAGTCTCAGTGTCCGAGTACAGAGGCTGAGATAGCTGAGATGAGTCATATACGTTATGCTTCCGCTATGGGCTCGATCATGTATGCTATGACTTGTACTCGCCCTGATGTGGCCTTTGCTTTGAGCATGGTCAGTAGATATCAAGGGAACCCTGGCAAGGCTCACTAGACTGTGGTAAAGAACATTCTCAAGTATCTGCGGAGGACTAAGGATTGGGTCCTTACCCTTGGTGGTAGTGATGACTTTAAAGTGGGAGGATATAGCGATGCTAGCTTTTAAACTGATAGGGATAATTTCTGCTCTCAGTCTGGCTGGGTTTTTATCCTAAATGGAGGGGGAATAACTTGGAGAAGTTCCAAGCAGGAGATAGTAGCTGATTCTACTTGTGAATCAGAGTACATAGCGGCGAGTGAAGCAGAAAAGGAGGCGATATGGCTAAAGAACTTCATCGGAGACCTTGGAGTTGTACCAGCTATAAAGGAGCCAATGGAAATTTTCTGTGACAGCGAAAGTGCAGTTTCTTTGGCTAATAAATCAAGAGATGAAGAATGATCTAGGCACATTGACAGAAAATACCATTTCATAAGACATCAAATAGAAGAAGGACTCCTCGTAGAAAAGAGGGTATCATCAGATCAGAACCCAGCAGATCCCCTCACGAAGGGACTGAATAGGGTTAAGCATTTACAGCATGCGAGGCGCATCGGGCTGAAGGATGATATTAGTTTCAATAATTAGATTTCTGAAACTTGTAAAATGTAATTGACATTTTATGATTAAATAAAAGTTGTTATTTATTTATGAGTAAAGTGTTACTATCTTGTGTTAATCGTTTGATGCGTTTCAATTTTGCATGTTTTGACTTCCTGAATAATTATGTTATTATTCAAACTCTCATAGCCAGTCATACTTTAGAAGTAGGTACTGATTTAAGACTTTCATGAATTTGGCTTGTATGATTTTTCTAATGTGTATCAGACATAGCAATGTTTGCCGTAACATTCATGAGTACTCATAAGGCCTGAGTATTGGATTCAACCCACGCTCACTTGCATCACTTCAAGGAATTTATCTCGAGTGATCGTGAGATGGTAATATCATATAAATCTTCAAGCCTAGAGATATGAGTTGTTTACTATGATTTTGTTATCCATTGATTGTACGTAAACGCATTGGTAACTCGATGTTACAAAACGTGCTTTTGTGTATAATTCAACAAGTAGTTAGTACAAGGATATGAGTTGAAGTTTATCTGTTCCGTCTAAAAATAGAAGTGATATCTGGGCCCCACGATGATTTGGTTTTAACTTATGTACTGGGCCAGGTCAGAACCTAATTGATGTGTTCAATTTAGTTCTATTTGGAAACAAATCAGAGGTCGAGAAACGAATGCTTGACAATAAGTAAAACCATGTTGCATGTGTTTGTCTGGCTGATATCTTGAGAGCAGAGGATTATATGATCATTTATCTTAAATGGCGTATCATCATCATCTCAGTTCTAAGAGACTTTGAAAGAGCTATGATTGCTAGTGAGATCCTGAAGTCATATTTGCAAATAGAGTTATTAGACTTTTCCAAGTGGGAGACTATTGGATATAGTGTCTAAGTCCATAACTTTATTTGGTATGTACTTGACCCGACCCGGCATGGTCCATTTGGGTTACATGGCATTGCAATACTTGGATAGACAAAATGAGAGAAAGGACACTTGTGATTAAAAATATATTATAAGTTATTATATATTAATAATATTATTATTTAATTAGTGTTGATCAAATATTAATTTAGTATTAATTTGGTGATCAAAATGAGACTAATTAAATATATGGTTGAATGTGACAATCATCTAATCTTTTATGGTGGATTAATGATCCATGGTTCATGGAGTTGGGTTATAACCATTTGGAGCTCCATGGATAGTTTATGGGAGTTACAAACCCATGGATCATTAGAAATGAAGAGTCATGACAATTAATGGGATTCATGTGTGACAACATTATAAAAGGAACCCTATAGCTAGCAAAATCGGTACTAGTGTGATATAAGAGGGCATAACCAATTTTTGAGTGCAAGTGTATTCTCTCAAGTTATTCCATGTCTTGTAGTGTTGTGTGAAGCATTTGAGGCACAACATTTGGGGTGCTAGACTCACAAAGTCTTCAAGGAATCCAAGAAACAAGAAAGGTATGAACTTCTACTAGTTTTTTCTATTACCTGTTCCCCATGCCATGCTAGTTAGGAAGTAAACCTTGAAAAATCAAATTTGCACATATATTAGAGAAAACATAGATTCAAGGTTTATAGGGTTGTATGTACACCATAGGAGTGTTAGAATGCTCAAAACCCATCACGAAAATCTACCCCCTTCCTCGTTAGACGAGCGAGGGGTACTGCAATCTTGGAGAAATCTCGAATGAATCTCCGGTTGTACCCTGATAATCCAAGGAAACTCCTGATTTCTAAAGGAGATCTCGGCACCTCCTACTGCATAACTGCCTCAATGTTGGCCGATTCGACCAAAATCCCCTCCTGTTTGACGAGGTGTCCGAGGAATTGGAACTCTTGTAACCAAAAATCACATTTCGAGAACTTGGCATACAGCCGTTCTCGTCTATGGACTCCCAAAAATTCCCTGAGGTGCTCCTTGTGCTGCTCTCGGGTCTTGGAATATAGCAAGATATCATCAATAAACACAATAACCAAGTGATGTATCAGTCTGCGGACTCGATTCATCAGATCCATAAATACTGCTGGCGCATTGGTGAGTCCAAACGGCATCGCCACGAACTCAGAATGACCATAACGAGTCTGAAACGTGGACTTCTCCACGTCCTCCTCTTTGACCCGGACCTGATGATACCTTGATCTCAAATTAATATTGGAAAACCAAGATGCACCCTGCAACTGATCAAAGAGATCGTCTATCCTCGGGAGTGGATAACGGTTCTTCACTGTTAACTTGTTCAAGTCTCTATAATCAATGCACATCTGGTGCGTACCATCCTTCTTCCTGACGAAGAGGATCGGTGCTCCCCATGGAGAATTGCTCAGAAGAATGAACTCCTTGCCTTGCAGGTCCTGCAACTGAGACGACAAATCCTGCATCTCAAGCAGCGCCAAACAGTATGACACCTTGGCAATAGGAGCCGCACCCGACACCATGTCGATCTGGAACTCGACCTGCCGCTATGGAGGTACCACTGGCAATTCCTCCGGAAACACATCCAGAAACTCCCAAACCACTGGAACCTCTGATATTGAAGTCTGATCCCAGACTCGCGTATCCACCACGTATGCTAGATAACCTGCACACCCGTGGTAAATGTACTATCGAGCCCTGGAGGCTAAACAAAATACTGATCCCACTTTGGTTCCCTCAACATAAATAAATAGTTCTCCCGTACATGGGGTTCAACCACTACCCGTTGCCCCTCGCAATCAATCATGGCACCGAACCGACTAAGCCAGTCCATTCCCATGATCACACATACATCCCTCATGGGAATAGGAATCAAGTCTATCAGGAAAGATATACCGAAGATCTCTATCTCACATCCTCGATAAATGGAAGAAGAAAAAATCCCGTGTTCGTTAGCGATAGAGACTCACAACGGACACTCTAGTTCGCCCATATGCACTTTGAACCCCCCGCTGAATGTCTGAGACACGAATGACGAACTCTTCCCCGAGTCAATTAAAACCAACGCAGGCAAGGAGTTTACTAAGAACGTACCTATTCATAGGTACTACAGATTAGCATAAGAAAAATATAATAAACGAGATAAAGGATAGAGACATACCAGCAACCACATCCGGTGCTGCCTTGGCCTCCTCAGCCGTAAGCTGGAAAGCACGCCCCTAAGCCTTCAAAGGCTCCGCCCTAACAGGCTTCCCATCCATGATCCTCAAAGTAGTCGGTGCCGGAGCCTGTGTCGGCTTGGCAGCTAACAAAGGACAGTGGGCCTTAATATGGCCCACCTGCTCATAATGATAACAAAGTCTAACCCCAGAAGTAGGAGTCTTCTGCTTGCAATCCCTGGCAAGATGGCCCTGCTTGCCACAATGGTGACACCCATTTTCTACTCGGCATGTCCCTGAATGAGCCTTCCCGCACTTTCCACATGTATGATCTGGTTGTCCCCCAATCCTGGTATCAATGGTCTTAGGCCGCTTTGGTGCCGGCTGCGACTATACCAGGGCCCGCTGCTGCTCCCTCAGCTGCAGCTCAATCTCCAACTCACACCGCCTAGCAGTCTCCTGTAGATCCAGAAGTGTATCACATCTCTGAGTGGCGACAAACTAACGGATGTTAGTCTTTAGCATTCCCAGATAACGCGTCATCTGAGTCTGCTCTAAGTCAAAATCCACGAAAAACATCGCCCTCTCAGTAAACACACGGGTGATCTCCGAAACCGACTCAGTACCATGCTTCAGATCTAAGAACTCCTATGACAACTGCTCACACTCGACCCGCGGAACATAGCAAAGCACGGAACATATCCCCGAACTGCTCCAAAGTAACCGCATATATCTGATCATCCGTATATGAACCAGTCACCAACCTCCACCGATCCTTTGCCCCGGCCCACAACAAGTTTAGGGCACACCAGACCTTCTGGTCAGTAGGACACGAGCATGTGAAGAAGCAACCCTCCAAATCGGGGGGTTCGTGTTACCTAAGTGTCAATATTGGAAGCCCCAACTGGCTCCTCACCCTCCTGCCGCTGTTACAGCCGAGGTAGCTGCATCGGCAACCATCTCAGCTAGGGCAGCATATCTGTCATCAAAGTACTCCCTCATAGCAGACTTAATAGTCCCAAACAACTCCGGAATCTGACCCCAGACAATCTCGACCACCTCCTCACGGATGATCTCCCTAACCTGATCCTCTTTCATCACTGGCTCCTCCTAGCCGATAATCTTCGGCGCCGTTGGGGCCTCCTGATCACCCTGTCCTGATATTGATTCGGATCCAGTCTCGAAATGCCTTGTAAACACCATAATGAAATATAAACAGGAAGATATCAAATAATCTGCATAAATAACCGGGAACCAACACCCTACAAAACCCTTGGGGTTGTGACTTCCTTGCTACGCGTATGGGTCCTGTGCTTTCAGTAGTACAGGCCCAATACTACCTTCCACACCTACCCATATTTGTCTCGAGTATCATCACAACACCCTAAAACTATACATGCACATGGTGGTCGCTCAACCTCACTCATAGAGGAAGGATAACTATCTTACAACTAACTTACCAGCCTCATACAATCCACCTATGAAACTTTCACCAACCATGTGGCACTAGTGTATGCTAGTCATACATAACGCTAGACCCTACAGACTTTCGAATATCCAATCCTACCCTAAGCTCCCAATCAAACAATAATAGAACATAAGGTCAAATCAAACATTCTTAGGCTATAAGATCTTAATTATATATAACTGTGATGCATACCCTAAGCAACTATAGTAATGATGTCAATCTCATATAAAGGAAACCCTAGGCTAGCAAGCATCATGTAATAAGGCAATTCTATCAAGAAATTCCTGAGGATCCCTAGCCTAACACTAGCATGCTGTTCTAACATATTACAGAATCAATATATGCATGGTATTTTGGGGTCTACTTACTGGCTCCGACTGATCATACACTCTGCATCCTCCTTTACTTATTTTGAAAACCATTTTAGAAGTTACTTTTAAAACATTTCCTTGATTTGAGATTGGAGTCAGTTGAATGTTCGTCCAATTCACTCAAACCAAGGCTCTGGTACCAACTTGTAACACCCATAAAATTTAAACCAAATTTTAACTTTTCTAAACATTTAAAATCCAAGAGTTATTACAAATCTTTGCTTAAAAAATAGTCTTTATCACAGTTTTCCCAGAAACATAAACAAAATGTGAGGAGTTGTACGATCATGCATTTGCCTTGCCGCGGTTCCCTAATGTACCTAAAACAATAAACTAAAATTGTATGCCCCAAAGCTTAGTGAATTCCCCCAAAATACCCATACTCACAAAATACAAATATAACCATAAACAACATACTATGGGTCCAATCAACCATAAGGTTGGAATACCCTAGGCCCTTAACCTTCCGGTATGAATGCCAACATACTATGGGTCCAATGATCCTCGGGATGAAATACCCCAGGCCCACAACCAATAGGTTGGAATGGCCACATACTATGAGTCCAGTCATCCTCGGGATGGAATACTCCAGACCCATAACCAACAAGTTGGAATGCCCAGGTCTATTTGCATTCGCACAAAGTAGATAAGCTTCAACCAATAAACAAACATGTGCACATATAATAATCACATAACAGTCTATAGACAACAAACTGATCTACCAGATCATACCACATAACATAAAATAGTATCCTACCCTCTAGGATATCTTACTAACAGACCATACTAGCATAACATAACCAATAATAATTCAAAGGGTCGACCTTGGTGCCTTAGACCCTTGAGTATAGTGAGGAGAACTCACCTGACTAGTAGTGCTGAAAAGCTGAAATTCTATTCACTGCCTCAATGGGAATCCCGAGCCGACATACATCATGAAACATCCCGAAATTTAGGTACAACTATTTAACCCTTTTCTTTTGTCAAGATTAGCCCTTTAGTGGAAAATTTTGTAAACGAGTACGCTGGGCGTACTGGAGAGTACGCTGCGCATTCTCATGCGATTAAGTTGGACGCGGACTGGCCTAGGTACGTTGGGCGTAGCGAGCCCAGATGCAAACCCTAATTTATGACTTGTGCACTATAAAAGGAATGCTAAGGCCTTATCCTCAGCCACCATTTCAGAGAGTGAAACCCTACGAGAGCATTTCCTTCGTCCTAAAGCTTGTGTGAGTGTTTTGAGCTAAAGGTGCCTTTGTGTGTTAGTGAAGAAGAAAGAGAGGAGCTTGTGATGGCTAGGGTTTGAAGTTCAATCATGGATCCGAGTTCTTCAGAGGCAGGAGTTTCACTTTGAGGTAAAAATCTCAGAACTTTCCTCTTTATTTCGGTTTGGTGTTTTATGGTCCAATTTTAGGGTTTAAGTCCCAAAGGTGGAGACTTTATGAGCAAGAAGGGCTCCATGGACCTAGATTTGTCCCATTTTAGTGTTATGTGTGTTGTTGATCCATAAAAATCCCAACTTGGTCGTTGTTATGGAGTCATGCTTGAGTTATGAGCTTTTAAGTGTTGGAAATAGAATGTTATGGGTGTTGGTGACTTTTACGGCAATGCAAAGGCTTAAAGTGACCAACTTTATGGATTAAGAGGCTTAGGGGAGGTCAGATCTGAAAATTGGACGTGTGTCTTTACCGTTTAAGACCCCAAAAGCTGAAGAGTCTGAAACTGGGAGTTACACAGGGCATAATCCCAGTACACGTAGGGTCGCGTTCCCCGTTTTTGTGAGGTTGCCGGGTATGCCCAACATATAGGTTTGGTACGCACAGCGTAACCCAAAGAGTTGACTTTTATTGACTTTTAGGGTTAGGTCAATGTTAGGGTCTGGGAGTCAGGAGAAGGGTAAAATTATCTTTTTCCCTTATGAGAATGCTAAGAGAGGGATTAGTCTAGCCTTGAGAGTTGTATTGATTAGAGTGCTTATTCCATGTGATTAGGCGGAGGCTAGACCAGGTTTTTACCAAGTTCGATATTATCGAGTTACCCGAGGTGAGTCTTCTCACTGTACTTTACCTTGAATGGTAACCAGAGTTATGTGACTGTGTATCTTGTATGCTATGTATGTTATATGTCGCATTGCATCATTACTATGTGATTATGCGGTGTGTATACCAGAGTTACAGATTTAGGACCGGAAGGTCTACAGAGTTAGGACCAGAGGGTCCACAGAGTTAGGGCCAGAACGCCCACAGAGTTATAGCCTCGAGTGGCTAATATGTGTTGCATGTCGTATTTTGGGGAACTCGCTAAGCATTTATGCTTACAGTGTTTTGCGTTATGTGTTGCACGTACCAGTGAGGATCGCGGGAAGGCGCCGACATGATCAGTACACATACATGAGGAGATTTTATACATTACGATCTTGGGCTGTAATTATGAATTGATATGTGAACAGTGAGATTTTATAATATTAATGAATGAAAATATGTTTTAAAAATGTGAAAAATTGTTTTGAAATTTTCGGTGGTACAAGTTGGTATCAGAGCCTTGGCTTGAGGGTTTCGGATGCACCTCGAGTGCATTTGAACTGAAACTGAGGATTTGAGGAAACTTTTGAAATAAAACAGAATTTTTCTAAAAGAGTAAAAAGGATTTGAAAAGAGCAGAGCAGAGCCGTGTGTACGATCAGCCAGCGCCCGAACGGTGATTTCCCAAAATACCCTTATATTATGTGTCATAAGATATGTGATGATATGTTATGCATGCTAGAGTAGGCTAGGTATTCTTATTAGGACTAGAGTTGCCTGATTTGTGATGCCTTCGCTTAGGGGTGTTACTGCTAGGAGATGCTTGAGAGTGACTAGATAGCAGCGAGGAGTTTATGACAAATCTGCTAGAGAGTAGATTATGCATATTAAGAGTAGCGTACTCGGGATTTGGGGTCCTAGGAGAAGGTCTTGGGGTGAATACTTATGCGGTGTGGATGGTTGTATTAGGCCTGTACTACTGAAGACACCGGAGCAGTGCACATCCCATGTAAGAATCCTTGGGTTACCAAGGAACGAGTAAGGTTGAGTTATCGAGTGCGAGTATGCTCGAGCTAATCTCTGATATTTCTTATGTTGTATTTCAGAGACATCATGGTTATGACACACCACAGACCAGAGACTAGTGGGGTGAGTGTTGAGGAACTCCGTCAGATGATCCATGAGGAGGTGGCTGCGGCTATCCGCATAGAGATTCCAGAGATGTTCGGGTCTATTAAGACCATGTTGATTGACACTTTTGATTAGAGATACGTAGTGGTTACTGAGGCTGCAGCTGCTGCAGATACCGCAACTGTTGCTGCTGCCAGACCTCAGGGTGGTGATTCATTGTTGTTCCGGGAGTTCAGCAACACGAAGCCACCAGAGTTTGATGGGACACAGGATTCGATTGCTGTGATGCTTCTATACATGTTCATGTCCAGAGCATCTGAGAGTTTGGTTCGTGCTGAACCACTTCTCTTGGGAGTGAAGGACCGGTGGAAGTTTTTTTCATCACACTATTCGCCTGCTGAGCTTGTTGCGGTGACCCGGGAGAGGTTTACCACCATGTTCCGTGATGAGTACGTTTCCCCAGTGGAGAGGGAGTGTTTGGCCCAGGAGTTTTTGACCCTCAATGTCACACCCCAAAACCGAAACGATGAAAACGTTCTGGGGCTGAGGATGTCATGTAAAGTATCACAACACAGTATAATAGTAAACAAGTAAACAACATCATCCATTTCATTAAATATATAATTTTAATACAAGTGTGTTCTGTACAGTTATAAACACCAAAATATGAATCAAAATATAAGATGAGTCTTGTATGCCCTCCATCTTCTCAAAAGCTGGCATCGCTACCTGTTTACTGATGACCTGAGAATACAAGTTATTTTGAAAGAGTTTATCAGCATTAAAGTTGGTGAGTTCATAAGTAGTTAGTGTTTATGTTTGTATCAAAATGTTTGAAACACTGTTAGAAGTACGAATTTGTAAACGTTGGTAGTAAAAGTGTGAATATGTTTGTAAGTGTTTGTAAAAGTTTGTAACTCCTAGAAAGTCCTATATTTTCTACTAAAAGTAGCCTTCTACCATGGCACAATTGTTCTGTATGTTTGTTTCTTGTAAAAGTGTGTAATTTTCCCAAGTGTAACTATCATTATCAAAATATAGTTTGTACATTAATGTTTAAGTGAAGTAATCACCAAATAAATGTAAAGGGTAAATTAATGTAGTACTGTAGTGTTGTATTATAGGAACTACTGCCGTACTAACTACCTTAAACCAGATTTATGTCAAGGTATTATGTGATAAATTGTACCATACTATCGACTATGAAACATGACAATGTAAGTCGTCATACATTTTGCACCAGAAGACCTACCGGTCCCACTGTAGCTAGCAGTAAGGTGTAGGATAGTCAATCCAGTATAGATCTATACACAAACTCATGCTCTCCCTCCAGGAGATTCTGGTTACAACTCGGGCCATGACAACGAAGACATGCTCCGATACAGTGGATCACATTTATGTTATCATATACTTGTATATGTAATGTATGTACTTGTGTAGTGAATGTATTGTTTCTCATCATAGTATCGTTGTATATGTTCTCATCCTAGTATAGTTGTATAAGTTCTCGTCATAGTATATTTGTATAAGTTCTCGTCATAGTATATGTGTATAAGTTCTTGTCATAGTATAGTTGTATATGTTCTTATCATAGTATAGTTGTATAAGTTCTCATAACTATATATGTAGTAGACATGCTTTTAACATTATATAAGTTTAAAAACTATAAAAGAAAGGTTTAGTATACAAAAGTGAATTTGATAAAGAGTTTGACGTCATTTGTTTGGTAAAACAGTTTAATATACGGAAAATTCAATAGTATGCTAGTTATTAATCATATGTGATTGATCTAATAACTAACATGGTTCAACATGTATCCCCCCATAAAAGCATTTAAGAACATTTCAAAGGTTAATTAAGGGGTATGAACTCACCTGTAGTGAGTAGTTTGTACGAAAGTGTTGGACAAGGTGCTAGGTGTGAAGTGAGGACATGAACACACACAATGATCCTAGTTAACATAATAAACATATATGTATCTAATTAGACATTTAATAACTAATTAATTAAGTTAAGACACCCTAGGACATGGAAACACTTTGATTCAAGTGCTATAGGTACCAACGGGTTGCATCTAAGGGTTGTATGGCTTGGCATTGGAGTTTATGGCCCAAGGACCACTCCTTATGGAGTTTACGGCCCATGAAAATTTCCCCATGAGTTTATGGCCGTAAACTCATGGTACTAAGTTCCAAATTGTGTTTTGAGGTCTTACTAGTCATGATTGAGCATCCGATGATCAAGGCCAAGCCTTAGGAAAGCATTAGGGCACACTAACACTGCCTTGTAGAGTTCACGGCCTAAGGACCACTTCCTTAGGTGTTTACGGCCGTAAAATCTCATGGGGACTTATTTTGATTGTTGTTTAAGGTCCTAAACACTTCTAGGAAGGATCAAGGTTTGCATCCAAGGCTTAGGAAGGAACCAGGGTCCATTTAGCCACCTTAAAAGGGGTTTACGGCCCAAGAACATCCTTAGCTGTAAACTCCTTTGTTCTTATGATTTTTGATGATTTTCAAGTGTTATTAAGTTCATACTAAGCACACAAGAAGCTAGGTCAAGAGTACTTACAAGATAGAAGCTTGATTGGGTGTTTAAGGTCCAAGACACTAGTGTGTGTTCTTGGTGTGCTTGGTGTTTTGAAGAACACTTGAAGATCTAGTTGAAAAGAAATAAGGAATGGATGAAATGATGTATAACTACTAGATATTAGGTTATAACAACAAATCAAGTCGAGAAATACATACGTTTTTGGAAGATCGGGTGAAGAACGAGATGATAGTAGAGAGAGGATGGGGAGTAAACTTGAAGGTGGAAGTGAGAAATGAGGAGTTTGGGGAGTAAACTCGTGTATAAGCCATCAGTTCATGGCCATAATAGAGTTCACGGCCCAAACTCCCTTTGTTTGGCTGTGAACACCTAACTAAGGTGTTGGTTGTTCCATTGCTATCCCGATATTATAGAAATTAATTCCTTTTTTCTGTTCGTTTCATGAATAATTAATAAAATACATAAACGAACTTTAAACCGGCTAAAAATTAGAAGAAAAGTATTGAACTTTTATTTTAGGTGCTTGACTTTAGGGTTTGTACGAGTGAAAATTTCGGGTTGTCACACTCAAGCAGGGTACTAAGTCTGTTACTGCGATCACCAGGATGTTCCATGAGAGGGCGATGTTCTGCCCCTGCTGCTGTACATGATACCGAGAGTCGGCCGGTGAAGGCCGAAGCATCGAAGGCACGAGGGAGAGCCTTACAGTTGACAGCGAAGGAGGTCCGTGTGGCACCTGACGTTGTGGCTGGTATGTATTCCTTCATGTATCTATTTACAATGTTGAGATTTTGTGCTTATTTTATGATCTACATACGTACTTTTCTTGTGAATTCTGTACCTGCCTTGGTGTTATTTGACTCGGGTGCGAGTCGATCTTTTGTGTCATTAGCCTTTATTCAGCACATCAGTAACCGTCGAGAGGCGTTGAGTCGACCTCTGTGAGTTTCCATAGCTGACGAGCGAGTGGTGTATGCCATCGATGTGATTCGAGGATGTCTACTCAAAATCTTCGGCATTGAGTTTCCGATTGACTTGGTCCCAATTGCGATGGGTGATGTCTGTGTCATCGTGGGCATGGACTGGTTGAGCAGATTTGGAGCGGTTATCGAGTATGAGCGATAGATGGTGACCATACGAGACCCTAGTGGGGGAGTTCTTACAGTGTACGGTGAGGGTACCCGTTTGGGATCAGCTTTCTGCTTAGCGGCCAGAGTGAGGTAGAGTCTACGGCAGGGCTGTAGTGGGTTTGTAGCTTATGTGATGGATGCAAGGGTTGGTGCGGAGAAACCGAGATCGATTGATGAGGTTATGATAGTGCGTGAGTTCCCGGATGTTGACCCCGAGGAGTTTCTGGGTGTGCCACCAGAGAGACAGGTAGAGTTTCGTATCGATTTGGTTTTGGGGCAGCACCTATCGCCAAGGCACCCTATCACCTTGCGTGTCTAGAGATGTAGGAGTTATCCTTGCAGCTTCAGGAGGTGTTGGGAAAGGGATTTTTTTGGCCGAGTAGCTCCCCGTGCGGAGCACCGATCCTTTTTGTCAAGAAAAAGGATGGTTCACTCCAGATGTGTATCGATTACCAGGAGTTGAATAAGTTGACATTCAAGAACAGTTACCCCTTGCCGAGGATCGATGGTTTATTCGATCAATTACAGGGCACGTCTTGGTTTTCCAAAATTGACCTGAGATCCGGATATCATCAGATGAGAGTGCACGAGGAGGGTATCTAGAACACAACATTCAGGACTCGATACGGGCATTACGAGTTCGTGGTGATGCATTTCGGGCTCACCAATGCACCGGCAGCGTTCATGGATCTCATGAACAGAGTGTGCATGCCAATGCTGGATCGTTCAGTGATCGTGTTCATTGATGATATATTGGTGTATTCGAGGACAAGAGAGTAACATGAGGATCATTTGAGGGAGATCTTTGGAGTTCTGAGATCGGAGAGGCTTTACGCCAAATTCTCCAAGTGTAATTTCTAGTTACGAGAAGTCCAGTTTCTTGGACATCTCGTTAACCAGAATGGGATTCTGGTCGATCTGGCTAAGATTGAGGCAGTGATGAGTGGGGAAGTTCCAAGATCCCCCACCGAGATCAGGAGTTTTCTGGGGTTGGCCGGCTATTATCGGAGATTTATTAAGGACTTCTCCAAGATCGTTGTTCCTATCACCAGATTGACCCTGAAGGGCGTGGCTTTTAGTTGGGGCTTAGAGCAGCAGACTTCTTTCAAGACACTTCGCCAAAGATTATGTGAAGCCCCGGTGTTAGCCCTTCCAGAAGGTATGGAGGATTTCATGGTGTATTGTGACGCGACGATATCAGGACTTGGAGCGATGCTAATGTAGAGGAGGCATGTGATAGCATACGCATCGAGGCAACTGAAGCCTCATGAGACTAGATACCCTACTCACAATTTGGAGTTGGGGGCGGTGGAGTTTGCCCTCAAGATATGACGCCACTATTTGTATGGGGTCTAGTGTACCATATACGAGGATCACAAGAGCTTGAAGTATTTGATGGATCAACCCAACCTGAATATGCGCCAGAGAAGATGGTTGGATGTAGTAAAGGATTATGAGTGCGAGATCCTGTACCACCCGGGCAAGGCTAACGTTGTAGCCGATGCTTTGAGTCATAAAGCGGAGAGTGCCCCGATTCGTGATATTTGTTTGAGAATGACGGTGATGACTCCGATATTAGATACCATTTGGGCGGCCCAGGTAGAGGCCATGAGACCGGAGAACCGCAAGAGGGAGCGCGTAGTCGGGCCGGTGTCTGAGTTCATTGCCGATAGCCGAAGACTCATGACTTTCCAGGGTTAGGTATGGGTGTCGTTTGAGGGCGGGGTACGTTCCATTCTGATAGAGGAGGCACATAGATCGAGGTTCTCGATCCATCCCGGGGGCACTAAGATGTACTTAGATTTGAAAAGAGACTATTGGTGGCCCTGTATGAAGAGGGATGTTGCATGATTCGTTGAAAGGTGCTTGACCTGTCGCAAGGTTAAGGCCAAGCACTAGTGTCCGCATGGCAAGTTGCAGCCACTCGAGGTTCCCGAGTAGAAGTGGGAGCAGATTTCCATGGATTTTATCACCAAATTGCCGAGGACTGCAAGGGGTGTCGATGCAATTTAAGTGATAGTGGACCGGTTGACGAAGAGCGCTCATTTCCTAGCTATCAATGAGAGCTCTTCTTCTAAGAGACTGGCGGAGCTGTATGTGAGAGAGGTGGTATCGCGGCATGGAGTTTCGATCTCGATTGTGTCAGATCGAGATGTGCGTTTCAATTCCAGATTTTGGAAGAAATTCCATGAGGAGTTGGGCACGAGACTGCATTTTAATACCGCATACCACCCACAGACGGACGGTCAGAGTGAGCGGACTATTCAAACGCTCGAGGGTATGCTTCGGGCATGTGTGTTGGACTTCAGAGGAAGTTGGGACATGTATTTGCCATTGGCTGAGTTTTCCTATAACAACATCCACCATTCTTGTATCGGTATGTCTCCCTTTGAGTTGTTGTATGGGAGGAGATGTCGGACTCCCGTATGTTGGGGAGAAGTAGGGCAGCAAGCGATGGGCAGTACTGAGATAGTGCTTCAGATGACAGAGCAGATACAACAGGTCAGACATAGGTTGTTGAAAGCTCAAAGTCGCCAGAATAGTTATAAGGATAGGCGACGATCCGAACTTGAGTATCAGGTAGGAGACATCGTACTCCTGAAGGTATCTCCTTGGAAATGAGTGATCCGATTCAGGAAGAGGGGCAAACTAGGGCCCCGGTACATCGGTCCGTTCAGGGTGACCGCTAGGGTGGGCATGGTAGCATATCTTTTGGAGCTACCGACGGAGCTGAGCTAGATTCATGATACTTTCCATGTGTCTCAGCTGAGGAAGTGCATAGCCGACGAATCGGCGGACGTGCTATTGGAGGATATTCAGGTGGATGTGAGCCTGAATTATGTTGTGAGGCCAATTGCGATTGTGGATCAGAGGATCAAGATTCTGAGGAACAAGGAGGTGCCTCTGGTATAGGCCCGTGGCAACATCAGAGGGGGTTCGAGCTAACTTGGGAGCCTGAGTCAGAATTGCAGGAGCAACGTTCGGAGTTGTTTTCAGCATGAGACTTCGAGGGCGAAGTTTGGTTTTAGTGGGGGAGAATTGTAACATCCCAAAATTCAGGTACAACAATTTAACCATTCTCTTTTGTCAAGTTTTCAAGATTAGCCCTTGAGTGGAAAGTGTTGTAAATGACTACGCTGTGTGTACTGGAGAGTTCGCTGCGCGTACTCAGGCGCGTAAGTTGGACGCAGACTTGCCTAGGTACGCTGGGCGTACCCAAGGTTAAGCTGGGTGTAGTGGGCCCAGATGCAAACCCTAATTTATGACTTGTGCACTATAAAAGTAATGCTAAGGCCTTATCCTCAGCCACCATTTCAGAGAGTGAAACCCAAAGAGAGCATTTCCTTCATCCTAAAGCTTGTGTGTGAGTGTTTTGAGCTAAAGATGCCTTTGTCTGTTAGTGAAGAAGAAGGAGAGGAGCTTGTGGAGGCTAGGGTTTGAAGTTCAAGCTTGGATCTGAGTTCTTTGGAGGAAGGAGCTTCACTTTGAGGTAAAAATCTCAGAACTTTCCTCTTTATTTCGGTTTGGTGTTTTATGGTCCATTTTTAGGGTTTAAGTCCCAAAGGTGGAGACTTTATGAGCAAGAAGGGCTCCATGGACCTAGATCTATCCCATTACAGTGTTATGTGTGTTGTTGATCCATAAAAATCCCAACTTGGTCGTTGTTATGGGGTCATGCTTGAGCTATGAGCTTTTAAGTGTTGGAAATAGAATGTTATGGGTGTTGGTGACTTTTACGGCAATGCAAAGGCTTAAAGTGACCAACTTTATGGATTAAGAGGCTTAGGGGAGGTCAGATCTGAAAATTGGACGTGTGTCTTTACCGTTTAAGACCCCAAAAGCTAAAGAGGCTTTGTTGAGTTTTAGGGATTGGTCAATGTTAGGGTCTGGGATTCATGACAAAGGTAAAATGGTCTTTTACCCTTCTGTGAATGCTAAGAGAGGGATTAGTCTAGTCTTGAGAGTTGTATTGATTAAAGTGCTTATTCCATGTGATTAGGCGAAGGCTAGACCAAGTTTTTACCGAGTTTAAGATTACCGAATTACCCGAGGTGAGTCTTCTCACTATACTTTACCGTGCGTGGTAACAAGAGTTATGTGACTGTGTATCTTGTATGCTATGTATGTGATATGTTGCACTACATCATTACTATATGAATATGATGTCGGTATACCAGAGTTACAGAGTTAGGATCGGAAGGTCCACAGAGTTAGGACCAGAGGGTCCATAGATTTAGGGCCAAAGGGCCCATAGAGTTATAGCCTCGAGTGGCTAATATGTGTTGCATGTGCTTTTTTGGGGAAATCACTAAGCATTTATGCTTACATTGTTTTGTGTTATGTGTTTTAGGTACCAGTGAGGATCGCGGGAAGGCACCGACATGATCAGTACACACACATGAGGAGATTTTATACATTATGATCTTGGGTTGTAATTATGAATTGATATGTGAACAATGAGATTTTTAATATCAATGAATGAAATTTTTTTTTAAAAATGTGAAAAATTGTTTTGAAATTTTCGGTGTTACACATAATAATGACTAGGTTATTACCTGATATCACTCTCTTGACTAACTGTCCATATAATTCATAAAGTCCATTTCATTTTGTTGGGCCAAGGCCCAACACCAAGTCCTTATCTTGAATGTCCATACTCTAGAGTCTATTATTGGCCTAATTTACCAAATTGGGCCCAACCTCGTTATTAGGCCTAACCCCATGATCCTATTTGCAGAGTGCAACAAAGGCCCAAATCCATCAGCGCATAAACCCTAAGCCCATTTTCCATGAGCCCAACAGAGAGCGTACGTAGGGCGTACCTCTCTGGTTATGCTGGGCGTAATGCCGCTCTATGTTGACTGCCATTGGGATAGTTGACCTTGTTCACTGGGTATATAGAATTTAGGCTGAGTGTACGCAGGGGTTTTTACCAAAGCTCTAATAAGTGCTTAACGGCTTAAGCTCTTAAGCCCAATTTCCAGATCCACCGACCAAATATGCCATGCGACCATAAAGTTCCAAACATTATTAATTTGGATGTCTAGAAAGTCCTTACTCATGGTCTTAACCCATTAAGACCTTCTCACTTCATGCATGGGACAAGCCTAACTGTTAGGAATTAATTTTTGTCACTTAAGACCTCTCCTAAGGTCTAAAAGGACAAATCATTTAGTCAAAGACATCACATGCACCATCATGGGGATTCTTCGAACAATAAGACTTTCATAAAGTTAAATGTCTAGATCTATAACTAGTAAGCACAAAGTTTCAAGCTTTTTATCTTCTAGAGATTCAATGGCACAATACAACGTTAGATCTATAGCCTTTCTTTCCTCCTCTAGCTGCTTGGTGCAATGTCTTCACTTCCCAAGGTTCAAAATGCACACCAACTCACACTTCTCACACACACTAGGGTTTGTGACGTCTTTCTGAGGTATGGAGGCCGAGGCTAAGCAAAAGAATGAGCCATAAGCATGCTTCTATAGTTGCCAACCCCGAATACTAGGGTTTTCATCGGACATAAGTATGCCCAACGTACATGAGTGTATGCCCAGCATACTAGGGCGTGCCTAGTACACTTAGCGTACCCTTATGTACGTTCAACGTACTCATTCTAGT
This sequence comes from Lactuca serriola, assembly GCF_051521515.1. Classification (NCBI taxonomy): domain Eukaryota; kingdom Viridiplantae; phylum Streptophyta; class Magnoliopsida; order Asterales; family Asteraceae; genus Lactuca; species Lactuca serriola. The sequence continues at coordinate 161,470,074 of NC_136415.1, forward strand.
CCGAAAGTTGCAACTTTAGTCCTTATACTTCTTGCGACCCAACACAACCACTCCAAGGTCCAACAATGACAACTAATAAAAGGAAGAAGGGTTTCCAGATATACCTGTAAGGTTCAGGGCGTTACGGCTTCCTTGGTTAGTGGAGGGTCGTTAGCCGAACGGGTAGGATAGGGCAACTAATTCTTCATTAAAAGTATAATAATTAATAAATTAGCTAAAAGGTTTTTTTTATTAATTTTTCAATCTTAGTTACTTTAGGAAAATATGAATTTGATGCTATTCCATGAAATTACACTTTGTAACCTTGCCAATAGGTTAGTGGAGCATGTGTGGTTAACCGACACAGTAATTTGGGTCTAGCATAGGTGGCAAAGGGTGACTCGATGTTTGTCATATATCAAAGGAGCTTGTGTGGCTAACCAGCATATTGATTAGGTGACTTTATCATTGAGGGCACCAAGTACATTTGCATGGTTATTCACACTGTGTTTATGATCATCGTATCCATGTCACAAACTTGAAAGGCATATCGAGATTTAAACATGCCATTGAAAAGTTCAATGAATCTCAAAAGATCTAGGAGTTTTCAATGCATTAAAAATTTATCTATTTCGTTTTTCATGGTGGAAATTAGTGAATTGTCATTCACTTACCCTCAAATTATTTGCTTCTTAGATTACAACATGCCTCTTCTAAATTACAAATAATGTTGTTGGATCCTAGCCCTAATTTCTCATTTGGGTGTTTAATTGGGGATTCTTATCTAATCAAACTTTGTCTCTTTTTTCTTCAGATGTCTAGCTCGAACAAAAACAATGCTTCAGGATCAACCTCTTCCAGCTCGTTCTCACTAATGAATTTATGTGGGAGGGTGATCTTCGACATAAACAATTTTAATGATTGGATCCGCAACATAAATGGTTCTGAGGACAAGGAGTATGTCCTCGAAAAAGAGCTAAAAGAAGTAGATGTGAACACTACTACTCCTGAGGATATCTCTACTGTTGAGGATCATGAGCGTGATCGTGATGCTATGAAAGTCCATTGCATCATGCTCGTAACCATGACTGCCGAACTCCAAAAGTCCTACGAGGACTACCTACTATCCCTATGATATGCACCAAGAATTGCTGGACAGGTACCACCAAAGTGCGAGACAGGAGAGGTACGAGATCATCACTTTGATGATCACGACCAAGATGATCGACGGAGAGTCCATCACTACTTATCTGCAGAAAATGCAGATATATGTCGACCGCCTACAGAAGTTAAATGTTAACTTCGATGAAGAGCTGATGATTGATATTATTCTTCTCTCCTTTCCACCCTGTTTCAACCAGTTCTGCATGACCTACTGCATGAACAAGGAGAAAGTTAGCTTGAGCAAGCTTAAATGCTTGTTGAGGACTACTGAGAGCAACCTCAAGGATAAATCTGTTGCATCAACTCCCGCTGCACTGCCCCCGTCTTGGCTACTGGGTAGGGGAAGGGTAAGAAGAGGAAGGCTCCTTCTAAGAGCCACCATAAGGGAAAGTCAATGTTGGTCCCGCTACACCCACCTCCAACCCAAAGGATGTAGAGTGCTACTACTACCATGAGAAGGGGCATTGGAAATGAAGCTGCCCGAAATATCTGAAAGATATCAAGGATGGGAAGATCAAGCCGTCCTTCGCATGTATTTATATTATTCAATCTATTAACTCATCGCATGCTATTTCTTGGGTTCTTGATACAGGATGTTGTTTTGACATTTGTTCTAATTTTTAGGGCCTATGAAGAAATAGGGGTGTTAGCTTGGGAAGATAAACTTGATTATGGGAAACAGAAGATCAGCACCTGTCACCAAGATTGGAGTTTACTCTTTAGTGCTTAGTAGTAGGTTAGGACTAGAGTTGAATAATTGTTGCTATTCACCAGGAATGGCAATAAACATCATTTCTTTTCATGGTTTGTATAGACAAGGATATAGATTTTCGTTTGATAATGAAAAGGGTTCTATTAATGCTTATCTTAATGGTGTTTTCTATTTTGAAGCATCACTTTGTAATGGAATATATGAAACTGTGATGGTTGTAGACAACTCAGGAAAGGATGTGTTGCATATTGACTCTTCGAATAGTTTGGACAAAGCATGATTGTGGCATTATCGTCTTGAACATGTCAACAAGAAACACATAGCCCAACAAAAGGATGGAGTATTGGAGTCATTCGATCATAGGGACGATGACATGTGCTAGTCTTGTTTACTTGGAAAGATGACCATGTTACCCTTCATTGGTACTTGTGAAATGGGTGAGGGTTTATTGGATCTCATACACACCGATGTGTGTGAGCCCTTTAGATCTACCACAAGGGATGCAAGCTGCTTCTATGCAACTTTTACCGATGATTATAGCATATATGGGTATATCTACTTAATCAAGCATAAATCGGACACCTTTGTAAAGTTCAAAGAGTTTAAGCAGGAAGTGGCGAATCAGCTGGGCAGGAAAATTAAGATGATTTGATCCAATCGAGGTGGAGAGTACCTTAGTGTTGAGTACCATAACTACCTCAAGGAATGCAGAATTATTTTGCAATTGATGCTACCTAGGATACCGCAGTTGAATGGTTTGGTTGAGAGGCGTCATCGAACCCTGCTTGACATGGTTCATTCCATGATGATTCGTGCTTTGTTGCCTATCTCATTCTGGGGGTATGCCTCAAAGACTGTCGCCTATATCCTTAATCTAGTCCCTACAAAGAAGGTTTCGAAAACACCTCACGAGATCTGGATAGGGAAAGCTTCCTCATTATCATATATCAGGGTTTAGGGTTGCGAGGCTTTCGTAAGACGAGAGACTCACAACCAGCTTGAACCTTGTAGTGAGCTGTGTATTTTAATTGGCTACCCACAGAAGTCCTTTTGATATCTCTTTTATAGACCGATTAACAATGTTGTCTTCGTTGCGAGGGGAAGGGTTTTCCGAGAGCGAGAAATCATAAGATAAGGGGATAGTGGGAGGCAAATCGATCTTGTAAAGCTTCAAGAATCAAACAATGAAGGAACCTCAAAAACTGACGCTCAACCTAAGGAGGAAACTCATGTTTAACCGATTCACGAATCCTTACCTCTTAGACGTTCCTGTATAGTTAGTGTTCCACCTGTGTTGTATGGTTTTCATATAACAAGTGAGGGTGATACATTTCTTAGTGACGGTACACTAATAAATTTGGATAAACCTAACAACTACAAGGAAGCCATGGCGGGCCCTCAATCTGCAAAATGGAAAGAGGCTATGGACAGTGAGATTCAGTCCATGTATGACAACCAAGTTTGGAATTTGATTGAAAATGTGCCAGGTCATAAAACGGTCGGGTGAAAGTGGATCTTCAAGAAGATGTCTGACATGGATGGGAAAGTACACACATATAAGGCATGATTGGTTGTGAATGGATTTTCTCAAACTCCCAGAGTTGACTATGATGGGACCTTCTCAGCATTTGCGAAGATAAAATCTATTAGGGTGATGCTAGCAATTGTTGCATTTCATGTCTATGAAATATGGCAAATAGACGTCATAACCACTTTCCTTAATAGGAAGTTGGCTGAGGATGTTTACATGAGTCACCCAAAGGGTTTTGTCAATGCGAAGCATCCTAATAGAGTGTGTATGCTTGAGAAGTCCATTTATGGATTGAAACAAGCATCTCACAGATGGAATCTTTGTTTCAACGAGAAAGTTTAAGAGTTTGGCTTCCTGCAAAGCGAGGATGAGTCATGTGTATATGTCAAAGCTAGTGGGAGTATATTTAGCTTCCCCGTATTGTATGTCGATGACATATTACTCATAGGAAACAATATCCCAACCCTGCAGGAAGTTAAGTCCGGGCATGGGAAGTGTTTCACTATGAAGGACCTCGGAGAGGCTGCCCATATTCTGGGAATAAGGATAGTGAGAAATAGGAGTAGAAGACAATTAGGACTTAGTCAGAATATTTACTTGGACAAGGTGATAAAACATTTTAGTATGGAGAATTCCAAGAAAGGGGAGTTACCGATCCAATGTAATGCCAAGTTGAGTAAGACTCAAAGCCTAAGTACCGATGTTGAGATAGCAGAGATGAGCCAAGTACCTTTCGCTTCTGCAGTTGGCTCGATCATGTATGCTATGACTTGTATTCAACATGACATGGCCTTCGCTTTAAGCATGGTCAACAGATATCAAGAGAACCCTGGTAGAGCACATTAGACTACAGTCAAGAATATTCTTAAGTACTTTCGGAGGACCAATGAGTGGTTTCTAGTCATCGGTGGGAGTGATGACTTAATGGTGCGAGGATATAGTGACGCTGGTTTTCAGACCGACAGGGATAAATACCGCTCTCATTTCGGCCGGGTCGTTACCCTAAATGGAGGAGTAGTGACATAGAAAAGTTCCAACCAGGAGACTATAATTGATTCAACGTGCGAATCAGAGTCCATAGCGGCGAGCGAAGCGTCAACAAAGGCAATATGGTTGAAGAACTTCATCGGAGACCTTGGAGTTGTGCCACCCATAAAAGAGCCTATGGAGATTTTCTGCAATAATGAAGGAGCGATTGCCTTGACCAAGGAACCGAGGGATCATGGCAGATCCCAACATATCAATAGGAATGAGCAAAGTTACTATCTTATGTTAATTATTTATGTATTGTTTAACTTTTCATGTTTTGACTTCATGAATAATAAGATTATTCGAACAATCCATAGTCACTTGTAATTTAGAAGTAGGTATGAATGAAGACTGTCATGAATTGGTTTGTAGACTGTCTAAAGTGTATTAGACATAGCAAAAGTTTTGATGCAATGTTCATGAGTGTTTATCAATAAAGATTTGAGCATTGGATTAAATCCACGCCTGCTGGTATCAATTCATGGAATTTATCACGATTGATCGCAAGATGATAATATCATATACTCTTTAAACCTAGATATATGGTTTATTGTTTGCAAGTTGGTTGTGTATTGATAATGTGTAAACGCATCTGTAAGTTGATGTTATAAAACACATTGTTGTGCATGATTTGTTGAGGGATCGGTAAACGCATATAAGTCAAAGTTTATCTTTTCCTTTTACCCTAAGAGGGTAAAAGCGATATCTGTGCCCCTCGATGATTTGGTTTGACTTATGTGTCGGGCCCGGTCATGACTGAATTGATGTGTTTAAGTAAGTTCTATGTCAGACAAATCATAGATTGAGAAACAAACTTCTGTACAATAAGTGTGACTATGTTCCATGAAATTGTACGCACGATATCTAGAATGGTGGAATATACGATCTATTATCTAAAGGATAGGTTGCTGATAAGATCAGAGTTAGACAACAGCTTTTGAGAGCTACGATTGCTAATCAGATCCTGAATCCGTACTTGCATTTATAGTTATTAGACTTATCCAAGTGGGAGACTATTAGATTAGTTTCTAAGTCCATAAGTATATTTGGTATGTAGTTGACCCGATTTGAGTATGGTCCTTTTGGGTTGCCTTCACCAAAGCAACTTGACAGGATGATTCACGGAGATAGAGGGTATCATTGTTTATTAATATATTATATGAATAATATATTAAAAGAGAATTCATATTAGTTAATTAATATTAATAAAGGATTATTTAATAAATTGATTTTATGATCAAAAGAGATTAATTGAACTAAGGGGACTGGAATTGCAATCATAAGAGAATTGGATTTTGGGTTGTAGATCCTTATAGATATGAGGGGGACGAAAATTAGAGTGGAAGTCCACTATGATTTCATCCATGGCCTTATTCTAGAAGGTTCTTTGGACTACTTAAGGCCTAAGTCATCTAATTATGGTTTTGACTGAAATCCTAGCAGCTCAACTATTGAAGGACCCCTAGGGCTTCATATTTCGGCTACCCCAAGAAACCCTAGAGTTCTAAGAGCCAAGATTGTGCCTCCATTCCCTCTCTTCTTGATCATCTTAATGCTAATATCAAAAGGTAAGCATCTAAACTTGTATTAGTTGTAGATTTCAATTTTATAGTATGCTAGATTAGGGTTTACAATCTTTGGATAAATTTGCATGTACAATAGAGAAACCTAGATCCAAAGCTTTAGGGTTTTGCATGTGCACATAGGAATGGTCTTTTGCTCAAAACCCATCAATACTTTGTAATATCATTGGACAAGTCTCTATGACTTTTGGTACCTAGACATTACGAAAGAATCATTGCATGATAGTTTGGAAGCTAACACATTCTAATAGTGGCAATAATTTTGAATTCTTACACTTGTTTTAAAGATTTGGAAATGTGAAATGAGTTTCATTGAAGATGTGTTCAATTGATCTATTTCAAAAAGTAAGGACCATAGACAAACATAGTGTGCATGCTCGGAGCATGGCATAACTATTGTTTTAATTGAAGTATTAAGTTGATAAATCGAAACATTATACAATGAATAATGTGTAATCAATATGGTGATTAAATAAATGGTGTTTTACTTATATTCATAAGTTCTAAGACCTTATTGGATTCGATTATTCTTTTGTTTCACTTTGCATGTTTTGACTTCCCGGATAATAAGATTATTCGAACTATCCACAATCAATCATACTTTGGAAGTGGGTATTGAGGAAAGACTGTCATGAATTTGGATTGTATATTGTCTAATGTGCTTAGACATAGAAAAAGTTTGTTACAACATTCATGAGTGCTCATAATGTCTTAGTATTGGATTAAACCCACGCTCACCTAAATCACTTCATGGATTTTATCACAAGTGATTAGTGAGACGATAATATCTTATATTCTTGAAACGGAGATATATGAGTTACAATTTACAAGTCGGTTGCACATTGATGATGTGTAAACGCAAAAGCAATTTGGTGTTATAAAACATATCATTATGTGTGATTTGATGAGTAGATATAGCAAGCATATGAGTCAAATTTATCAATTCCTTTTACCCTTAGAGGGATAAAAGCGACACTTTGGGCCCCTCGATGATTTAGTGATGACAACACTAAGCGCTTAGCTAAGCCTGGACTGATTTGATTTGTTCAATTAGTCAGTCATAATTAATAAGAAATTGGTAAACACTATGTGGATAGTGAGAATAATTATAATCCATGTCTCTGTTGTAACACCCTGTTCTTTAAGTGCTAATTATGAGTCCCTGAGATTTAAGAGGAAAGGTAATTCTGGTTCTTTTCGAGAAAAGAGTTAATCCGAGAAGGTTTCGAGCGGGTATATGTGTTAGAAGTATTGGGCTTCTCATCGCCCTCATATGAATATAAGTTATTTGAGAGTGGGTTTAGATTAGAGGAGTTGCGGTGCCTCGAGGTTGCTCGTTGTTTATAGTCCTTGTGGTATAAGAAGGAAATGGTCCCATTCATGCTTTTGATCTTTAAGGGTGGCTGGATACGCCCAGCGTAAGCTGGACGTACGCCCAGCGTAAAGGATTGATATGTTGCGGGTGGCCGGGTGACTACGCCTAGCGTACCAGGGAGGTACGCCCAGCGTACTCTCAGCAACCCCAAACCCTATTTTTAGGGTCAGCCCCTATATAAGGAAGATGTGGGTTCACCCCTCAGCCTCCTTATGCTCATCTTCAACCTCAGAGAAACCCTAAATCTCGTATTCCCTCCATATTTGAGTGTGTTTGATCTTGGAAAGCACTTGTTGGCAAAAGAAAGGCTTGAAGGAGAAAAGGGAAGTTGTCAAAGAAGAAGAAGAACGTGTGGAGCTTGTAGATCTGAAGAAATATCACCCTTTGGAGTTGGTTTAAGGTATAAAGCTTCTTGCTTGACCTTCATATTGCATAGATCTATGTGTTTTGAAGCTTTGTTATCATTCTTGGGCCAAAAGTCCTCATCTTGTTGCATATTTCGATTTGGTCAAGATTATCTGTCCTTTCAGACCCTTGGAGAGGTCTTGAGTGATAAAAATGAGGTCCCAAGGGTTGTAGTTGTTCCATGTATGAGTTATATAGGTCTTAATGGATTAAGACTTGGATTAAGAGCTTAAGGACGTCCCAAGTAATAAAGTCTGAGACTTTATGATTTCTAATCATATTTGGCCTATGGATCTGAACTTTGGGCTTAAGCGCTTAAGCCATTAAGATGTTAAAAGGACTTAATGGACCTCGCAACTACGCCCCGCATAACCTTCGAGTACGCCCCGCGTAGCGGGCCAGTGTCCCGTTTTCTTTTGGCGATCATTGCAGTACGCCCAACATACCAAGGAGAGTATGCCGAGCGTACTCCTCCTGTGGACTTTCTTTTGGGCTTTTGTGTTGGGCCATTTGTCGGTTGTTGGTGTTTGGGCCAAGTCTGGAAATTATGAATAGAGTATTTTGGGCCCAATTAATATTATGGATATTGGATCTAGGTCCATTTGGTGAGGTGGGCCCAATTTGGTAAATTGGGCCAATGTTGGACTTTGTGTGAGTTTTGGACTTTGGTCTTGGCCCGATAAGGGGAAGTATGTTTGATCTAATGCTTATGCTTGGTATGTTGGTTAGTTCGGGATTTGCGGTGAGTTGGTGGTTCGAGATTCTGCTTCTTCAGTTCAGAGTTTCGGCAGTGCGAGGTGAGTTATCCTCACTATATCGATAGGGTCTACGACACCAAGGCCGGCCCTTTATTGGATGGAAATCCGGATAGTTGTCTGTTATGGTATTGCTTGATTTGGGCCGGAAGGCATTATGTTACGGGCCGGAAGGCATTCTATGTCATGTGGACCGGAAGGTCATGGCCTGGAAAGGCGTATGTGCGTAAGTAGTAATTTAGCTGAGACGTAAGGTGATGCTATGCTAGTGATCAGTTAGGTCGGTATCCTGTTAAGGTGATGATATGTTATGTGATCTGTTTGATCGATTTGTTGACTGTGAACTGTTAAATGTTCTATGTATGTTTATGTGCGCATGGTTGTTTGGACTGGAGTTGGGTTGAGGCGGGTCCTGCTTTGTGCTGTAGGCCAAGATACCCAGGGCGGACCGGTTATCCCGAAGGCCCGGCGAGCGGTCCGGATAGGCTGTAGGACCCAAGAGGGCGGACCAGACGTGCCGAGGCTCGGAGAGTGCACCAGGCCGACTGAAGGCCCGGTGCGGGCGGACCAGTCATACTGTAGACTCAGAGAGTGGACCAGGTGGATTGAAGGCCCGGTGCGGGCGGACCAATCACACTGAAGACTCGATGTATATGGCTAGACTCGGAGGGTGGACCAGGTGGACTGAAGGCCCGGTGCGCCGGACCAGTCACACAGTAGACCCGAAGTGCATGGCTGTTCTGTGATCGGATATGATATGGCATGTTATGCGTGTATGGTATATGTGGTTGGTATTTTGGGGATATCTCACTAAGCTTTTGGGCTTACAGTTGTGGTTTTATGTTTTTCAGGTTCTTCGGGAGACCGTGGCAAGGCGAAGGCGTGATCGTACCGCTCCTCGTGTTTATGTTTATGACATGGTTCTGGGAATACTCTGATAATAAATATATTGAAAACCTTTTTGTAATAACATTATTAAATGGGTTGTTTTTGAAAAATTTAAATTGGTTGGATTTTTTTCGGTCGTTACAAGTTGGTATCAGAGCCTTGGTTTGAGTGAATTGGAGGAACATTCGTGTGACTCCAGTCTCAAATCGAGGAGAGTTTTCAAAAGAGAAATTAAATTGGTTTTCAAAATGAGTAGACGAGGACGCGGAGGTACGATCAGCCGGAGCCAGTAAGTAACCCCAAAATACCATACATGTTAATTGTTTTTGAGTATTGTTAGAACAGCATGCTAGAGCTAGGCTAGGGATCTTCAGGATTTCATGTTAATGCTGCCTGATTTGTGATGCATGTAGCCTAGGGTTTCCTTGTGAGAGATTTCCAGTGTTCCTCTAGAGGTGAGGGTTGAGCGCTTGTTTGCATGTTTTCTCTAGGGCGTTGTGGTAGTACTTCATAAAAATTTGGGTAGGTGTGGAAGGTAGTATGGGCCCGTACTATTGGAAGCACAGGACCCGTACACGTATCAGGGAAACCATGACTCCTAGGGTTGGGTTGAGAGAGTTGGTTCCCGGGTTAGTGGGAAGTATCTGAGATTTTTCTTGTGGTGTTCTTTTCAGTATGGAGATTCCGATGCATGATGGCAGTGGATCCGGGTCAGGATCGGGAGCAGGAGAGGGTGTACCGGACAGGTCAGTGCTGCCCGAGGTTATGGATCAGATGAGCTTGAGCGAGTTGGATGCGAGGATTCGTGAGATCCTGCATGATGAGGTTGGTTCATTGTTCCGGGCCGAGTTGCCGGAGCTATTTGGGTCAATCAAGACCGCCATGACCGAGTATTTTGATGAGCGCTATGCAGCTCTCACGTAGACGGCTACCGCGGAAGCTACAGCGGCGGTAGCAGCGGCAGGGGGAGGAGGTGGTCGGGGTTTTCAGTATCGGGACTTCGATAATATGAAGCCTCCCATCTTTGATGGAGTTCAGGACCCGATTGTTGCTATAAGATGGTTATCGGACGTGGAGGGGTGTTTCTTCACGTGTTCATGCCCTGCTGATCAGAGGGTGAGGTGTGCTCTGAACCTGTTGAGGCTCGGGGCGAAGGATTGGTGGAGATTGACCACGGGGTCATATTCAGATGCGCAGAGGGCTGCGGTTTCATGGGATCAATTCAGAGAGATATTCAGTACTCGTTATGTTCCGCGGGTTGAGAGAGAAAGATTGGCTCTAGAGTTCCTTGAGCTAAAGCAGGGTTCAGAGTCGGTGACTGAGATCACCAGGATGTTCACTGAGAGGGCGATGTTTTGCCCTGAGTTCGCTTTGGAGCAGGCTCAAATGTCTCGATATCTGAGTATGCTCAAGAGAGATATCAGACAGTTTGTGTCTACGCAGAGGTGCCAGACTTTGTTGGAGTTGCAGGAGGCCGCCAGGCGGCGTAAGTTAGAGATTGAGTTGCATTTGCGTGAGTTGAGGCAGGCCCCGGTGCAGTTGCAGCCGGCGCCGAAACGGTCCATGACCGTTGATTCCAGGGTGGGAGAGCAGAGCAGTCACACTTGTGGGAAGTGTGGGAGGGGTCACAGCGGGGTTTTTCGGTCCGGTGGTGCATGCCGCAAGTGCGGAAAGGAGGGGCACTATGCGAGGGATTGTTGGCAGTCAGCGCCGGCTCGAGATTTGAGGATTTGTTATCATTGTCATCAGGTTGGGCACTTGAGGGTCAGCTGCCCACAGCTTGTTGCAGGACCGGTGCAGGCTCCAGCACCGGCCACTTTGCGGATCACGGGTGGAGGTCAGGGTGGAGCGGAGCCCCCAAGGGCTCAGGGTCGTGCTTTTCAGCTTACAACAGGGGAGGTCAGGGCAGTGCCTGATGCAGCCGCGGGTATGTTTCTTTCTTGATGTCTTCATTATCTGTGATTATTATGGACTATTGTATTTTTGCTGGTATATTTGTGTGGCTCTCGGTGTGGTATTCATTGTTCTTTGCGGGTTATGGTATGGTTATCGGGCTTAAATGGTGGATTTCGTTGGTTATCCTTGTTGGTAGTATCTTAGTGGTAATCTGGCGTCCAATTTCAGGATTGGATGGTGTTGTTTCCTGAGGAGTGGTTAGCTGCAGATTGAGCTTCGTTGAGCTCGGGTGGATCAGTGTTATGTGCTGTGTGAAGGTGGCTCGCGCTTGCGGGGCGCAGTTCGCGTGTAAGTGATTGTGTGGTGTAAGGTGTTTAGGGAGGTCAGTGTTGGCATCCGGGAATTGATGGTCAGTGCTCTAAGTGGGGGAGAATTGAGGATTCTCCGAAATATCAATGGTCGTGAGAGGATTGATTAGCAGCTTGGATTTCAGCAGTAGTGCTGTCAGTCAAGAGCATAGGCTGGTATGAGTAAGTGGCAGGAATGCGGGGCGGGATACAGACCTAGGGCATTCGATTGTGGAGGGCCTGGGAGCAGGCCAAGATCGAGCATGTGCGATTGAGATAGAGTTCGGAACCCATAAAGGGCTAGAACAGTATGCATGGGAGGACTTCCGGGGGAGATAGCTCGAAATGGTGAATGTGAGTTGAGCGGTCCAGATAGACTGAAGGCCGGTGGGCGTACCAGTCAGGCCGAAGGCTCGGGAAAACGGTCCAGCCAGGCTGAAGGCCTTGGAGGGCGGTCCAGATTGGCTGAAGGTTCTGAGAGTGGTCCAGATTGGCTGAAGGCCTGGTAAGGCGGTCCAGTCATGCTGAAGACTCTGCGGGTATTGTTAGAACGGTTCGAGGAGATGGATTGAGTACGATGTGATGTGTTAGCATTGAAAGGTCTGGCCCTGGGTATTGATCTTGATTGCTGGAGATTGTGCATGGACTTGAGAGTCTTTGCGAGCAGATTCAGAGCATGTGTGTCGCATGGATAGCGGTCATGCTAAGGGAAGGTAAATCCATGGAAGTGGAGGTAGCAGCGTAGGGTTACGATGGGAGTGGCCCAAATTTTGGTTTTTGAGCAGCGAGATTGCGGCTGTGGTATGGGAACACATCCGGGTTGGAATGGTTGCCGAGACTCGGCAGGAATGCATGGATGGGATTTCGGAATTCCAGATAGATTTGTTTATGTGGTGAAAATGCATCTGGAAGGGTGTTTGGAAGTGTCAGCAGTGTAACGGGGTTTTCCTAACCCGAGGACACTAGAGCCAGTTTGGTGCGGTTACGAGATTGCGGAGGAGAACTCGTGGGAGTTTCTCTAGGGCTAAAGCTTGTGTCATCCTGTCAGCAAGAAATATAAAGTTGGGTGTTGGATTTCGATGGTGGAGTCTTGGTTAGCCTGGTTCAGTGAATGCCAAGCGGTGCATTGCAAGGATAGTTTCGGAGTAGAGTTGCTGCAGGCATCGAGGGCGAAGCCTAATTTAAGTGGGGAGAATTGTAACACCCTGTTCTTTAAGTGTTAATTATGAGTCCCTAAGATTTAAGAGGAAAGGTAATTCTGGTTCTTTTCGAGAAAAGAGTTCATCAGAGAAGGTTTCGGGCGGGTATATGTGTTAGAAGTATTGGGCTTCTCGTCGCCCTCATATGAATGTAAGTTATTTGAGAGTGGTTTAGATTAGAGGAGTTGCGGTGCCTCGAAGTTGCTCGTTGTTTATAGTCCTTGTGGTATAAGAGGGAAATGGTCCCATGCATGCATGCTTTTGATCTTTAAGGGTGGCTGGATACGCCCAACGTAAGCTGGACGTACGCCCAGCGTAAAGGATTGATATGTTGCGGGTGGCCGGGTGAGTACGCCCAGCGTACCAGGGAGGTACGCCCAGCGTACTCTCAACAACCCCAAACCCTATTTTTAGGGTAAGCCCCTATATAAGGAACATGTTGGTTCACCCCTCAGCCTCCTTATGCTCATCTTCAACCTCAGAGAAACCCTAAATCTCGTATTCCCTCCATATTTAAGTGTGTTTGACCTTGTAAAGCACTTGTTACCAAAAGATAGGCTTGAAGGAGAAAAGGGAAGTTGTCAAAGAAGAAGAAGAACGTGTGGAGCTTGTAGATCTGAAGAAATATCACCCTTTGGAGTTGGTTTAAGGTATAAAGCTTCTTGCTTGACCTTCATATTGCATAGATCTATCTGTTTTGAAGCTTTGTTATCATTCTTGTCCCAAAACTCCTCATCTTGTTGCATATTTCGATTTGGTCAAGATTATCTGTCCTTTCAGACCCTTGGAGAGGTCTTGAGTGATAAAAATGAGGTCCCAAGGGCTGTAGTTGTTCCATGTATGAGTTATATAGGTCTTAATGGATTAAGACCTTGGATTAAGAGCTTAAGGACGTCCCAAGTAATAATGTCTGAGACTTTATGATTTCGCATCATATTTGGCCTATGGATCTGAAGTTTGGGCTTAAGAGCTTAAGCCATTGAGATGTTAAAAGGACTTAATGGACCTCGCAGCTACGCCCCGCGTAACCTTCGAGTACGCCCCGTGTAGCGGGCCAGTGTCCCGTTTTTTTTGGCGATCAATGCAGTACGCCCAGCGTACCAAGGAGAGTACGCCCAGCGTACTCCTCCTGTGGACTTTCTTTTGGGCTTTTGTGTTGGGCCATTTGTCGGTTGTCGGTGTTTAGGCCAAGTCTGGAAATTATGAATAGAGTATTTTTGGCCCAATTAATATTATGGATATTGGATCTAGGTCCATTTGGTGAGGTGGGCCCAATTTGGTAAATTGGGCCAATGTTGGACTTTGTGTGAGTTTTGGACTTTGGTCTTGGCCCGATAAGGGGAAGTATGTTTGATCTAATGCTTATGCTTGCTATGTTGGTTAGTTCAGGATTTGCGGTGAGTTGGTGGTTCGAGAGTCTGCTTCTTCAGTTCAGAGTTTCAGCAGTGCGAGGTGAGTTATCCTCACTATATCGATAGGGTCAACGGCACCAAGGCCGGCCCTTTATTGGATGGAAATCCGGATAGTTGTCTGTTATGGTATTGCTTGATTTGGGCCGGAAGGTATTATGTTACAGGCCGGAAGGCATTCTATGTCATGTGGACCGGAAGGTCATGGCCTGGAAACGCATATGTGCGTAAGTAGTAATTTGGCTGAGACGTAGGGTGATGCTATGCTAGTGATCAGTTAGGTCGGTATCCTGTTAAGGTGATGATATGTTATGTGATCTGTTTGATCGATTTGTTGACTGTGAACTGTTAAATGTTATATGTATGTTTATGTGCGCATGGTTGTTTGGACTGGAGTTGGGTTGAGGCGGGTCCTGCTTTATGCTGTAGGCCAAGATACCCAGGGCGGATCGGTTGTCCCGAAGGCTCAGCGAGCGGTCCGGATAGGCTGTAGGCCCCAAGAGGGCGGACCAGACGTGCCGAGGCTCGGAGAGTTGACCATGCCGACTGAAGGCCCGGTACGGGCGGACCAGTCATACTGTAGACTCAGAGAGTGGACCAGGTGGATTGAAGGCCCGGTGCGGGCGGACCAATCACACTGCAGACTCAATGTATATGACTAGACACGGAGGGTGGACCAGGTGGACTGAAGGCCCGGTGCGGCGGACCAGTCACACAGTAGACCCGAAGTGCGTGGCTGTTCTGTGATCGGATATGATATGGCATGTCATGCGTGTATGGTATATGTGGTTGGTATTTTGGGGATATCTCATTAAGCTTTCAGGCTTACAGTTGTGGTTTTATGTTTTTCAGGTTCTTCGGGAGACCGTGGCAAGGCGAAGGCGTGATCGTACCGCTCCTCGTGTTTATGTTTATGACATGGTTCTGGGAATACTCTGATAATAAATGTATTGAAAACCTTTTTGTAATAACATTATTAAATGGGTTTTTTTTGAAAAATTTAAATTGGTTGGATTTTTTTCGGTCATTACATCAGTCCATACGATATCTAGAATGGAGGAATATATGATCCCTTATCTAATACATGCATCAGAGTTCAACATTGGCTTTTAAGAGTTACGATTGCTAGTTAGTTCTTCAAGTTGTACTTGCAATTATTGCTATTAGACTTATCCAAGTGGGAGACTATTGGATTAGGTGTCTATGCCCATAACTTTAATTGGTAGGTACTTGACCCGAGAGTAGCGTGGTCTATTTTGGTTGCCTTCACTAGAACAATCTGATAAGATGGATGTTTGACAAAGAGGTTATTTATGATTTATTAATATGTTATAAGTTCTAATATATTAATATAAAATCATATGATTTAATAAGTGTTGATTAAGAATTAATTTAGAATTAATTTTGTGATCAAAAGAGACTAATTAAATTAACGGGACTGATTATGTAAATCAGTAATATATATGGTTGGGCTATTGATCCATAATGGGCTAAGTTTATGTAAGAATCCATAAACTGTTAGCCCACATGAGTTATAGATCATAACCTAAGTGTATGGATTAGGGTTTTGTAACACCCAAAATCAGAAAGTCCAAGAAAGGAAAGAAAACCCTAATTCAAAGGGTCAACTCGTCGAGTCCAGGGAGGAACTCAATGAGTCCAAGCGGGATCCGGATCGTGGAGTAAGTGACCGACCCGACGAGTTGGAGAATGGACTCGGCGTGTCCGGTTTGAAGAGAGAAACCCTAATCCCAGGGGTTGTACCCTATATAAGGGATGTTATGTCCCTTCCTCAGCGTCTATATCATCATAGAGAGCCTGTAAATCCTGGATTTCGTGTGAGTTTCCATCATTTGAGAGAAAATAGCTTTGGAGGAGAGAATCTTTGACAGGAACCTGAAGATCAAGAGGGTTGCTTCAAAGGATAGGTGTAGATCCGAGAACTATTTCAGTTGTGCTCATCTTGGAGATAATAAGCTGCCATCTTCCCTCCTTTGCATCTAGGTCTATTTTTGTTATGAGATTTGGGGGTTTTATGGTTGTTTGAGATCTATTTCGGGTTTGGTGTTTGGATATGAGGTTGCCACTTCAGATCTAGTGTTGGGAAGGTCCTAAATGTCGTAAAGCTTCAGTTATTGAGTAGTTGGTGAAGCTCTTCTGTCTCAAACCTAACCCTAGAATGTTTTGAGCCTAGATATCCTTACCTACACGTGAAATCCCAAACCCTTCTAGTTAAGACTCGGATTAGTGAGTTGGGTGAAGACTCAGTGAGTTGGACAGGACAGAACTCGGAAATCAGTAGACTCGACGAGGCATGGTCTGACTCAGCGAGTTGAGTCGCGAATGAAAAGGGCTTCTGAGCTTATGAACTCGGCGAGTCAGTAGGCTGACTCGACGAGTAGGGTCAACCTGGAAGGTTGACTGTGACCAGGATTGTGACTATGACTAAAGTTGACTTAGTTGACTTTTGAAGGATTGTTAGACTAAGTATCATTTTGATATTGGTAGCTCAAAGAACTAGAGGAGCAGCGACTTAGAAGGTTGTCGGTTAGCAGCCAAAGCGTTATCAGCATTGCTCAGGATTTCAGGTGAGTTTCCTTCCAGTAGGAACGGGTCTACGACCACAATGCCAACCCGTTTAGTTAGCAGTAGTTCCGGACTTCAGTCCGATGCAATAGTTCAGTATGCTTGGTGCCTCTGTGATTCAAGCATGTTTATGCGTTAAGTGTTCTGGACCTCAGTCCGATGCAGTATGCAGTATATGTGTTTATGCTAGTTGATATGTGTTTAGGCTATGCTATGATCAGTCAGTTCCGGACATCGGTCCGATGCAGGGGACAAGGTCCCAGTTAGTCCGGGCTTTGGCCCGATGTAGTTTCCGGACATCGGTTCAATGCAGGGGACAAGGTCCTAGTTAGTCTGGGTTTCAGCCCGATGTAGTTTTCGGACTTCCGTCCGATGCAGGGGACAAGGCCCCAGTTAGTCTGGGCTTCGGCCCAATGCAGTTTCCGGACTTCGGCTCGATGTAGGGGGCAAGGCCCCAGTTATTCCGAGCTTCGGCCCGATGCAGTTTCTGAACTTCGATCCGATGTAGGGGGTAAGGCCCCAGTATGTGCTTTATATGTTATTGTATGGTATGTGGTAGATTGGGGGAGCTCACTAAGCTTAGTGCTTATAGTTTTAAGTTTTGGTTCAGGTACTTAGTTTTCAAAAGAGGAGCTTGGGAAGATTGTAGTGCACACACCGTAGCTAGTTAGCCTGGGATGTTTTACTCTGTTAACACGAATATTTTTTGAACTAATACTCCGGACTTACATTAAGAATTATGTTATGGTTTGTCAATCATGGTTTAAGTAATGTTGTTTAAACGAATTTTTTAGACTGTATTTTTGGGGTGTTACAAGTTGGTATCAGAGCCTTGGTTTGAGGGATTCGGATACACTTCGGGTGTGTCTGAACTCAAACTAGGGAAATGGTAAAAAGGTTTTCAAAAGAAAAACATTTTCGAAAACAACTTTGAGAAAAGAAAAGAGTTTTAGAAAAAGCGGAAAGAATTTTTAGAAAGAAAACAACTTTGAAAAGAGAAAAAGGGTGTGGTGTATGCAATCAGCCGAGCTCAAGTAAGTACTCCCAAATTACCCATACAAGTTATGTTATCAGTTTCAGTTTCAGATCAGTTCAGTTTCAGTTTTAGTAGAACAACATGCTAGTATAGGACTAAGGATCTAGGAGAATGCCTTATGTTCCTGCTTTATGTGTTTCAGCGTGATAACAATTGCATGTTAGTATTGAGTAGACAGTAGTAGGATAGCCTATGTAGGTTATGCCTAATAGTATGAGCTTAGCATTGTATGCTAGTACGGTTTCTTGCTATGACAATAGTTTTGCATGAGTATGTTTCCTTTATCCGAATGTTGCTTGATATGTGCTTGGTGAGACTCTGAGTGATGGGAGTTAACTATTAGGTTAATACGTCACGTCACATGTGGTCAGGGTTGAATAATATCAGAGTGTCGGATTTGAACCTATTGCGCAGCTCTCGTCTGAGTCTAACCATTGTAGGGACAAGTCTTTTACTAGAAGGACTATCTGAGCGTCATTGCATGTGATGGTATTCAGGTGGTGGCTAATTGGCATTA
The DNA here is from genome assembly GCF_051521515.1 of Lactuca serriola. Taxonomy (NCBI): domain Eukaryota; kingdom Viridiplantae; phylum Streptophyta; class Magnoliopsida; order Asterales; family Asteraceae; genus Lactuca; species Lactuca serriola. The sequence goes on from NC_136415.1 coordinate 161,488,485, forward strand.
CAAGGAGGCCTTTAGCAGCTGACTGGTTTGGGTGGAGTCTGAGGTTCTCTAGGGCAAGCCTAGGAAGGTAGTAGCAGAGATCAGTAGCAGGAGAGTGACTTGGTGTAGTTGAGGTAATTCTTGAGGAAAGTACGGATAGATGTGGAAGGTAGTATGGGCCCGTACTACTAAAAGTAGAGGATCCGTACTAAATTCAAGAGGGGCCACGGCAAAACCGGGAAACTGGTAGAGTGTGTGAGAGATACCTCAGCAACATTGTATATTGATCAGTAATGTGTTATGTTTTCAGCATGGTGACATTGTGTGAGATACCAGTTAGCAGTTTAGGTACAAGGGAGGGATCTGGCTGAGGTTCTAGAGCCGGGCAGCTTGATGATCAGATGAGGGATTTCATCTCCGTAGAGATTATGCGCAACATCATTCATCAGACGCCACTGATTTTCGGTTCGGTTAGAGATGCCATCGTGGAGATTATGGTTAGGCATCTTGAGGCCTTTAGGGCCGGTATAGTTTCAGGACAGATTGGGGCTCGTCTAGAGCCTGATGCTTATGGAGTTCAGGGATCCATAAGGGAGGGAGTTCCCATTTTTAGCTCTTACCATCAGGGAACAGGTGTGAGTGGGGAACCCTGTCTCCAGGAGAGACCCTTGCATGATTGGGTAGTTGACGAGGTTTTGCAAGTCATTCGCGAGGAGTTACCCAACATCATTGGGCAGGTCACTGGTCAGTTGACCGCTAAGTTCCAGGGACAGCCAGCTGCTGTTCATACGGTTGAGGGAGTAGTTGGGGTCACTCGAGAGCAGGAGATTGGTTTGGATGTGCAACTCGGGAAACGGAAGTGTGCTCATATTGCAGGACAATTAGGAAGAAGTGTGGAGTCCTACTTAGCTTACTTTGGAGCTGCAGGTCAGGAGGACCAAGAGGTGCGTGGTAAGTGTGGAGGGACTCATGGGTTTGCTTGTCACATGTTCAGGTGTTTCAATTGTGGGGAAAGGGGACATGTGTATTGGGATTGTCAGCTGGATCAGAGATATTTTCATTGTCACCAGACAGGTTATTTCAAGTCTCGTTGTCCCGTCTTTGTGGTGGAAACAGTTCAAGATCAGGCGCCCAATGTCCCGTAGAAAGTCAAGATCGAGCCGCACTAGATCACAGGTATGTAGTTTAAATTCTTCCCTTTTTGGTAGCGACTCTATTATTATGATACTGCATCGATGTTAGTAAGCTTGTATCTGTGAATATTATATTGACTACCTATGATTGAGTATATGCCAATTGCATACCTTGGATGTTAGAATGACAGTTGAAGGTCGTCCCATCCAGAGCAGATTACTTCAGATATAGTAACTGTAGCATATATGTGTAATATTCAGTGGTACCTCACTACTTTCGAAAGGTGTCATTCGGGTTTGATCAGTTATAACCTCAGTAGTGAAAATTTAGATCTTCTAGTGGGGTAGCTAGCAGACAGTAAGGAAGTGGGTTGGAGCTGGGCACCCTAAACACAGGTTCTCAGGATGTAGTCACTAAAGCAAATACGGTAAAGGACTGAAGAGTGCTCGGTTAGTTACTAGGAATGGTTCGGATCTGGTAAGGATTAGTTGGAGCGCCAACAGAGGTAATCGTGGGCGGGCAGCTGATCGCCCCTTTTCAAGGAAGGAAGGTTGGGGAATCCTTTCAACCAGTGAGCTGTAAGGAGTTAGCCGGATCTAAGTGGGGGAGACCCCTCCGAGTATACAAGGGTAAGAGTATGCAGATCCAGAATGAGTACGCAGCCGCTGAGAAGAAAAGATAGTAGCATCGATTAATGGATTGAGGAGTTCAGGATCGGAAGTTTGAGGAACTTCCCAAAAATTAGTTCATGTATTCCAGATGGTTAGTAGCTAGTTGGGAATCCAGGTGGGAGTACCACCTGTAGGGCTCTAGTGAGTCAGAATGAGGATCTTGAGAACAGTTAGCAAGAGATGCTTTCGTGTTAGTAGTCCGTAGCAAAGACAGCATGCAGAGCATGGTAGAGTGGCAGGAAAGCCGAATATTTTTCAGCAGCAGTCAGATAGTTGTAGAGTGTTGTAAGTCTGCGGGGGTAGCCGTAGCATTCACTAGCAGTCAGATAGTAGTAGAGTGTTGTAAGCCTACAGGGGTAGCCGTAGCATTCACTAGTAGTAAGATAGTAGTAGAGCGTTGTAAGTCTACGGGGGTAGCCGTAGCATTCACTAGCAGTCACATAGTAGTAGAGTGTAGAAAGTCTGCGGGGGTAGCCGCAGCTTTCACTAGCAGCCAGATAGTATTAGGGAGTTGTAAGTCTGCAGATGTAGCCAGAGTATTCGTCAGGTTAGTAGTCAGCATGAGCGCGTGGTTTGGACGCGGGGGAAGCAATAGTACCCACCAGTTCAGGTGCAGCAGTGAGGATATGGGAATCCACGGGTTAGATTTCGGATTTTCCAAATGGTTCGGCTATGGTTAAGTCGGCGATTTGTCAGTAGATCGTCAGCACAGTTATGAGATCAGGGAAGCAGTGGACCGCTTGGGTTCGTGTGTTTTATAGGCTACCGTTAGCCAAGGAGCCATCATTTTAGTCTTGGATTTGATGATGTCAGGATTCAGCGTGGACCCGGTCGGTTGGATTGGGAGGTTGTTGGAGCCACAGTGTCAGGATAACTAGTGGAAACTAGTTCCAAAGAAAGATTTCGTTCAGAATTCGTGGGAGCGACTAAGTGAGGAGACCTTGGACTCCACATTTGAGTTGGAACTCGGGGTTGCAGATGACTGACAGCTGATTGGAGACCAGGAAGGTCTTGAGATATTTTGGGAAACAGCCATATAGCATTTCAGTGTTTCATGCAGTTCAGCGTTTCAGTCATTTCAGTGTTTCAGTCAGTTTAGCGTTTCAGGCAGTTTAGTGTTTCATGCAGTTCAGTGTTCCAGGTAGTTCAGTGTTTCATGCAGTTCAGTGTTCCAAGGAGTTTAGTGTTTTAGGCAGTTCAGTGTTTCAGGCAGTTCAGTGTTTCAGGTAGTTCAGTGTTTCAGGCACTTCAATGTTTCAGGCAGTTCAGTGTTGCAGGCAGTTCAGTGTTTCGGTTAGTTACAGTGTGATGGTCGGTATTAGTATTTGTGTTGGAATGCAGGTGCTGACGGTATAGTTGGTCGATTTTAAATGGCAAGTCCCTCTCAGCAGGATCAGTTGAGTCTTCTGCCAAGTATAAGTGAACTGCAAGGATAATTAGGCAGGTAGCCTTTCTTTCAGGATGGAAGGCTCGAGTTATTGGAAGTTGAGTAGTCAGATGGGAGATAAGCAGGCTGGTTCTAGCAGCATCGATTCAGTATGAGTGGCATAATGGGTAGAACAGTTATAGATAGTCGAGGTATCTTCAGAAGTCGCTGAAAGCGACTAGGAGATTGCGATGGGGTGTAGTAACTGGTAGGAGTCTGGCAACCCATATATGGAAACATCAGTAGGGACCAGGGTGGTCTCGGTTCATCCGGAAGGAGAACAAGGGACAACAGAGATTTTCAATCAGTGGCAGTAATGGAAAGCAGACTATGGTAGAAATTGACTAGTTGATTGATGGGTGCTCAATACTAAGTTATAGTAGTGAGAAGTGTCATGTGGATACTAGCGGTAATGACCCGTACTGGGAGTAGTGGGAGTAGTGGATTCAGTGAAGGATGGGTCCTTCACAGTGTCAGATAAGTAGTTGATTATGGAGCATTGCCTTGGAAAGGCCGGAAATCGCACAAGGAAAGAAAGGGGTGAACCCCTAGGGTGTTCAGCATAAGTACTCGAGGAGTATCAGAAGGTTTGTCAGTCGAGTAAGTTGTGTTCCTAGAATGTTCAGGGTCAGGGTTGACCCGAGATTATTATCCACAAGGATTAATGTTAGTCAGAATGGCCAGGCGAAAGGCCAGCAAAGGTCGTTAACGGATGATAGCTCAACCAAGCAGAGTGTTAACAGCAGTTTGCAGGGCGATTGGCCATAGAGAAACTTCGAGGATGAAGTTTACTTTAAGTGGGGGAGTGTTTTAACACCCAAAATCAGAAAGTCCAAGAAAGGAAAGAAAACCCTAAGTCAAAGGGTCAACTCGTCGAGTCCAGGGAGGAACTCGACGAGTCTGAGCAGGATCTGGATCGAGGAGTGAGTGACCGAATTGGCGATTCGGAGAATGGACTCAGCGAGTCCGGTCTGAAGAGAGAAACCCTAATCCCGGGGGTTGTACCCTATATAAGGGATGTTATGTCCTTTCCTCAGCCTCTATATCATCTTAGAGAGCCTGTAAATCCTGGATTTCGTGTGAGCTTCCATAATTTGAGAGAAAATAGCTTTGGAGGAGGGAATCTTTGAAAGGAACTTGAGATCAAGAGGGTTGCTTCAAAGGAGAGCTGCAGATCCGAGAACTATTTCAGTTGTGCTCATCGTGGAGGTAATAAGCTGTTATCTTCCCTCGTTTGCATCTAGGTCTATTTTTGTTATGAGATTTGGGGGTTTTATGGTTGTTTGTAGCACCTGGTTCCTGGTACGTATAATCTATCTAAGTGATTTACATTTTTAGCCTTGGACTCAGCGAGTTGTAGGCCCGACTCGCCGAGTAGAGTCGGGAAATTGATCACGTTTAAGTTGGCGACTCGGCGAGTCCACATTCTGGACTCGGTGAGTCCCCGTTGTCTAGATGAAACCCTAATTTCAAGGGTTTGCACCCTATTTTAACCACCATATGCGCCCCCAAGCTCGCCCCCTTCACTCTCAGAGGAACCTTAACCTTGCCCTTTGTGATTTGAGTGTTTGTGTGTGTTTCTTTGAAGTTTTGAAGAAGACAAGGAGGAAAGATCAAGGAGAAGGAGGAGAACAGAAGTTGTGAACCCATTTCAGAGATTAGTATGGTAAAAACTCGACCCCCTTCTTCTGTTTCTATGGTTGAACCTTCATTAGAGCATCTTTAAGACTTTTTAGAGCCATTTATTGGCTTGGTTGTGGTCTAAAGGACTCCTTGGTTCGTTTATCCTTCATATCTGACCACATCTGAGCTCTAGAAGCTCAGATCTACAACCTTTATGGGCCACTTTCATGAACAAGCCTAGATCTACACTTCTAACCCCATTAAAGTCCTTAAAGCACTTGAATGAGCATGCATGCGCGTAAAGTTGGAAACTTTACGTGTAAAACCTACCCTAAGAACCCAGATCTATGTATGGCATGAGCTGGATTCAAGCAAAATCGAGTATATAGTATTTGAATCTGAATGACTCGGCGAGTCGTTCATCGGACTCGCCGAGTCGAGTCACGAGTCCCCGAGTTTTCCCCTTTTCGTGTTTGCTGAGTGGAGTTGTGAGTCATGGGTGGACTCAGTGAGTCGGAAGCCATAATCATCTATGGAGGGACTCGGCATGTCAATGCCCTGACTCGGCGAGTCCAAGGCAAACTTCTTACCTCAAGAACAGACTCGACGAGTTTTTCATACAACTCGGCGAGTCACATGCTAGAGTGTTCTTCAGATGAAGACGGACTCGACGAGTTGTTCATACAACTCGGCAAATCGGATGAAGGATCATTGGACATCAGTTAGAAGGATAACTCGTCGAGTCATCGCCTAACTCGACGAGTAGAGTCGAGTATGAGATCAAATGGGAAGGATAGGGACTCGGCGAGTTGGCAAGCCAACTCGGCGAGTCGGGTAGTTGACTTTGAATTTGTCTTGGTCAGGGGTAAAATGGTCATTTTACTCCAAGGGCAGTTAGCAGTGTCTGATTGAGTGTTTTGTGGGAAATTACTGCCAGAGGATTTCCAGAGCAGCAACAGCAGTAGACAGACAGTTCCCACGCAGATCAGCAACTGCTACGAGGTGAGTTACCTTCCAGTAGCGGTGGGTCTACGACCACAATGCCGACCTACCAGTAGGAGTTGTATGTTAGATGATTGTCTCTGTGATATTCATCTAGGGTTGCTACTACCTGTGATATGTTTATGTGCTAGTATGATATGATTCTATGTGCTAGTGACAGTAGGGGAGATAGTCCTCAGGTTACCGGTCGATAGGGCCGAAGGGGCGGTCATGCCCAGCCATGCTAGATAGATTATGTGATATGTGTTATGTGGTAGTAGTAGGGGGTGAAATAGTCCCCAGCATCCGGTCGAGAAGACCGAAGGGGAGACCAGCACCCATATATGCTAGTCAGTATCCGCTCGAGAGGACGCAAGGGGCGACTAGCACCCAGATATGCTAGTCAGCATCTGGTCGAGAGGACGAAAGGGGTAGGTCGGGCACCCAGATATACCTGAAAATGTATGTATGTTATGTGGTTATATGGTATGTGGTCCAGTGGGGGAACTCAATAAGCTTCGTGCTTACGGTTTTCAGTTGTTGTTTCTGGTACCTCTTCTGTCAAGGAGAAGGAGCTGGCGTGGTAGCGGCGCATCACACACACTCTTTTGTTTTCCGCACCACGATTCATTCTGGGATTTTGTACTCTGACATTATTATGATTTACGTTTTGGTTTACTGTCATGAGACATGTTTTATTAAAAGTTATAATCGTATGATATTTTGTTACTCACATGTTGCAAAACACTTAATTAAAAAATGAAAATTTTGGTCCGTATTTTTGGGATGTTACAAGTTGGTATCAGAGCCCTGGTTTGAGGGATTCGGACACACCTTCGGGGGTGTCTGAACTCAAATCGAGGGATTAAAAAGATTTTGAAAAAGAAAAATGTTTTCTAAAAGGTTAAGTAAAGAGTTTTAAGAAGGAACAAGTGTGTAATCTGCGTGACCGGTCGAGCTCAAGTAAGTATTCCCCAAAGTACCCATACAAGCTTATGTTATCTTTATCAGTTTTCGTAGGACAGCATGCCAAAATAGGACTAGGGATCTAGGAATGATGCCTTATGTGCCTGCTTTATGTGCTTCAGTGTATGAAAATTGCATGCTAGAATTGAGTAGACAGCAGTAGGATAGCCTGTTAGGGTTATGCCTGATAGTATGAGTTTAGCATTGTATGCTAGTTCAGTTTCTCTCTATAAGAGCAGAGTTCCTTGAGATTGTTTCCTTTTGTCTGAATGTTGCTTTCTTTGTGCTTCGTGGGACTCTGAGTGATGGGACTTAGCCATTAGGTGAACACGTCACGTCACATGTGATCAGGGTTGAATAATCTTAGAGTGCTGGATTTGGCCCTATTGCGCAGCTCTTGTCTGAGTCTAACTGTTGTAGGGATGAGTCTGTTACTCGAAGGATTATCTGAGCCTCATCACATGTGATGGTATTCAGGTAATGGCTAATTGGCATTACAAGGAGGCCTTCAGCAGTTGTGGACCGGATAGGGTGGAGTCAGAGATTTCACTAGGGCAAGCCTAGGATGAGTATAACACTGACCAGCAGTAGTGAAAGGGATCTGGTAGAGTCGAGGCAGTCCTTGAAGAAGAGACGGATAGATGTGGAAGGTAGTATGGGCCCATACTACTAAAAGCAGAGGATCCGTTCCCGAACCAAGGAATGCCAAGATAAGACCAGGGAACTTGTAGTAGATGTGATCCCTCAAGAAGTATCAGTATCACTAACGGTTGTTATTTATGTATTTCAGAATGGTGGTACTACGCGCGAGGCCAGCAGTTAGCAGTTCAGGAGAGGGATCGGGTTCGGTATCAGGTTCCGAGCCAGTGGATAAGGGGCTATGCGGTTTCATCGCGTCAGAGATCACCAGGGGCATCCTTGAGTTGACCCCCATTATCATCAGGTTGATCAAGGAAGGGATAGTTGAGTTGATGGAGGATCGCCTCCGAGCATTCAGGAGCGACATGGCATCTGGCCAGTCGGGATCTCGCACACTGTCCTTTAAGGACTTCAGGGGCAGTGGTGAACCGTATTTTCACGGGGTGAAGGACCCCATAGCTGCCAGGCGATGGATTGCAGACATTGAGTCTGCGGAGTTGACTAGCTTCTGCCCTGAGGGGTCGAAGGTGAGATTTGCCGCAGGATGTTTGAGGGATCGAGCTAGGGATTGGTGGGAGTCCGTTGGTGACTCGTTGGGAGCCTCGGCTGTCGAGGCTATGACCTAGTCGGACTTCATGACCCGGTTCAGGGCAGAGTTTGTGCCGGTTGTCGAGCTTCAGCAGCTGGCCAGGGAGTTCCTAGATATGGGACAGACGACGGAGATTGTGGCAGAGATCACCGCCGAGTTCCGAGAGAGGGCGTTGCTGGTGCCCCAGTACACGGCTGATGAGGAAATGAGGAGGACCCGTTATCATGACATGCTACGAGTTGATATTCGGGAGCATGTCGGTTTTTCAGCTTGCCCTACCCTGGACTCTATGATTGCCAGGGCAAGGGAGAGGGAGATAGACCTGGAGCACATCAGAAAGAGGAAGGAGGAAGAGGGGCATGTGATGGGGGCTTCGGGGAAGAAGCCCAAGGGATCGGATGCGGGGCCGAAAGGCCAACAGGGGCGGGGCCGCTGCAGGAAATGTGGCAAAACGCATGAGGGAGCATGCAAGTTGGGGTTGTCAGGCTACTATAAGTGTGGCAAGTCAGGGCACTTTAGCAGGGATTGTACCGCCCCTGCACCTATGATACAGAAGTCTAAGTTGCTATGTTTTTACTGCAACCAGAGGGGCCACAAGAAGGCCAATTGCCCCCAGTTGACAACATCAGCGCCAGTAAAGGCGCCAGCTCCAGCGACCCTACGGATCACTGATGGCAGGCAGGGCAAGGCAGAGGCTCCAGTGGTGAGGAGCCGGGCATTTCAGCTGACTACCGAGGAGGTACGTGTCGCACCCGATGTGGTGACGGGATCATTCCATGTGAACGATATCCCTGTTCAGGTGTTGTTTGACACGGGTGCCACCCGATCATTTGTTTCTCTTGCGCTTAGCAAGAAGATTACTGAGTCTTCAGGCATGTTAGATTGCCCTTTAGAAGTAGAGATTGCCGATGATCGATCGGTTCGGGCATCAACGATGTTCAGAGATTGTGTTCTGAGGTTATTCGAGGAGCACTACTTGGTGGATTTGGTTCCCATTCCGTTGCGTGGGAACAAAGTGATTATAGGCATGGATTGGTTGAGCCCTAATGGAGCGGTTATAGATTGCGCACAGCTTCTACTGCGGATCAGGACCCCAGGTGGGGGAGAGTTGATGATCCACGGCGAGAGGCCACAGCGTGGGCCCACAGTATGTTAAACAGCGAGAGCTAGGCGCTACCTTCAGCAGGGTCGTGCGGGATATGTCGTGTACGTTATGAACACCCGGGAGACTGGTAAGGCGATGGTGAGCGAGGTTCCAGTGGTTCTAGACTACGCTGATGTGTTTCCGGAGGAGCTTCCTGGAATACCTCTGGAACGACAGGTAGAGTTCAGGATCGACCAAGTCCTAGGTGCGGCTCCGATAGCCAAGGCACCGTACCGGTTGGCTCTTCCCGAGATGTAGGAGTTGTCTATGTAGCTACAGGAGCTGTTAGAAAAGGGGTTCATTAGACCGATCAGTTCACCCTGGGGAGCCCCGATCCTGTTTTTGAAAAAGAAGGATGGGTCGCATCGGATGTGTATAGATTACCGGGAGCTGAACAATGTAACAGTGAAGAACCGTTACCAACTCCCAAGGATTGATGACCTCTTTGATCAGTTACAGGGAGCATCTTGGTTCTCCAAGATCGACTTGCGTGCAAGTTACCACCAGATGAGGGTCAGAGAGGAGGATGTGCAGAAGATCGTGTTTTAGACGCGTTAGGGCCATTATGAGTTCGTGGTGATGCCGTTTGGGCTCACCAATGCTCCTGCCGCACTCATGGACCTTATGAACCGCGTGTGCAGACCTATGCTGGATCGGTCTGTGATAGTTTTCATTGATGACATCTTGGTTTATTCCAAGACGCAGGAGGAGCACAAGGAGCATCCGAGAGAGGTTTTGGAGACCCTGAGGAGGGAGAGCTTGTACGCTAAGTTCTCCAAGTGCGAGTTATGGTTGCGCGAGGTGCAATCCCTTGGGTACCTTGTCAACCAGAATGGTATACTGGTCGACCCGGCCAAGATAGAGGCCGTAATGAGATGAGAGGTTCCGAAGTCTCCATCCGAGATTCAGAGTTTCCTGGGATTAGCGGGCTACTATCGGAGATTCATTCAGGATTTCTCCAAGATAGTCGTACCCCTGACACGGTTGACTAAGAAAGTCGTGGTCTTTCGATGGGGGCTTGAGCAGCAGGCATCGTTCAAGATTCTGAGACAGAGATTGTGCGAGGCGCCAATCGTAGCCCTGCCCGAGGGCGTATAGGATTTTTTGGAATCCTGTGACGCGTCCATTTCGGGGTTGGGCGCGGTACTAATGCAGAGAGGGCATGTCATCGCCTACGCTTCGAGGCAGCTGAAGCCTCACGAGGCGAACTACCCGACGCATGATTTAGAGTTGGGGGCGGTGGTCTTCGCCCTCAAGATTTGGCGACATTACCTCTACGGGGTTCGATATACCATTTACACAGACCATAAGAGTTTGAGGTACCTCATGGATCAGCCGAATCTGAACATGAGGGAGCGTCGGTGGTTGGACGTGGTGAAGGATTATGATTGCGAGATCCTTTATCACCTGGGGAAGGCCAATGTGGTGGCCGATGTGCTTAGCCGTAAGGCGGCGCCAATCAGGGATGTGTGTATAAGGATGACGGTAGTGACTCCCCTGTTAGAGCAGATTCGGGAAGCTCAGCAGGAGGCTATGAAGGAGGAGCATCAGAAAAGCGAGCAGATAGTGGGTTAAGTCACCTCCTTCGATTATAATAGCCGAGGATTATTAACACTACACCATAGGGTGTGGGTGCCGTATCACGGAGGCGTGCGCCAGATCTTGATGGAGGAGGCGCACAAATCCCGATTCTCTATTCACCCAGGGGCGATGAAGACATATAGAGATCTTCGTCTAGACTATTGGTGTCCCTGCATGAAGCGGGATGTGGCTTGGTACATCGAGCGGTGCTTGACCTGCAGGATGGTCAGGGCCGAGCATCAGAGACCGCACGACAAGATGCAGCTGTTGGATATCCCGTTGTGGAAATGGGAAGATATTATGATGGATTTTATCATGAAGCTTCCCAGGACAGCGTGAGGAGTAGATTCGATTTGGGTCATCGCGGATCGATTGACCAAGAGCGCCCATTTTATTCTGATCCAGGAGAGTATCTCGGCCGAAAAGTTGGCCGATATCTATATCAGGGAGATAGTGGCGCGGTAAGGGGTGCCGATGACAGTGATATCAGATAGAGATGTGTGGTTCACTTCCAGGTTTTGGAAGAAGTTTCATGATGAGTTGGGCACTCGTCTGCATTTTATAACCGCCTTTCACCCGCATACGGATGGTCAGAGCGAGCAGACCATCCATACTCTGGAGGATATGTTGTGGGCGTGCGTGCTAGACTTCGGTGGTAGCTAGGATACCTATCTTCCTTTGGCTGAGTTCTCGTACAACAACAACTACCATGCAAGTATTGACCGTCCTCCATTTGAGATGTTGTACGGACGGAGGTGCAGGACCTCGATATGTTGGGGTGAAGTGGGTGAGAGGGTCACGGGGAGCACAGAGGTGGTGATCAAGACGACTGAGAGGATTCAGCAGGTTCGGAGCAGGCTTCAGACTGCGTAGAGTCGGCAGAAAAGTTACGCCGAAAAGCGCCGATTAGACCTGGAGTTCCAGGTCTGGGATATGGTTCTCCTGAAAGTGTCTCCTTGGAAGGGCGTCATTCGATTCAGGAAGCGGGGCAAGTTGGGCCCGAGATACATTGGATTGTTCAAAATTGTAGCCCGGGTGGGCAAGGTGGCATATAGCCGTTAGAAGATATTCAGGTTGATGACTCAGCGGGGGAAATTGTAGCCTGGACCTACCAGCCGAACTTAGTCAGATCCACATCACCTTCCATGTCTCCCAGTTGCAAAAGTGCCTAGTGGATGACTCAGCGGTGCTGCCGTTAGAAGATATTTAGGTTGGTGACAGCCTGAATTACCTTGAGCGCCCAGTCGCAATCCGCGACCGGAAGTCGAAGGACCTGAGGAACAAGAGAGTGGAATTGGTGAAGGTGCAATGGCAGCACCGGAAGGGTTCGGAGTGGACTTGGGAGCCGATGGAAGAAATGATGGAACATTACCCCGAGCTGTTTCAGGATCGAGCAGCAGACTTCGACGACGAAGTCTAAAATAAGTGGGGGAGATTTGTAGCACCTGGTTTCGGGTATGTATGAGTTGTACGCCCAACTTTCCGAGTAGAGTCGGAACATTGATCACGTTTAAGTTGGCGACTCGGCGAGTCCACATTCTGGACTCGGCGAGTCCCCGCTGTCTGGATGAAACCTTAATTTCAAGGGTTTGCACCCTATTTAAACCACCATATGCGCCCCCATGCTCGCCCCCTTCACTCTCAGAGCAACCTTAACCTTCCCCTTTGTGATTTGAGTGTTTGTGTGTGTTTCTTTGAAGTTTTGAAGAAGAGAAGGAGGAAAGATCAAGGAGAAGGAGGAGAACGGAGGTTGTGAACCCATTTCACAGATTAGTAAGGTAAAAACTCGACCCCCTTCTTTTGTTTCTATGGTTGAACCTTCATTAAAGCATCTTTAAGACTTTTTGGAGCCATTTATTGGCTTGGTTGTGGTCTAAAGGATTCCCTGGTTCGTTTAGCCTTCAGATCTGACCACATCTGAACTCTAGAAGCATAGATCTACAACCTTTGTGGACCATTTTCATGAACAAGCCTAGATCTACACTTCTAACCCCATTAAAGTCCTTAAATCACTTGAATGAGCATGCATGCACGTAAAGTTGGAAACTTTATGTGTAAAACTCTATGTATGGCATGTGCTGGATTCAAGCAAAATCGATTATATGGTATTTGCATGTGAATGACTCGGCGAGTCGTTCATCGGACTTGGTAAGTCGAGTCGCGAGAACTTGAGTTTTCCCCTTTTCGTGTTTGCTGAGTGGAGTTGTGATTCATGGGTGGACTCAGTGAGTCGGAAGCTAGACTCATCTCTGGAGGGAATCGACGAGTCAATGCCCTGACTCGACGAGTCCAAGGCAAACTTCTTACGTCACGAACAGACTCGACGAGTTGTTCATACAACTCGGCGAGTCACAGGCTAGAGTGTTCTTCGGATGAAGACGAACTCGACAAATTGTTCATACAACTCGGCGAGTCGGATGAAGGATCATTGGACATCAGTTAGAAGGATAACTCGTCGAGTCATCGCCTAACTCGACGAGTACAGTCGGGTATGAGGTCAAATGGGAAGGATAGGGACTCGGCGAGTTGGCGAGCCAACTCGGCGAGTTGGGTAGTTGACTTTGACTTTGTCTTGGTCAGGGGTAAAACGGTCATTTTACTCCAAGGGCAGTTAGCAGTGTTTGATTTAGTGTTTTGTGGGAAGTTACTGCCAGAGGATTTCCAGAGCAGCAGCAGCAGCTGACAGACAGTTCCCACGCAGATTAGCAGCTACTACGAGGTGAGTTACCTTTCAGTAGTGGTGGGTCTACGGCCATAATGCCGACCTACCAGTAGGAGTTGTATGTTAGATGATTGTCTCTGTGATATTCATCTAGGGTTGCTACTACATGTGATATGTTTATGTGCTAGTATGATATGATGCTATGTGCTAGTGACAGTAGGGGAGATAGTCCTCAGGTTACCGGTCGATAGGGCCGAAGGGGCGGTCATGCCCAGCCATGCTAGATAGATTATGTGATATGTGTTATGTGGTAGTAGTAGGGGTGAAATAGTCCCCAGCATCCGGTCGAGAGGACTGAAGGGGAGACCAGCACCCAGATATGCTAGTCAGTATCCGGTCGAGAGGACCGAAGGGGAGACCAGCACCCAGATATTCTAGTCAGTATCCGGTCAAGAGGACCGAAGGGGTAGGTCGGGCACCCAGATATGCCTGACAATGTATATATGTTATGTGGTTATATGGTATGTGGTAAAGTGGGGGAACTCACTAAGCTTCATGCTTACGGTTTTCAGTTGTTGTTTCAGGTACCTCTTCTATCAAAGGGATGGAGCTGGCGCGGTAGCGTCGCATCACACATGCTCTTTTGTTTTCCGCACCATGAGTCATTCTGGGATTTTGTACTCTGACATTATTATGATTTATGCTTTGGTTTACGGTCATGAGACATGTTTTAATAAAAGTTATAATCGTATGATATTTTGTTACTCACATGTTGCAAATCACATAATTAAAAAATTAAATTTTTGGTCCGTATTTTTGCGATGTTACATTGTTTGAGATCTATTTCGTTTTGGGGCTTGGATATGAGGTTGCCACTTCAGATCTAGTGTTGGGAAGGTCCTAAATGTCGTAAAGCATCAGTTATTGAGTAGTTGGTGAAGCCCTTCTGTCTCAAACCTAGCCCTAGAATGTTTTGATCCTAGATCTCCTTAGCTACACGTAAAGGTTGCAACTTTACGTGGGGAATAGGATTTGGAAGAGTAGATCTATAGTTTGGAGTCACTGCATGAGTCAAAAAGCCTATGAATGTATCAAGGACTGAATAGAGTCGGCGAGTCCATCGAGTGGACTAGGCGAGTAGGATGAAGATTAGGAGCGACACGACGAGTTGGATGAACAACTCGTCGAGTCTGTTGAAGATTGATTGGAACTCGGCGAGTCTGTTCTTGGATTCGGCGAGTCAAGTCGTGAAACCCCAAACCCTTCTAGTTAAGACTCGTATCAGTGAGTTGGGTGAAGACTCAGTGAGTTGGACAGGACAGGACTCAGAAATCAGTAGACTCGGCGAGTCACGGTCTGACTCGGTGAGTCAAGTCGCGAATGAAAAGGGCTTCTGAGCTTATGAACTCGGCGAGTCAGTAGGCTGACTCGGCGAGTAGGGTCAACCTGGAAGGTTGACTGTGACCAGGACTTTGACTTTGACCAAAGTTGACTTAGTTGACTTTTGAAGGACTGTCAGACTAAGTATCATTTTGATATTGGTAGCTCAGAGAGTTAGAGGAACAACGGTTCAGAAGGTTGTCGGTTAGTAGCCAGAGGGTTATCAACAGAGCTCAACAGTTCAGGTGACTTTCCTTCCAATAGGAATAGGCTACGACCACAATGCCAGCCCGCTTAGTTAGCAGTAGTTCCGGACTTCGGTCCGATGCAGTAGTTCAGTATGCTTGGTATCTCTTTGATTCTAGCATGTATATGTCTTATGTGTTACGGACCTCAGTCCGATGCAGTATGCAGTATATGTGTTTATGCTAGTTGATATGTGTTTAGGCTATGCTATGATCAGTCAGTTCTGAACATTGTTCCGATGCAGGGGACAAGGTCCTAGTTAGTCCGGGCTTAGGCCCAGTGCAGTTTCCGGACTCCGGCTCGATGCAGGGGACAAGTTCCTAGTAAGTCCGGGTTTCGGCCCGATGCAGTTTCCAGACTTTGGTCCGATGCAGGGGACAAGGCCCCAGTTAGTCTGGGCTTTGGCCCGATACAGTTTCCGGACTTCGGTCCGATGCAGGGGCAAGGCCCCAGTTAATCCGGGCTTCGGCCCGATGCAGTTTCTGGACATCGGTCCGATGCAGGGGGGAAAGGCCCCAGTATGTGCTTTATATGTTATTGTATGGTATGTGGTAGATTGGAGGAGCTCACTAAGCTTCGTGCTTACAGTTTTCAGTTTTAGTTTCAGGTACTTAGTTTTCAAAAGAGGAGCTCGGGAAGATTGCAGCGCACACACCATAGCTAGTCAGTCTGGGATGTCTTACTCTGATAACGCGAATATGTTTTGAACTAATACACCGGATTTACATTAACAATTATGTTATGGTTTGTCAATCATGGTTTAAGTAATGTTATTTAAACGAATTTTTTAGACTGTATTTTTGGGATGTTACAGGTTTACCCATGATCCTTGGATTCCTAGACTATATATATGTCACCCTATAGCCTAAAATCGTGCACACTAGTGTTTTTGGAGTTCATATGGTCAATTTTGGTGCTTAGAATCTCTCTCTCAAGTCCTCCTTTGTTCATGGTGTGTTGTGAAACATTTGAGGCATCACACTTAGGGTGCTAAGTTCTTAAAGGACTAATACAAGAAGTTCTACAAACTACATAAAGAGGTAAATCATCCAACTGTTTTTTTTTCTAATTTTATGTTCAAACAAATTATCGTTTGCAAGTTGTAGGCTTCATGCTTTGGATAATTTTTTTTGCATGTACAACTAGAGAAAACTTAGATCCAAAGCATTTAGGGTTGTATGTGCACCATAGGAATGTTCTAGTGCATAAAACCCAACTGATACATCTTGGTAGCCCCTGGGTGAATAGAGAAACGAGACTTATGAGCCTCCTCCAGCATGATCTGTCTAACCCGAAAAGTCATCGGGACACACACCCTACCGTACCGGGTCAACAACCCATGATTATCCTGAACAAATTCGGCAATCTCACCCTCAATTCTCTCAATCATCTGATTCTCCTCTCGAACACACTCAGCTTGTGCTTCCATAATCAAACTCACAAGTGGAGAATCCACCGATATCCTCATACATGATGCCGGACCAGAAGATCCAGCCGAATTGTGGCATAGGGTGTCTGCCATAACATTCGCTATACCCGGATGGTAAAGGATCTCGTAGTCATAATCCATGACTAAGTCTAGCCACCTGTGTTGCCTCATGTTCAGGTTCGGCTGATGGATGATATGCCTCAAGCTCTTTTGATATGTGTAGATGGTACAAAAAACCCTATATAGGTGATGTCTCCAGATCTTGAGGGCGAACACTAACGCTCCCAAATCAAGATCATGCATGGGATATCTCGTCTCATGCGGTTTCAATTGTCGTGACACATAAGCTATCACTCGTGTTCTCTGCATGAGGACCGCTCCCAAGCCGGTGATGGATGCATCATAGAAAACCACAAAATCTTGAACTCCCACATGTAGGGTCAAAACTAGAGCCTCACAAAGTCACTGCCGATGGGTCTCAAAGGTTGTCTGCTGCTCAGGGCCCCACCCGAAATCTACCCCCTTCCTCGTCAGACGAGTGAGGGGTACTGCAATTTTGGAGAAATCGTAAATAAATATCAAGTAGTACCCTGGAAAGCCCAGTAAACTCCTGATATCTGAGGGAGATTTTGGAACCTAATGCATCACTGCCCCGATTTTGGTCAGATCAACCAAAATCCCATCCTGGTTAATGAGATGTCCAATGAACCTAACCTCTCACAACCAAAACTCACACTTCGAGAACTTGGCATTAAGCCGTTCTTGCCTCAAAACTCCCAAAAACTGAAGGAGATGATCCTCATGTTTCTCTCTTGTCTTGGAATAAATTAGCATATCATCAAGAACACCATAACTAAATGATCTTGCATCGGCCTGCATACCCGATTCATCAGATCCATAAATGCTGCCGGCATATTGGTGAGCACAAACGACATCAGCATAAACTCGTAATGCCTATAAAAAGTTTGGAACGCGATCTTCTACACATTGTCGTCCTTCACCCTGACCTGGTGGTACCCGGACCTCAGATTTATCTTGGAGAACCAAGATGCTCCCTATAACTGACCAAAGAGATCATCAATCTGTGGAAGAGGGTAACGGTTCTTCACCGTTAACTTGTTTGGATCCCTATAGTCGATGCACAACCAGTGCGATCCATCCTTCTTTTCGACAAAAAGAAACGACACTCACCATGGAGAACTGCTCGAGCGTATGAATTACTTGCCTAGCAGTTCCTACAGCTGAGATGACAACTCCTGCATGTCAAGTGGTGCCAATCGGTACTGCACCTTGGCAATAGGCTCCGTACCTAGAACAAGGTTGATCCTGACTCGACCTCCCTATTAGTAGGCAGTCCGGGTAACTCCTCTGTAAATACATCAACGAACCCTATGACGACTAGAATACCTGAAACCGAGACCTTATCCCCGACCCGCATATCCACTATATACGCCAAATAACCTGTGCACCCATGATGAATATATTGTCGAGCTCTGGTAGTTGAGCAAAATTCTAAACCTATCTTGGCGCCCTCTCCATAAATAATCAGCTCTCCCCCAATTGGGGTTAGAATTACCACACGCTGACCCTTGCAGTCGATCATGGCAACGAAACGACTCAGCCAGTCCATGCTGACTATCACACAAACATTCCCCATTGGAATCAGAATCAAGTCGATCAGGAAGGATACCTCGATTATCTCTAGTGCGGAACCACGATAGACTGAAGAAGTAAAAACCTTGTGTTCGTTGGCGATAGAAACTCAAAACAGACACTCAAGCTCCTCTAAGGATAAATCAAACTCCCTACTAAATGACTGGGAGGCGAAAGACTGACTCGGTCCCGAGTCAAACAATACAAGAGCAGGCAAGGAGTTCACTAAAAACATAAGTAACATAGATACAATCACATGAGAAAACAATAAATATATACAATAAGATAAGGGGTAAAACATACCAGCCATAACATCTAGTGATGTCCTGGCCTCCTCGGCAGTAGGCTAGAAAGCACGACCTCGAGGCCACGGGGGCTCTGCTCTGCCCTGACTCCTGTCAGAGATCCTCAATGTAGCCAACGTTAGACCCTGCGTTGTCCTGGCAGATCGTAGGGGATATTGGGCCTTCATATGGCCCACCTGCTTACACTGGTAACAAAGTTTGATGCCAGAATCTGGAGTCTGCTGCCTAAAAGCATCCGCAATATGGCCCATTCTTGCCACACTTGTGGCATACCGAAGAAGATCGATAAACCCAATCATGAACCTTCTCGCACTTCCTAAAAGTGTGACCCCTCTGACTCCCATTCTGGATTTTGAGGGCCTAAACCATTTCAAGTGGTTGCGACTGCACCGGGGCCGGTCTCGTCTCCCAAGTCTGCAACTCGATCTCAATCTCACACCGCATGACGGCCTTCTGCATCTCTAACAATGATCCATAGCTCTGAGTAGAGACAAAATGTCTGATCACCGTCTTAAGCATGCTCAAGAAACGGGTCATGTGAGCCTGCTCAGATGCAGCAATCTGAGGGAAGAATATATCCATCTCTGGGAACATCTTGGTGATCTCCATAACCGACTCAGTACCCTGCCTCAAATCCAGGTACTCCAGGACCAATATCTCCATCTACAATAGTGGCGCATAACGAGAGCGAAACATCTCAGAGATCTGCTCCCAAGACACAACCACCCTCTACTCAGCGTAGTAGGAACTTAGAAGGTTCTGAGCACACGTGACCTTAGAAGGTTCTGATCACACGTGAGCTTCTGGTCAGCAGGGCAGGAACAAGTGAAGTAAAATCCCACCACATTAGATGGCCATCTCATGGCTATGATCGGGTCCTGAAATCCATCAAAATTCAGGTGCTTCGTATTATCGAAGTCCTGGTACTGAAATACCCGTCCTGGCCGAACAGCCGCAACCGCCACAACTACCAAGGGCGCAGCAACAGCACTCTCAGCAACCGTTGCGTATCTGTCATCAAAATAATCCATCATCGCAGTCTTGATTGACCCGGATATCTCCGGAAGCTAACCTCAGACAACTTCATCCACCTCCTCACGAATGCTGCATGACACGATCCTATGTCAATGCTGGTCCATTCTGACTGCCATCTCCCGATCCTAACACAGATCTGGTCTCAAATCGTCTCGTAAACACCATACTAAAAGTATACCATGAATATATCATACATTCCATATAAATAACAGGGAACCAACTCCCAACGAAGCCCTAGGGGTTGTGACTTCCTTGCTACGTGTATGGGTCATGTGCTTTCAATAGTATGGGTCTGTACTACCTTCCACACCAACCCATCTTTGTTTCAAGAATCATCACAATGCCTTAACAATAATCGCAAGCATGACTACACACTCAATCCTCACTCCCTAGAGGAGAGGATAATATCTCACAATCGGCTGACTGACCCCACCTTACTCGTCCATGAAACATCCACCAACCCTGCAACCCTCATGTAGGCTAGCCATATATAATGCGGGACCATACAGACATTTAAATATCTGATCCTACCCTAACCCATTCATCAAACACTAATAAGAAATAAGGCCTAACCAAATATTCTAAGGCTATAAAATCTTAGTTATATATAACTATGGTGCATACACTAAGAAACTAAAGTAATGATGTCAATTTTATAAAAGAAAGACCCTAGGCTATCAGGCATCATATAATCAGGCAATTCTATCATGCAATTCCTGAAGATCCCTAGCCTATCACTAGCATGTTATTATAACATATCACAATATCAAATAACAATATAGTACTTTGGGGTCTACTTACTGGCTCCTCCTGATCATACACATCACATCCTCTCTCGTATTTTGAAAACCATTTGAAAATCATTTTGGAAATCTTTTCCTTAGTTTGAGAATGGATTCACACGAGTGTTCCTCCAATTCACTCAAATCAAGGCTCCGATACCAACTTGTAACGACTATAAAATTCATAAAATTTTTAAACATTTTAAGATATCCAAAAATCACCATTTATTACGAATTGTTTTCAAAATATTTTAACATCAGAGAATGCCTTAGGCCCTCAAACATCGGGTTGGAATGCCAACATACTATGGGTTCAATCAACCTTTAGGTTGGAATACCCCAGGCTCTCAACCATCGGGTTGGAATGCCAACATACTCTGGGTCTAATCATCCTCGGGATGGAATACCCTCGGCCCTCAAATATCGGGTTGGAATTCCAACATACTATGGGTCCAATCATCCTCAGGATGGAATACCCTCGACCCTCAACCAACACGTTGGAATGCCCCGACTTGTTGGCTTATGCGCAAAGAAAGAAAGCCTCAACCAACAATCAAACATGTGCACATATATTAGATAATCAAATAACAGGCTTCAGGTAGTCAAATAGATCAGCATATCACTAAGCATAGCAACATCCTATCTACCAAGATACTGATCTAACAGATCATCACATCATAGCAGCATCCTATCTATCAGGATACCGATCTAACAGATCATAAAAGTACTGAATTAGAAGATAAACTAAGATAAAAATTCAAAGGGATGACCATGGTTCCATATTCCCTAGAGTATAGTGAGGAAAACTCACCTCACAAGCAGCACTGACTGAAAAGATCCAACTCTCGAATCATAGTTCCGAACTCAACTGCCTACACTGCTATGCAACTAACTCCATCAAAATCCCGAGATACCCAAGCTACCCTTGAAGTGAAACTTGGTCGAAGTCAAAGTCCACAGTCAAGGTCAACATTCCACGTTGGCGCCTAACTCATTGAGTGTATTAATCAACTCACCGAGTTCCTTCAATACTCAGAGAAATGGGGAAAACCCGAGACAACTCGCCGAGTTACCAGTACAACTCATCGAGTTTCTATAGGATCCAGAAAGCGGGAAAAACCAAAGCCAATTCGCCGAGTTGGCAAGGCAATTCATCGAATTTTCCTAGTCTTAACACATTCAGTCATTTTTCCTTCCTCCTAAAGCCTAAGAGTGTATATTTGGGGACCATGAGCTGAAAATCCATGTAAAGTTGCTAACTTTACGGCCATGCACAACACCAAGAGGCTAAAACACTCAAAATAGGCTTATAAAAGACTTATAACATGGAGGAGGGCCAAGACTTGATAAAGCTGGCAAATTTAAGTCCAAAGAGGCCATGAGATGTCCAGATTCGATGTCAGAGTTTCATGACATGCTCAAATTCCAAAAATGACTCTAATATGAACCAATAATGACAATATACTTCCATAGGAGAAGATCTAAGTAATAAAAGGCCATGGTATCAAATTTATACCTCAAAATGGTTGCCATAACAGAGAAGATGCCAGATCTACAGCCTTCCTCTGATTCCAATCTCTTCAAACTCCAAGCTCCTTCAAAAGATTGCCAAAACTCACTCTCAAGGCTCACTCACACACAAAATGAGAGAGAATACACGAACTATGGTTTTTTTCTAGCCAAGGAGTCGATAAGGGAGGCCAACAATGAGACTTAAGATCTTCAAATAGTGTGCAAAACCCTAAAAATTAGGGTTTCATATTCTGTCTTCAACTCATTGAGTTGGGGCCTTCCGACTCGTTGAGTAGATCTTGAAGATTATGTGGTGATCTGTTGGGTTTTATGTACTCGAACATTCCTATGGTTCACATACAACCCTAAACTCTTTGGATCTATTTTTTCTTTAGTTATACATGCAATAAAATTTCCAAAGCATGAAAGCTATAACTATGATACAATTTGATATTTAAACCATACAAATGAGTTAAAAGATTACCACATATTGTAGCTTGTTGAATTTAGTCTTTCAAAAGCTTAATACCTCAAGTGTGATGCCTCAAACGGTTCACAAGACACCAAAATCAATAGGAGGACTTTGAGAGAGAGGTTTAGAGACACAAAATCATCTAGGGATTCTTAGACTAGTATGTGCGATTTTGGCTAATGGGTTACATATATACAAACATACATATATATATATATATATATATATATAGTGTAAAATTCCAAGAGTCATATGTAAACCTAATTTTTACAGTTAGGCTTATGATCCATAACTCACATGGACTAACTTTTCATTGACTATCGCATAAACTTAGCCCATCATAGATCAATAGCCCAAACCATATGTATCGTTGATTTACATAATCAGTCCCTGTTAATCGACCATGCTATTATCAGGTTAAGTACATACCATGTAACGACCGAAAAATCCAACCAATTTAAAATTTTTAAAAACAACCCGTTTTAATAATGTTATTACAAAAAGGTTTTCAATACATTTATTATCAGAATATTCCCAGAACCATGTCATAAACATAAACACGAGGAGCGGTACGATCACGCCTTCGCCTTGCCACGGTCTCCCGAAGAACCTGAAAAACATAAAACCACAACTGTAAGCCCGAAAGCTTAGTGAGATATCCCCAAAATACCAACCACATATACCATACACGCATAACATGCCATACATATCCGATCACAGAAAAACCATGCACTTCGGGTCTACTGTGTGACTGGTCTGCCGCACCGGCCAACAGACCACCTGGTCGACCCTCTATGTCTATCCACATACCTCGAGTCTGCAGTGTGATTGGTCTGCCCTCACCGGGCCTTCAATCCACCTGGTCCACTCTCTGAGTCTACAGTATGACTGGTCCACTCTCCGAGTCTACAGTCTGACTGGTCCGCCCGCCCCGGGCCTTCAGTCAGTCTGGTCCACTCTCCGAGCCTCGGGACGTCTGGTCCGCCCTCTTGGGGCCTACAGCCTAACCGGACCGCTCGTTGGGCCTTCGGGACAACCGGTCCGCCCTGGGTATCTTGGCCTACAGCACAAAGCAGGACCCGCCTCAACCCAACTCCAGTCCAAACAATCATCTGCACATAAACATATAGGCATATAACAGATAACAGTCAACAAACCGATCAAGCAGATCACATAACATATCAACCCCCTAACCAGGAATACCGACCTAACCGGTCACTAGCATAGCACCTCCCTATAGAACAGGATACCGACCTCACCCAGGTCTCTAACACATACCATCCTAACTACCAGGATGCAAACATATCAAGCAGCAACATAACACCAAATACCCAGATCTCAATCCGATAAAGAGCCGGCCTTGGTGCCGTAGACCCTGCTGATATAGTGAGGATAACTCACCTCGAAACTGACGGCTGAAAGGATAAGATCCCGCTGCTCCAAACTCCGACACGAACTCTTCCACTGAACACCAAAACACTCAACTCAATAAATACCCTTAAATACCAAAATACCCCTGGAAGACAACTGTTCAACCCTTGGACAAGGTCAAAGTCAACCCCTGACTGACCCTACTCGCCGAGTCAACCCGATGACTCGCCGAGTCTCCATGCTCATAACTTCCCTTAACCCGCGACCTAACTCGCCGAGTCACCCCGAGACTCACCGAGTCCAACAACTCTGAGTCCACTCGCACACAACTCACCGAGTCATCCCTTGACTCACCGATTATCGACTAGATTAGAAAATATGAGGACTCTTCGACAAGACTCGCCGAGTCCAAGAACAGACTTGCCGAATCTAAGGCTGTCTTCAACCTACTCACCGAGTAGTTCATACAACTCGCCGAGTTCTAAGCCATCTTCTTCCAACTCGTCGAGTTCCAGCTCATCTTCAAGCAACTCGTCGAGTCCACCCATGTGACTCGCCGAGTACCAACGGTCTGAATCCATACAGAAGCACTCCAGGCCATGCAATTGATTCAAAACATAGATCTAGCCTCCTACAACCCATCCATCACGTAAAATGGCAAACTTTACGTGAATCCAAAGGGATCTAGGCCTTTTGCACATTGGGCTACGGTTTGGGACATGATGGCTTCACTAAACACTCCAACATAGGGACTTTCATGCTCTCTGATCCTTCTCCATTCTAGATCTGAGGTAGCAACCTCAGATCTAACCTCTAGACTCCAATACATCCAAAGACAAGCTCCCCACAAACCCCAAAATGAAGAAACAAGATAACAACAGCCCAAGAACAAGATACCTCAAGCAAAGTCCCTTTCTCCAAGCCTTCAATCTCCCAAGATTTCTTCAACAAATACTCCTTCAAGCTCGCAAATGCAATATGAACACTCACACACGAAGGCTAAGGGTTTCTGGACTTGAGGATGGGTAAAGAGGCTGAGGGATGGATGTTATGTTCTTTATATATGGCTCAACCCCGAGAATTATATTTTTCTCCACTCAGCACCTACTCGCCGAGTCCATCCATGGACTCACCGAGTCGGCCACTTAACAGGCGACCAATCACGACTCTACTCGCCGAGTCCACCCATGGACTCGCCGAGTTCCCTTGATCAATTTTCTCTTTTATCCCTTCAGCTCTACCCTTGACATTTCGGGATGTTACAATTCTCCACCACTTAAATTAGGCTTCTCCCTCGAAGCCTACGACAACTCAACTCCAAAATACTCCCACGACGCGCCACCTGGCCTTAACCGAACCAGGTCTCTCAAGGCATAGCCATCGAAACTCGAACTCAGTTCCTCTTTCCTTGCGGTGTCCTGACCACTGTCTCAAGCCGGGCACCGGCTGTACCCTCTGATAATCACACTCAACAAACGAGAATCACCCAAAATGCATCACCGCTCCGAATTTAAACAATCGCTCGACCCCCCTTTCGAGCTTAGAAAAATAATCACGAACCACCGGATCCCCGATCCGAGTCCCACTCTATCCATTCCATATTGACGGAAAGACGCATTCTTTAATCTCAGAGCAACTCCCATGAGTCCTCTTCTTGCAATCACACGCACATGTTGCACCAACCCGCGCACTCTCGGGTTAGGAAACCCGCCACACTGACGACATCTCAAACATCCCCAGGAGGAACCACCACTACATACACAACTACTTGATCCGAATCAAGTTGGGAGTCCCAAACTCCATCTCTGCATCCCTCCTGAGACTCTTGGCTCAACACCCGTGGAATCCCTTCCACGTCCTCAGCAGACATCCCATCATGATGTCATTCCATACCACCACCGCAATCACGCTGATCAATGACCACTGTCAGACCACTCCGATCATAACTCTACAGTACCGCTTTCACTTTCGTGAATTTACTCTTCCTCTCGGAGCTACACTCCTCTCTTTCCTTCCTTACCAAGGAAATCCACTTGGCTGCCTTGTCACCACGACAAGTGCCACTATCCATGCCACACACATACTCTGAATCTAATTGCAAGGACTCTCGTTTCCATGCACCATCTCCACTAATCAAGATCAATACTCGGGGCCAGACCTTCTGACGCTAACACATCGCAACATACTCAATCCATCTCCTCAATCGGACTAACAATACCTGCAGAGTCTTCAGCATGACTGGACCGCCTCACCAGGCCTTCAGCCAATCTGGACCACTCTCAGAACCTTAAGCCAATCTGGACCGCCCCCCCCCGACCTTCAGCCTGGCTGGACCGTTTTCCGAGCCTTCGTCCTGACTGGTACGCCTTCCTGCCTTCAGTCTATTCGGTCCTCTCCATTAACATTCATCATTCCGAGCTATCTCTCCCAGAAATCCTCCCATGCATAACGTTCTAGCCCTCTAAGGGTTCCGAACTCTATCTCAAACAAGCATGCTCGATCCCGACCTGCTCCTAGGCCTTCCACCATCGAATGCCCTAGGTCTGTATCCCGCCCCGCATGCCTGCCACTTACTCACACCAGCTTATACTCTTGACTGACAGAACCACTGCTGAAACCCAAGCAGCTAATCAGCCTCTCATGTCCATCGATCCTTCGGAGAATCCTCAATTCTCCCCCACTTAGAGCACTGACTATCAATCACCAGTCGCCATCACCGAATTCGCTAAACAACCTTACACAACACAAACACTTACACGCGAACCGCGCCCCGCAAGCACGAGCAACCTTCCGAAAAGCACATATCGACGCTGATCCACCCGAGCTCAAAAGAAACTCAATCTGCAGCTAACCACTCCTCAGGAAACAATACCATCCAATTCTCAACTCGAACGCCGGATTACCACTAAGATACCACCAAGAAAGATAACCAACGAAATCCGCCATACTAAACCCATAATCATACCATAAACCACAAAGAACAACGAATACCACATCGAGAGCCACACAAATAAACCAGCTGATACACAATACTCCATAACAATCACAGATATTGAAGACATCAAGAAAGAAACATACCCACGGCTGCATCCGACACTGCTCTGACCTCCTCTGCTGTAAGCTGAAACGCACGACCCTGAGCCCTTGGGGGCTCTACTCCACCCTGACCTCCACCCGTGATCCGCAAAGTGGCCGGTGCTGGAGCCTGCACCGGTCCTGCAGCGATCTGTGGACAGTTGACCTTCAAGTGCCCAACCTGATGACAATGATAACAAATCCTCAAATCCCGAACCGGCGCTGACTGCCGACAATCCCTCGCATAGTGCCCCTCCTTTCTGCATTTGCGGCATGCGCCACCGGACCTACAAACTCCGGTGTGACCCCTCCCACACTTCCCACAAGTGTGACTACTCTGCTCTCTTACCCTGGAATCAACGGTCTTGGACCGTTTCGGCGCCGGCTGCGACTGCACCGGAGCCTGCCTCAGCTCACGCAACTGCAACTCAATCTCTAACTCACGCCGCCTGGCGGCCTCCTGCAACTCCAACAAAGTCTCGCACCTCTGCGTAGACATAAACTGCCTGATATCTCTCTTGAGCATACTCAGATATCGGGACATCTGAGCCTACTCCGAAGCGAACTCAGGGCAAAACATCGCCCTCTCAGTGAACATCCTGGTGATCTTCGTCACCGACTCTGAACCCTGCTTTAGCTCAAGGAACTCCTGAGCTAATCTTTCTCTCTCAACCCGGGGAACATAGCGAGTACTGAACATCTCTCTGAACTGATCCCATGAAACCGCAGCCCTCTGCGCATCCGAATATTACCCCGTGGTCAATCTCCACCAATCCTTTGCCCCGAGCCTCAACAGGTTCAGAGCACACCTCACCCTCTGATCAGCAGGACATGAACACGTGAAGAAACACCCCTCCACATCCGATGACCATCTCATAGCTAGAATCGGGTCCTGAACTCCATCAAAGGTGGGAGGCTTCGTATTATCGAAGTCCCGATACTGAAAACCCCGACCAACTCCTCCCCCTGCCACTGCAACAGCTGCTGTAGCCGCCGCGGCAGCCGTCTCTGTGAGAGCTGCATAGTGCGCATCAAAATACTCGATCATGGCGGTCTTGATTGACCCAAACAGCTCTGGCAACTCGGCCCGGAACAATGCACCAACCTCATCATGCAGGATCTCACGAATCCTCGCATCCAACTCGCTCGAGCTCATCTGATCCATAACCTCGGGCAGCACTTGACCTGTCCGGTACACCCTCTCCTGCTCCCGATCCTGACCCGGATCCACTCCCATCATGCATCGGAATCTCCATACTGAAAAGAACACCACAAATCTCAGATACTTCCCACTATCCCGGGAACCAACGCTCTCAACCCAACCCTAGGAGTCATAGTTTCCCTGATACGCGTAAGGGTCCTGTGCCTCCAGTAGTACGGGCCCATACTACCTTCCACACCTACCCATATTTGTATGAAGTACTACCACAACGCCCTAGAGAAAACATACAATCAAGCGCTCAACCCTCACCACTAGAGGCATCACAAATCAGGCAGCATTAACATGAAATCCTGAAGATCCCTAGCCTAGCTCTAGCATGTTGTTCTAACAATACTCAAAAACAATTATCATGTATGGTATTTTGGGGGTTACTTACTGGCTCCGGCTGATCGTACCACCGCGTCCTCCTTTACACGTTTTGAAAACCATTTTAATTTCACTTTTGAAAACTCTCCTCGATTTGAGACTGGAGTCACACGAATGTTCCTCCAATTCACTCAAACCAAGGCTCTGATACCAACTTGTAACAACCGAAAAATCCAACCAATTTAAATTTTTCAAAAACAACCCGTTTTAATAATGTTATTACAAAAAGGTTTTCAATACATTTATTATAAGAATATTCCCAGAACCATGTCGTAAACATAAACACGAGGAGCGGTACGATCACGCCTTCGCCTTGCCACGGTCTCCCGAAGAACCTGAAAAACATAAAACCACAACTGTAAGCCCGAAAGCTTAGTGAGATATCCCCAAAATACCAACCACATATACCATACACGCATAACATGCCACACATATCCGATCACAGAAAAACCATGCACTTCGGGTCTACTGTGTGACTGGTCTGCCGCACCGGCCAACAGACCACCTGGTCGACCCTCTATGTCTATCCACATACCTTGAGTCTGCAGTGTGATTGGTCTGCCCTCACCGGGCCTTCAATCCACCTGGTCCACTCTCTGAGTCTACAGTATGACTGGTCCACTCTCCGAGTCTACAGTCTGACTGGTTCGCCCGCCCCGGGCCTTCAGTCAGTCTGGTCCACTCTCCGAGCCTCGGGACGTCTGGTCCGCCCTCTTGGGGCCTACAGCCTAACCGGACCGCTCGCTGGGCCTTCGGGACAACCGGTCCGCCCTGGGTATCTTGGCCTACAGCACAAAGCAGGACCCGCCTCAACCCAACTCCAGTCCAAACAATCATGTGCACATAAACATATAGGCATATAACAGATAACAGTCAACAAACCGATCAAGCAGATCACATAACATATCAACCCCCTAACCAGGAATACCGACCTAACCGGTCACTAGCATAGCACCTCCCTATAGAACAGGATACTGACCTCACCCAGGTCTCTAACACATACCATCCTAACTACTAGGATGCAAACATATCAAGCAGCAACATAAAACCAAATACCCGTATCTCAATCCGATAAAGGGTCGGCCTTGGTGCCGTAGACCCTGCTGATATAGTGAGGATAACTCACCTTGAAACTGACGGCTGAAAGGATAAGATCCCGCTGCTCCAAACTCCGACACGAACTCTTCCACTGAACACCAAAACACTCAACTCAATAAATACCCTTAAATACCAAAATACCCCTGGAAGACAACTGTTCAACCCTTGGACAAGGTCAAAGTCAACCCCTGACTGACCCTACTCGCCGAGTCAACCCGATGACTCGCCGAGTCTCCATGCTCAAAACTTCCCTCAACCCGTGACCTAACTCGCCGAGTCACCCCGAGACTCGTTGAGTCCAACAAGTCTGAGTCCACTCGCACACAACTCACCGAGTCATCCCTTGACTCACCGATTCTCGCCTCGACCAGAAAATATTGGGACTCTTCGACAAGACTCGCCGAGTCCAAGAACAGACTCGCCGAATCTAAGGCTATCTTCAACCTACTCGACGAGTTGTTCATACAACTCGTCGAGTTCCAAGCCATCTTCATCCAACTCGCCGAGTTGTTCTTCCAACTTGTCGAGTTCCAGCTCATCTTCAAGCAACTCGTCGAGTCCACCCATGTGACTCGTCGAGTACCAACGGTCTGAATCCATACAGAAGCACTCCAGGCCATGCAATTGATCCAAATGATAGATCTAGCCTCCTACAACCCATCCATCACGTAAAGTGGCAAACTTTACATGAATCCAAAGAGATCTAGGCCTTTTGCACATTGGCCTAGGGTTTGGGACATGATGGCATCACTAAACACTCCAACACGGGGACTTTCATGCTCTCTGATCCTTCTCCATTCCAGATCTGAGGTAGCAACCTCAGATCTAACCTCTAGACTCCAATACATCCAAAGACAAGCTCCCCACAAACCCCAAAATGAAGAAACAAGATAACAACAGCCCAAGAAGGAGATATTACCTCAAAGGAACGCCCCAACTGCAATGAAACTCAAATCCAAGCAAAGCCCTTGCTCCAAGCCTTCAATCTCCCAAGATTTCTTCGACAAATACTCCTTCAAGCTCCCAAATGCAATATGATCACTCACACACGAAGGCTAAGGGTTTCTGGACTTGAGGATGGGTAAAGAGGCTGAGGGATGGATGTTATGTTCTTTATATATGGCTCAACCCCGAGAATTAGGGTTTTCTCCACTCAGCACCTACTCGCCGAGTCCATCCATGGACTCGCCGAGTCTGCCACTTAACATGCGACCAATCGCGACTCTACTCGCCGAGTCCACCCATGGACTCGCCGAGTTCCCTTGATCAATTTACTCTTTTAGCCCTTCAGATCTTCCTTTGACATTTCGGGATGTTACATACCAATTATAGTTATGGGCTTAGATACCTAATCTAATAGTCTCTCAATTGGATAAGTCTAATAACTATGACTGCCAATGTGATATGTTTTATAACACCAAGTTACTAGTGCATTTACACATCATCAATGTGCAATCAACTTGTAAACTGCAACTATATGTCTCCATTTCAAGAATATAAGATATTGTCGTGTCACTAATCACTCGTGATAAAATCCATGAAACGATTAGATGAGCATGGGCTTAATCCAATTCTCAAATCTTATTACAGGAGTACTAATGAACACTACAACAAATTTGTGATATGTCTAAACACCATAGACAATCTATAGACGGATTCATGACAGTCTTGCTTCAATACTTACTTACAAAGTATGATCGACTGTAGATAGTTTGAATAATCTTATTATTTGGGAAGTCAAAGCATGCAAAGTGAAACATAAGAATATCGAATCTAATATGGTCTCAAAACTTTTGAATAAAAACAAAACACCTTTTATTTAATCACCATATTGATTACACATTATTCACTATATAATGTTTCAATTAATCAACTAAATATTTGAATTAAAACAATAGTTATCCCATGCTCCAAGCATGGACACTATGTTTACCTATGGTCCTTTCTTTGTAAAATAAATCAATTAAAACACTTCCAATGATGATCATTTCACAAATCCAAATCCTTATTGCAAGTCTAAGAATACCAAATTCTTGTCACTGCTAGAATGTATTAGATTCTAAACTATCATGGACTGTAACCTTTTGTAAGGTCGAGCTATAGAAGTCACAAAGAGTTTGCCAACGATATCAAAAAAATTTCCACTAGAGATTGATAACAAAACAATTCCATGGAAGTGAAGTCTCACATTCAAAGTACATTTCTATGAACATCCTTATTGCATAAAAGTTTCTAACCTACATACCAACTACCATTTATGGATACATTTCCATATGTGCCATATGACAACTCATTATTAATAGAAACTTATTTATTCATAATGATGCCAATATGATCCAACCATTACTATACTTCCAACTTCCAATAAGCGACCAATCCTTGGCGAACCTTAGATTGTCCTTGACAGTTGTTTAACCACTTTAGTCATATCCGGTTCTAGACCATTTTTCCTCTTAATGCCTTAGGCATTCGGAAAAATTAGAACACGATAATATTATAGCATATGCAATCGATCCTCTAACCGAAACATATGGGATACGATTCATAATGTCTTACATAAATACATGATACTCGACCAGTCTTTTGTTATAATATTTCCATATATATAATTTCCAATGTTGAAATATTTAAACATGGTAATATTATACATGTCCATGACTAAGTCTAATTAATATTTCAATCTAAATTTTAAGATTTGAAATAAAGTATAAGAATGCTCTCCCTTACTATAGCGAAACAACCTTTCAAATTTTGCAACTCTGCAAATTTGTAACCTGTGTTTCCTATAACTAGTATTGCTAACTTGCAACACTTCACATAATAATCATGCTCCCACTATCATGATAATTATATTTTTACATGCATAACACTTATGCTCCCACTAGTTTTTACATGTACTCAGAAATCAGTTGGACTTCTAGAAATCAATACTTACTGCCTTTCTTACCAAAGTTCAGATTTCTGATACGACACTACTAGAAAAACAACCTTTTAGGATGCACAATGCGTGTCGTACACTATCATGCAATGTAACCTTTTGTAATTTATTAGATTCTAAACTATCATGCAATGTAACCTTTTGTAAGGTCGAGCTATAAAAGCCACAAAGACTTTGCCAATGATATCACAAAAATTTCCACTGGAGATTGATAACAAAACAATTCCATGGAAGTGAAGTCTCACATTCAAATTACATTCCTATGAGCATCCTTATTGCATAAAAGTTTCTAACCTACATACCAACTCCCATTTATGGATACATTTCCATATGTGCCATATGACAACTCATTATTAATAGAAACTTATCTATTCATAATGATGCCAATATGATCCAACCATTACTATACTTCCAACTTCCAATAAGAGACCAATCCTTGACGAACCTTAGATTCTCCTTGACAGTTGTTTAACCACTTTAGTCATATCCGGTTCTAGTCCTTTTCTCCTCTTAATGCCCTAGGCATTCGGAAAAATTAGAACACGTGAATATTATAGCATATGCAATCGATCCTCTAACCAAAACATATGGGATACGATTCATAATGTCTTACATAAATACATGATACTCGACAAGTGTTTTGCTATAATATTTCCATATATATAATTTCCAATGTTGAAACGTTTCAACATGGTAATTATATACATGTCCACGACTAAGTCTAATTAATATTTTAATCTAAAATTTTTGATTCGAAATAAAGTATAAGAATCCTCTCCCTTACTATAGCGAAACAACCATCCAAATTTTGCAACTCTGCAAATTTGTAACCTGTGTTTCCTATAACTAGTAATCCTAACTTGCAACACTTCACCTAATAATCATGCTCCCATTATCATGATAACTATATTTTTACCAGCATAACACTTACGCTCCCACTAGCTTTGACATGTACTCAGAAATCAGCTGGACTTCTAGAAATCAATACTTACTGACTTTCTTACCAAAGTTCAGATTTTTGATACGACACTACTAGAAAAACAGCCTTTTAGGATGCACAATGCGTGTCGTAAAACGCTCAGACGACACGCAAATGCGCGTCAAGGAAGGCCCTGTCATAACAAGAGACGACGCGCATTTACGACGCGCAGTTACGACACGCATTTAAGACGCTGATTTACGACACGCAATGCGTATCAAGGAAGGCCCTGTCATAAAGGAAGACGAGACACATTTTCATGTCGTAACCTTACGACTCGCATTGCATATCATTAAAGCCCCTGTCAAGAAAGGCCATGTCATAAACGAAGATGAAACACCTTTTTGCGTATCGCAATTTCAAATGTTAAAAAAAAATATTATTTATAGATTTACTAATTTTCAAATTAAATTGGCATTTACTGTCTCATAATATAAAATAAAATATCATATAAAAAAAATACAATCCATTACATAAAATTTAATGTCATACAAATAATAGTTCCACGGAAAGATAAAATAAATCAATAGAAGTTGTAACAAAATTTTACAAACTAATAGTTCTAATACCCTAATGTGTGTCTCACTGTAAACAAGATTTATGTTGATTTTTTTAAATGTGTGCCTGACTTGTCTCCACTCTTCCTTAGTAACACCACTCAAGGACTCTAAATCTCTGAACTTGTTCACAGTATCTAAATTGCCTGCAACAAAAGATAACTACAAAATAAGTGTTGTCTAGGATCAACAATGTTGCCAAACTAGTAAGCATAATACAAGTATAAATATAAAATACAACAAAAAGTTGAGTAATTTTACAAAACAATCCTTCAAGCTGTTATAAAGAATAATCACTTTACTTGACCAATAGCATCTATTATTGAAGATGAAACAGGAAGCATAGGATTTGTATAGTCCCTGAATAAGTATAAAGCTTATTAGGTTAGGGGCAAAACCGTCATAAAAAGAAATCAAGTCGGAAAGATATAATATTGTCATATACCTGCTACGATGACTCTGGAACTTTACACTCAAATATGTATGTGCAGAATATGATATCTTAATAGGACATGGTCCAAGCTTTTGAATCAAATACCTGCAAATCCATAAAGGAAAAAACATCAATTTAAACAATGAAGGGCTCTTCTTGAGACAAAAGAACATCAAGTTCCACAACCACTGGAGCAAGAGTGGAATCCATAGTGGATAGATGCGTAAGACAAGGTTCAAGATCAACTGCCCCACCATCTTTCTGAATTTTTTTAAAGAAAAAAATTTGTGGATGATAGCTAGCACCCCCTCCTGTACACTTATCGAAATCAACAGAGATGCTACTTTTTCAGGTTAACAGGGCTATAGCAGGTGGCAGCTGATCCTGATAAGATATAAAGTAATCAATGATTATTACTGAATGGTTTAATATATTTTATGTAATAAGATTCAAAGTACCTTGTAAGAAGATAAGAAACTAATAGTTGTATTTACAAAATATACTTAGAATATATTATCATAAGTACAAAGTTAATCAGATAATAAATGATCGAATAAGAGAACTTATATACTACGAAATCTTGATCCAAGCTCTGATGGTGAAATCCATCAAACACGTAAATTGAAGGAATCCATGGCAACCAAGCATGTCATGGAATGGAATATCAAATTCCAATTCTGGTGGATTCTGTGAACCAAAAAAAACAACCTCAAATTTATTCATAATGAAAAAATCCATAAAATTATTAAGAATACATACTCAGATTCTTGAGTTTTTTTGTCACACCGTTGCCTCAATAAAGGTCTCTTTCCACTACTCATTGCAGCTTTGAATTCAGATGAGGTGCTAACTAAACTATGTTTAGTAACCCACTCATGCACATCAACCTGAAAACAGTATTGAAAAAAATCTGTTAAGCTAAAAACAACAAGGAATTTATGAATAATAGCAACACAATTTGCCTTTTTTTACCAATGTGTGTATACAGACTTCAGTTTTTACCAATATGCTTAGAATCAATATGAATTAGCCATATTGGTAAAGAGGAAAAGTATCTTTCTATTTCCCACAATTTGAAAAAGAGAATGCAGTGGAAAACCATTAGAATTACCTCTAAGCCACGTGGCGGGGAGTGATTGTTCTGTTGAGAATTCTGTTAGAGGGAGGAGATCTTTATAGGTCATGAGGATGTAATAGTGATATCATCTTATTTCCATTCTAGTATTGTAATCGGCTCTGAGAGCTTGGGCAGGAAGACTCATTTCGGAGCTTCTCTGATTTGGAATTGAAATAAAAACATCCAACCCTCTCATTCTTTGTTTTCATTTTCTCGAATCTTATAAATTGGTTCCATTGCCGGGAATCGAACCCTAGTCTCCTGGGTTTTCATCTGGTACTACACCTTCACCCACGACCATCGGGAGGACCACCCATTCTAAGATGGAATCCTTCCAGTCCATTCTTCCTCATAAGCCTAACACCCAATCTAACCAACTAATCCATAAATCCCAAACTCCATCTCACTTTACCCGTACCCGTCACCTATCCAAGTCCGACTGGGAAGAACGACGATGCTTGGGTTTATGCTTTGGTTGTGGCCAAAAATATACCCCTCAGCACACATGTACCGCTGGTCAATTACGTATCATGCTTTTTGTAGATGGCGACAAAGTATCAGATGAAGGCGAAGTACGTCTGGTTGAAATCGAGGTTCCTGATGATACTCATGTCGATGGCGAATGTCAATCTCTGTAGCTCTGTGGAGTAACTACTGATGTTTCTTCTTCTGACTTAAAAACCCTGAAGGTTTTAGGGGAAATCCATGGATTCCTTGCTTTGATTCTCATCAACAGGGGAGCTACACACAATTTCATTTCGAAAAAGTTAGCTCGAGACCTAGGCATCAACCTTCATGCTATCGGCCCTCTAGCTAGGGATATGACTGGGAGATGGAAATTGAGTTTGGGTTACACATCAGTGCCGCCATATCTCTTTGAATTTTGGTTCCTTCACTTGCAATGTCGATGCCCTCGTCTACAACCTGGGACCGGTAGATTTCATTCTTGGTGTCGCATGGCTTCGCCGATTGGGGGACGTACTCTTTAACTGGCAAACTCATGAAATCAAATTCTAGCAGCAGGGTGAATAGATTTGTCTCCAAGGTATTAACTCACCTCTAATTGATCAAGCATCTTTGCGAAATTGCCTTGATAACCATCTGGTCAGCCTTAGTGTCGATTTGTGCAAACTATCCGCCTTAGATTCCATACATCAACAACAGTTAGCTACATTATTAGCCTCGTATATTTATCTCTTTCAAAATCCACAGGGATTACCTCCTGCACGAGCCATTGAACACAAAATCAATCTCAACGAGGGACATGGTCCTATTTGTGTTCGCCCTTATATGTACCCCCATGCTCACAAAGAAGAAATCCAACGACAAGTAATAGAGATGTTGCAGTCAGGCATTATTCGAGTCAGTCATATCTCATTCCCAGCCCTGTTATCTTGGTTAAAAAGGAAGATAACTCATGGAGGTTGTGCAATGATTATAGAGCCTTGAACAAGGCTACTATTCCAGACAAATACCAAATCCATGTGGTAGAGGAACTGTTGGATGAATTGCATGGGTCGCACTACTTTTCAAAAATTGATCTTAAATCTGGTTTTTATCAAGTCTGCGTGCGTGAGTCGGATGTTGAGAAAACCGCTCTCCAAACCCATGATGGCCACTTCAAGTTTCTTGTTACGCCATTTGGCTTAACAAACGCACCAGCAACCTTCCAAGCATTGACGAATGAGATATTCCGACCCTTATGGAGACAGGGAGTTCTAGTTTTCTTTGATGATATACTAATCTACAGTCCAACATGGAACCTTCATATGGAACTCCTATAATTAGTCCTCCTTCAATTGAAACAACACGAAATAGTGATTAATAAAAAAAGAGTCACTTCAGCCTCGCATCTATGGAATATTTAGGTCATATCATTGACCAAAGAGGCGTCTCAATAGACCCAACACAAATCCAATCTATCATCGAGTGGCCAAAACCGGGTAACGTGAAGGGAGTACGTGGTTTCCTAGGTCTCACGGGCTACTACCGCAAGTTTATCAAAGGTTATGGCAAAATTGCTCAGCTGCTAACGGAACGCACCAAAAAGGATAATTTCCACTGGGGCCCGGAGGCTAAAGAAGCTTTCAACAACCTTAAGCTGTGCATGACTTCTGCCCCGGTTTTAGCACTCCTCGATTTCAATAAACCTTTTGAAATCGAGTGTAACGCCTCGGGAAGGGGTCTGGGGGCTGTCCTTATGCAAGATAAACATCTCATCGCATTCTATAGCAAGGCCCTAGCTGCTAAAACCTTAGCAAAACCGGCTTACAAAAAAGATATTATGGCACTCTTTTTGTCAATTCAACATTGGCGCCCATACCTCCATGGTCGAAACTTCACTGTGTTCACTGATCAAAAAAGCCTAAAGCACCTGCTAGAGCAATGCATCACCACACCTGATCAGCAAAATCGGATTGCTAAGTTGATGGGGTATTGATTCTCTATAGCCTACAAGCCCGGTAATGAGAATAGAGTTGCCGATGCCCTATCCCGCATACATGAGGGGTCTGAACTATTAACCATGATCTCAATGCCACAATGGCTGGATGGTAACACATTGCTGGAGGGTTATGAGTCTGATGCGCAGATACAAAAGGTGATCAGGAGTCTCACTGATAACCCTCTGATCACATATCACAAGTTCTCAGTTTTGGATGGGCGGTTATACTATAAAAACAAGCTAGTCATTCCAGCTTCCTCTCCTTGGATACCACGATTACTAAAGGAGTTTCATTGTAGCCCAAGTGGAGGACATTAGGGTTTATTTCGCACCTACAAGAAACTGTCCGCCAATATCTATTGGTTTGGAATGACAAGAACAGTTAAACAGTTTGTGCAACACCACGACACCTACCAATGGTATAAGTCCTCCACTTTAGCCCCAGCGGGTTTATTACAGCCACTCCCTATTCCTGCTGCCATTTGGGAAGATATTTCCTTAGACTTTATCACAAGGCTACCCAAATCTAAAGGTTCTGAGGCCATCCTTGTGGTGGTTGATAGGCTCTCAAAATACTTCCACTTTATTCCTTTGAAACACCCATACACTGCCGTTCTTTAGCTGACATTTTTCTCAAAGAAATTATCCGCCTCCATAGTGTCCCCAAATCTGTCCTTAGCGACCGGGATCCACTTTTCCTCAGCAAATTCTGGCAAGAAATCTTCAAAATACAACGAAGTGAACTGAAGTTCAGCTCTGCTTACCACCCCGAAACAGATGGGCAGACGGAAGTGGTAAATAGAAGCCTAGAAACTTATCTGCGATGCTTTGCAACTGACCAACCAAAAACATGGTCATACTAGATTCCATGGGCTGAATTCTGGCATAACACAACCTATCAGTCTTCCACCAACACCAAACCATTTGATATTGTTTATGGGCGCCCCCCTCCCACTATTTTCCGATATGCTCCTGATGAGATCAAGTGTGAAGTTGTACAACAGGAATCGCAAGACCGAGATGAAGCTCTTAAGCAACTGAAATACCACCTCTTACGAGCTCAATTCCAAATGAAGTCCACCACAGATAAGCATCGTCGAGACATTGAATTCCAGGTTGGAGAATGGGTGTTTCTTAAGCTACGACCCCATAAGCAGCAATTCGCCATAAGGAGGATCAACCAGAAATTGTCGGCTTGATTTTATGGACCTTTCTTGATCACAGATCGTGTTGGACCACTAGCTTATAAATTGAATCTGTTCGAATCCACCCAGTGTTTCATGTTTCCTTACTCAAAAAGGTTGTGGGAAATGCTATAGTGGAATCTAATCTCCCACCAGGATTAATTAGTGACTGTGAAACTGAAAGAATTCCTGAGAAATGCTTGGCCATGCGTGTGGTTACAAGAGATGGAATGCAGGTGGAACAATGGCTTATTCAGTGGACCTCAGACTTGAACGAAGACTCGACCTGGGAAGATGCGATCATAATCAATACTCAATTTCTTACCTTTAAGCTTGAGGAAAAGATTTCTCTTAAAGAAGTGAGTATTGATAAAGAACATGATAATGAGCCCACTAATTTGGAGAAGCCCAATGGGTTTAATTCATGGAAAGTCTACTGAAGGAGGCCTAAGCCACGTGGCGGGGAGTTATTGTTCTGTTGAGAATTCTGTTAGAGGGAGGAGATCTTTATGGGTCATGAGGATGTAATAGTGATATCATCTTTTTTCCATTCTAGTATTGTAATCGGATCTGAGAGCTTGGGCAGGAAGACTCATTTTGGAGCTTCAATGATTTGGAATTGAAATAAAAACATCCATCCCCCTCATTCTTGTTTTTCATTTTCTTGAATCTTATCAGTTTCCCACCAAAACCAAAAGACACTCCAGCTTTGCGTTGGTACCATTTTGGAGCTTTTAAAGGTGCTGCATAGAAATTATATATAAAACCAGCATTTAATAATATAATATTATATAAGAAAGGGGAAAAAAGAATATCAAAACTCAGAAGTGAAAAAATATACAAGCCAAAGATAAGGGGAAATAGGGGTCTTTGGTTATTGGATTCTTATGAAATTGGAATTCAATATTCCATTCCATGGTGCGTTTTAAAAGCCAAAGATAATGGGAAATTATGGCATCTTTGCTTAGTGGATTCAAATGAAATTGGAATTCAAGATTCCATTCCATGGTTTTTGGTTGCCAAATTTACAAAACTTAAATCTGTTAGAATCCTTTGATATATTTGTTTGGCTGGGTGGAAGGAGTTTAAATTCATTCGTTTTTATTAGAAGACCAAAATACCCTCATTATTTTATGCAATAAAAACCAAATGCACTGTGAATAGCACGCTTTGGAGTTTTAGAATTTGAGCATAAGACTTTAGCATGCTGACATATTTGGTCCTTATGTAGAAAATAAATTACAAAAGTAGTCCCCATAATTTACAGAAAAGTCCCTGCGCAATTTTCTTTATGGAAATGGTCCATGTGGTAAATTAGTATACTCTTAGGATTGGAAATTATATAATGAAAATGATTATATATATATATATATATATATATATATATATATATATATATATATATATATACACACTAGCCGTTTACCCGCGCGAATCGACGGGTGCAAATAGTTTTATTGAGATGATTAACAGTTTTGCAGAAATAGTTTATCGGACATCCAACTTTCAATCATAGGTAATGAGGCGTATAAAAAAACCAAAAATTAGTTTTTTTTCGTTGTTTGTTCCCTTTTGGTTTGACTATTCTATTTTGGGTTTTACTAAGAAGTGTCAATAACCAAAGTTTAGTTTTGTTTTTGGTCATCCAACTTTATTTTCATGGTTTGAACCTTGATAATTATAAAATTTTTAAATTTGTTAGTAGTTGTATGACTCCAGCTTAAAAAATAAGCAAGACCAATTATTAAATTTTAAATATGTTGATCGTTTAATTTATAATAACGCTTTTAAAGAATAGCTACGTGAATATATATAAACATATAGAAAAGTTGTTTTAAATTTAGTCTTGGTTAGGGTAAATAAGAATTCAAATAATCAATAGATAATCTCTTCATAAAACTATAATATTTGCCTTTTATAAAAACCCGTCTTCTAAACTGATCGGATACATCTCAAATCAGACTTCATTAAGTACAATGGAATACATAAAAATATATAGTTAGTGAGTAACTCAATCAACTTATAACATATAAAAATGTGTAGTTAGTGAGTAACTGGATCAACATTAATTTGAAAAATAAATAAAAATAAAAAATAAAAAATAAAAAAAAAAAGAAATAAAAAATAATCACTTTTATTTGACAATTACAAATAAATAAATAAATAAATAAATAAATAATGATGCAAAGGGCAAAACTGTTCTATTCTTGGCACATATGCTACTCATCCAAATTCCAGCCCAGTCATACCAGCAGCAACTCAAAGAAACGTTTGTATCAATCAACATCAGAAGATATTCCCCAGAGTGTGTACAAAAATAAAATAGAGAATAAGAAAATGTCACAACCATTTCAGTTTCTCCGAAAAAGTGAAAATAAAGTAGACAATTTACCACTTGGAGACATAAATATTGTTTTCTAAAAACAACGAAATGAGATAAAATAAGAAACGATGATGTTTAGTTTTCTCAAAGCTTTAAAAATAAAACTACTCTCTTTTTTTATTCCTGTAAGTATATTATTCAAAATTTAGCTATTCAAAAACAATTCATACTAAATTGCATCCTTAGAAATGCAACAAAAAGCAAAAGTAAAAAACCAAAAGCACAATCTACTTATGGATTTTAAATTCAGCTGTAAGAAAAAATAATGTCACGATAACCTTGAAAAGATGAAATAATCAGAAGTTAGAGACTTTTTTGAGGGACATTATGAATATTTTTTTTTTAATGTAGTCAAACCTTTGGGTACCTGCAACTCGTAATGTTCACATCAAACCACAGAAAAATCAATTCAAATTTTGACAAACAATAAAAAACCTCAAAATTAATAACAAAAATATGGTATTAACGACAAATTACTCAAAATATTTGATTTGACTCCTTTGTGAAGAAATCATTCATGGATGCTGCTTAATAAACCCAAATTAAGCACCAAGTCAAGAAAGTATAGCTATGTATTTCCACAAACAATTTTGAAATTACAAAAACTAATCACAAATTTGTTGTGAAACACATGAAATTGAACATAACTATGTGTCCTATAAAGAAACGCATACTTCTCATTGTCATGAATAAAAAACAAATTTTGAGAGAGAGATAGAGAGATAGAGAGATGGATGAAGGTAGTACCATTAAAAACACGGTTGTATCCCCAGATTCTGTTTCCTTTCATCAACATCATGAGGCACCCCCTTGATTCTCTTCTATTAATGAAATAAATCATAATAAAATATCCATAATCATAACCAAACTTTTAGATCAAATAGAAAAAGAAATGATATAAAAAAGGTCAAATATATATCAATGTGAAACGAGTTTCTGATATATAAATATTAAAAAAAGTCAACAATTTAGTTGAACTCCCACCAAATCCTAATTTCTTTTCCATAAATCCATGAAATAGTAGACCTATTCATTAGGTTATGTCTGTTGTCTCGGGACAAATCTGAAATGTAACTCCAATACTCCATATCCCATACAATTTGCAATTGTTGTGCACATCCTACAGAGAACAAAAAAAGAAAAAAATAACATGAAAGCATAAATGAATCTTGTAAGTTATCAAAATATGAAGTAAAAGAAAAAAATCTGATCAATATATACATGTGGTAGGGGAAGTTGGAAGCAGAAGGGAAAATATGAAATGCAACTCCAATTCAGAAAACAGTCATCATATTTGAAGAATAATAACCGATAAGGATAATATGCAAAAATCAGAAAAAATTGTCACTTCAATTTCACAACTGACCATTTAAACATTAGAAAGACTGATGTGTAGACCAAGCAAAAATCAGAAGTGGGGATTCTACAAAAAGTTAAGTGATTGACTACATAGATTTCAGAAATCATAACAAATTACACTAATATAAGTAAAGAATTCACCAAATCAAGCAAAATAAATCAATACTTACTGGGATTCGACATCAAACATCTTGATGGAGGATCAAATCAAGGGTATCGACCTATTTATTGCCCATATAGTTGTATTTTGAGGTATTTATTTAGATGAGAGAGAGAGAGAGAGAAAGAATGGATAAATTGGAGGATTTGATCAAGTTTTTTTTCCAATCGATATCCTTTTCCCCTAAATCATCATGAATGAATGGCCCTGTTCCAACAACAGCAAGGGTTGTCCTTTTTTCCAATAATGCCTAAAAGAAATAAGAAATCATCATTAGATTATGTACGTAAGTAGAGGAATGAAGAAATTAAAGGTTTAGAGTATTTAAGAGAAAGGGGGAGAGTTAAAGGAGAGAAAAGAAGGCATGTTTCTTGTTGATATGGAGAGAGGCAAAAGAGAGTTAGAGATATCTGGGGTTTGGGTTAGGATGAAGGAGAGAATGGGGGTGTATATTTATAATTCAAAAGGAACAGATGGATCAGATGTAGGTTAGTGAGAATATCGAATTCTGGTAACTGGTATGGTTATCCATGATGGCCTTGGAACTGGAGAGCATCTAGAGGAGATAGATTTTGCAATTGATAGAGGATCATTTGGCTTACCGATCAACGCATATCGACCACGAAATCGTTTTAGGTTTTCTAGTGGTGATGGAGTTCACCAAAACCTTAAAAATACGATGAGAGAAAGTTTGATGAGAATGGATTAGGGATTAAGCTGTAGCGACACTGACTACTGGTAGCGGTGGATTGGGGTTTTAGAGAGAGATACATCAGCGAAGACGGTTTAGTGGTTGTGGGTCGATGGTTTCTAGAGGCTGAGAAGGATGAGGAGAGACGATCATACGATGATTTATATATGCCAGAGCTGGTAATGACAACAAATGGGAGATACAACGATAGTTTGTTTGGAGATGATTGGTTTGTACCTTTGTGTTATTACCTCTGTATATATAAGGAGGGCAGACCAAAATCACAATATTTGACTCGGTCAAGGATTAAAGGGCCAGGTCAAAGCTTGATTTGAAGGTATTAGGCGAAAAACTTGGGAGATTTTTGGGATAAGGTGATATTAGTTCAAAACATTGCATAAAGTGATTGTTTGTATTGCAGTTTAGTTTGTACCTCTTAAAATTCAGCAAAATCTTGTAAATGCTTTTTAAGGTATACAGATAAAGATATATATATATATATATATATATATATATATATATATATATATATATATATATATATATATATTATAATTGGATTATGTATATTTGAACATATAAAATAATTAATTATAAATATAATAATATGATTCAATATTAGTTATTGATTCCCATTCATTCCATACATAGAAAAGATGAAACTATTTTGTTTCAATAGCAAAAAGGGTATTTTGGTATTTTAATAGAAACGAATGAAATCGAGCACGAAGAAGCATGTTACATGAGCCT
This sequence comes from Lactuca serriola, assembly GCF_051521515.1. Classification (NCBI taxonomy): domain Eukaryota; kingdom Viridiplantae; phylum Streptophyta; class Magnoliopsida; order Asterales; family Asteraceae; genus Lactuca; species Lactuca serriola. The sequence continues at coordinate 161,532,820 of NC_136415.1, forward strand.
TAAGGACCCTCACCAACACCATATCGAGCACAAGCCTACATGAAAGAAAGAACAAATATAAGCATTTCATAAATCTCAAAATAAAAACAAACAACTATCAAACATAAGAACATTGAATAGGAGAAAAATAACAAACCTCAATGTTATAAATACAATTTTCCCATTAAAAGAAGATGCTGATATGACCCCTGGTAACTTTCGATACCAGTGCACATTGAATTCCAATTGGTTCCAGATGGAAATTCAGACACAATCTGAAAAGTTGAAGGATCATTTTAAAATGTTTAGTAAATGTTGTCACAAAAATAACTAAAAAAATATCTAAATATCTCAGCAGATTTAGTGTTCCAACAAATAGTTTAATTATCTTTAGCACATGTAATCAGATATGAACCATCATGAGGACACCATTCCATTGCTACAACACTTGAAAAGTTGAAAGATCATTTTAAAATGTTTAGATAAATGATGTTTGATAAAATGAAGGTACACTTGAGGAGGTTGAAGGAAAACATAAATGAAAGAAATTTGTAATAAGTATAGATTAATAGAGGAAGGATCGTTTCCCTAAGTTTCTTTTTTAAGTTGTTTCTTTCTGCATTAAGTAGGAAAGAAAGCTGTATACCTTTAGTATGACCTACTAACTCTCGCAATGGTGACATTGTGTTCCTCATATCCCATAACTGCATGCCAAAAACAAATGTAAATTGCAAGAATTAAGAGTTTTAAGTATGGATGCATAAACAAAAACATAATTCATAATCATTACCCTTAGTGAAGGTGAATTATCATCCTCTGAAGCAACAATAAGTTGAGTGGAAAAATCAGGACGCCATTGCAAAACTGAACATCTTTTTCTAACTGAATCTGAGAAGCTGCGAAGTGAAAAATTCATATCAAATTGGTTGGTGGATGTAACGATTTGCAAAATTCATTATCTGAATCTGAATGCATACAATTACCTTATAATTGGTTTTTGCTTCTTGAGGTCCCAAACCACTACAACCACCAAAAAAACAGATTTAAAAAGATGTATTAATATTTGGATAGCTAAAACATATTCAGGTAATTCACATCCATACCAGTTATGGGAAGTTCTAATTTCTTGGTTGTTGATATTCAGGTAATTCACATCAAAGTTTAATAAATGAAGAAATAATCCTTCGATTGACTCCAATTTGGAGTGAAATCGATATCGATTCAGCTAGATAATACCAATTTCAATTTCAATTTCATGTACTCTGTTGATGATGAAGTTATGATTGTACCCAAGAAATTGAATCGCTTTCAAACTTAAGGAAGCACACATGCAACACAAGCAGCTAAATATCTCCCACAAGTTGAAAAATGAGCACCCATTTCACTACAACAACATACAATACACACATTAACCCTCACTAAGCTCCTTAACTTTTATTTATATAAAAAAATGTTACCTACAAAGGACAGCATGTGGTATTGTTAAGTGAGTACTTATCAATTAATTAGCCTGAAAACCCGGATTTTATCTTTTGAATGGTAGCAACGTCGGTCTTGAATGACATGGCCAATATCTGATCATCGATGCTCGAATTGAAAATTGAATTTGGAACAGATATAGTCCCTGCGCTTGCAGTACCAAATGCAGAGAGTGCTAAAGCTGGATTCTTAGTAGTGTCGACAAATCCAACTTCTAAATAGCCCATGAGAACAAACAACAGCTCCGAAGCTCCTGGATGGGTGTGTGGTGGGTTGACTGTGCCATTAGGGAACTAGAGTACAAGATAAGAAACACTTTGACCATTAAGAGCTGGAAATTCAGCCATGGTTGCTTTCAGAACCTTAAAAGCTGTTAGAAATGGTGCACCCACTAGTGCTCTCATTGTTCAGGCTTGAGAGAGGCACATGGATTGTTTGAATCATGAGACCACAAATCCTAATTTAGACCACAAATATGATTGGTTGAAATCTATATAAAAAAGTAATACAAGAATATAATGTAACTTCACAAATCATCCTAATCAATGAATCATTAAACCCTAAACTCAGTTAGGATGGACCAGAGCAACAATTAGAAAGCCTTCGGTACAGTTAAACCTAAGGATTCAATAAAATGCCTAGATAGATAAATGAATCTGATCGAGTAAAGTAATTAACAAACTATTGTAATCATACCAACTGATAAATAGCTTTGGGAAAAAGCCGGTGGTGATGTCCATAAGAATTTGTCAGAGGAACCCTACTCTTGAAGTGAAAATGAGAAAGAACTTTCTGATCAGGAAGTGGCCTGAACAACAACTCCTCAGTGAATTCTTCTCCATTGATTTGTTCTATTACTTCTCTCGTGGATTTAGAGGTAACGTGGAGTGCAAACACTAACAGCACAAAAATGGAAAGTAAAGGAGACATGAGATTCTGAATGTTCGTGATTATGTACTGTGGTATAGATCTAAAACTAACTAACAGAAACAACATAGAATCGAAATTAAAGAGCAATTAAAAATCCTTACCAAAGAACTTCTGCATGAGTACAGTTGAAGAAGGCCTAAAAGAAATCATATGAGTAAACAGAAACCCATATATGATTTTAGGGAAAAAAAGAGTGTAACGGAGAGAAGAAACGTATGATGGCATCAATTATTGGCTCGTGAATAGATAGAAAGGTTATGGTTTCTTGATTGAGAAAAAGGTTAGGATTGATAGAATTTATGAGAAAGATCTTGCGAAGGAGTTGATAAAGCCTGAGGTTGTGACGATGAATATATGGGATATGTGGATGATATCATCTTCGGATCCACAGATTAGAGGATGGTGGATGATTTTGCTAGGCTCATGACAAACAAATTTCAGATGAGCATGAATAGAGAGATTAACTTCTTTCTAGGACTTCAAGTTAAACAGATTCCTCAAGGAATCTTCATCCATCAAGAAAAATATACCTCTAAGCTGCTGAAGAAATACTCAATGGATAACTGCTCTTCAGCTAAGGTGCCCATGGAATTCGACTAGAAGATCTATGCTGACACCTTCGGAGAACCGGTTGATCACAAGACCTATAGAGGACTCATTGGGTCTCTCATGTATCTCACTGCTAGTCGACCGGATATAGTGTTTGCAACGGGTGTATGCGCAAGGTATGAGGCTGATCCAAAAGTGTCTCACATGACCGCAGCCAAACAAATTCTTCGATACCTAAAAGGAAGCAAGTCTCCTGGTCTATGGTATCCTGTAGGCAATGACTTTAGTCTTCAAGCATTTACTGATGCTGATCATGCTGGATGCAAAATTGATCGAAAGAGTACATCTGGTGGTTGTCAATTTCTGGGAGGAAGGCTTGTTAGCTGGTCATCACCAAAAAAAGCTGTGTTTCATTGCCTACTGCAGAAGTCGAATATGTGGCCGCAGCCAGCTGTTGCTCACAAGTGTTATGGATGAAAACACAATTGTTAGACTACGGGTACAAAATGTTGCGGATACCAATCTATTACGACTCTGAGAGTACCATAGCAATTTCTCACAATCCTATCCATCACTCAAAGACCAAACATATTGAACTACGGTATCATTTCATCAAAGACCACATTCTGAAAGGTAACATTGAACTCATCTTTGTCCCTTCACATGAAGAAATTATTGATGTGTTTAAAAAAGCACTTGACTCTACCAAACTCAATGCATTTTACAAATGTTAGGAATGATGAATCCGGTCCCTCAATTCTTCCTAAATTGATAGCTACCGCAGACAATTCATGGTCTCCATTGCGGTTCTAAATGAAAGATATTTATAATAAATGGTTTTGGGATATCCTGTGTACTGCAGTCCATGTACCGCAACCATATACTATACTTACCTTTCATTGGTCTTTTTGTTTGTTACTACTAACCTCTTTTACAAGTGCCCTTCTCAGTTTCTTCTACTGTGATCATCCGCAATAGCAAAGGATCCATCCGTGATAATGAGTCCATCCGCATTTTTTAAAAAAAAAATTAAAAATATAAAAATTATAAACAAAAAAAACCTTTTCAAAAATTATAAACCATAGTGTGCTATTTAATGAAACTTCATTAAATAGACCTATTTTAGGTGTGATGACAAAAAGATTGCTTTTCCATAAACACATCCTTAACCTGTCCTTTCCTATAGCCAGAACATCCCATCAGTTACAACCTCCACTCCCTCTCCGCACGTTTTCCAGACGTGATGTCACATGTCTGACTTTTCTTTAAATGCTAGCCCTTTTAGAAAATCCTCATAATCTTTTAGAAACAATTTCATTTTTATGTGGCTAAGATTAAATCCTAACCCAAAGATTCCCCCCAAAATGACCCTGATTCTTATCCTCCGTTTACCTAGGGTAGATTCCTTTTACCGTTCATCCTCTCCCCTATATAAACCTTTCGCCATCTCCATGGTCACTTTATGCTTTCAGAACTCTCAAACCCTCAAAAACTCATTGAAAACACAATCTCTGTAATCTTCATCGTCTTTCTACCTTCAACAATGGTGAAATCAGGCGTGTCACAAAAACCAACTAGGCCCTCTGGATCATGAAGCTCCAACCCCACAGACTCTCCCACGATTGCTTCCAGTAATTTTAGAGCAATCTTCGATGATCATTCCTCCTACAATGCCCCACTCAAGTTGATGATCAAGTTCTTAAAGAATCATCTGTTGTATGGTCCATTCGACGCATTCACAGATGTTGTTCCCATTTCTACACTCTTCAGGTGTTCTTTTTCTGCCTATCGACCACCTAATAACCCTCAAGAAGTTCATCTCAACCAAATCGATGATTCCCTGGTTATACTGTCAAAAGAGAAGTTTCTTACCGCCATCAATCTCTTGGTTCACCCGTCCATCAAGTTTTTCACTCCTTCAATGGCCGACATCACATCTGCTCTCTATTAGATAGGATACCAAAAGAATATTAAGGGCATTGGTGAATTCAAGAAGAACCAACTGCCTGCGGTGTGGCAATACGTGTGCCACTATGTCATCCACAGTCTCTCTGGTAGAACCGGAGGCATTGACAATATGGGTCTCAAGCTGCAGGAACTTGTTTGGAGTATTTTCACCGGCCACGACGTCAACTACGACCAAATTCTTTGGGATGATTTCCTTTACTACATTCCCAAGGAAAGTCCTAAGGAGAAACCAACCAAGCTCACTTTTGCTAGGTTTTGGTCTCTATGCATCTCGGATCTTCATTCAGATGCAGGTATCAGCATGGGTGATGACATCAACTTCTTCGTCACCAAGGATCTTAAAAGGTACTCTCCCTCCTCTGATCAAACTCCCTTTGCACCTATCCATAGACTTCCAACATACATTCTTACAACTCTTGGTCTTGAGACTGCTGATGTCTCTGATCACATAGAGGCTACGGAGGGTATTGACCCATACCCACCTACCCCGCCTCTTCCATCCGCAGTTGTTATTCCTGAAGGTAACACAGTCCCTTCTTCGACCACCCTCTTTAATGTCTCTGGGAGAAGAAAACAGTTGGCATCCAAGAAAACACCTCCAACTCCCAAGAAGAAAGCTCCCAAGACAACCGCACCCTCAAAGAAGCGTAAGTCAAAAACTGTCACCGTATTTGACAGTGATTTAGATGAGGATGCGCAACCAATTTCCATTCTCAAGAAGAGAAAAACTACTCCCCCTAGCCAAATGCGTGACTGGACTGATACCGCAACCTCTCAACAGGCTCCGGTAGTCCTTGGGGTTTCCGCAAACCCATTCACTGCAACCATCGAATTCCACTCAAGCTCATCAAGTGAGCATGTTTCATCTCACCCTGGAGACACCCCAACGGTACTATCCAAATAGGATGATACTGGTCCATGCCCTAAGGTCTCCAGGGCTTCCCGACTGCACTTCTTTTCTTCTGAGGAGTTGAACTTCATCCTTTTATCTGTCACCCAAACACTGCAAACACATTCCCATCCGCTGGGCACTTCTTCCGCCATTGCCAGAACTGAGCTGAGGCCACACTAGACCACAAGTCAAGAACAACAAGGACGCTTAGGAAATCCTACTCTACTTACATCTAGTATAGGTGGTTTAGGCACGGTGAGCACTAATGTGCCAAGATCCGTGAACCCAAGGGACACCTTGGTGCGAAATCAAGGAATTGACGGTGGTGACTCTAGTGATTCTTAGCGCCGGTATCAACCATCTACCGAAGCTGAAATCAAGAAGTATGAAGCTTTCAAAAGGGCCTTCGAAGCCCATAAATATCAGCAAATCAAGCAGCAACAACAGAAAGAACAGGAACTCCAAGTTGTGGCTAAGTATTGGGCAAATGCTATCAACAATGCCAATACCGTAGCCACCATTCTTAAAGTTCAAAGTTGGATGGATCAAATGGCTGCATCTCTACAAAAACAACAGGCAGATGCAGGTGCCCAACAAACATCCAAAGTTCCTCCTACTCCAATCGTTGAAACATCACAAGACAAAGGGCCCAAAATTGAAATCAGCTCTACACCCACCTTCGGTCTTGATGATGATGACATCCAAGAGGTAAAAAAACCCTCCTCTTCTGATGACGACTTAATGATGTTTGATGAAGGTGAAGAATCTAGTGTCTCTCACCACTCCACCTCCAAACCCAAAAAGAAGAAGAAGAAGAATGTGGTGACCAGGAAATTTTTTTATCTCTCTAAGCCAAAGTCGATCAAATCCTGGCTGCGGTCAAGCCAACTCAACCGCAACCAGATGATATCCCACGACCGTAGTCGCTGATTGAAAGGATTGAGCGACTGGAAGCTCGAGAAAGATTGGCAGCGGAGCGCATCTCCTTGAAAGTTGAAATGGGGATCAAGTCTCTTGACAACAATCGAAAAGCTGATCATAAAGAGTTTTTATCTACTGCTGATCGTCTCATTTCAGAAGTCACTACAGTCAAGACATCCCTTCAGACGGCCATTGCTGATTAGGCTTCCAATTCTGAAAAGTTGATTGCTGAGACTCACTCAGCTTATGAGTCTGCAATCTCTGTTCTTCAATCCACTATCAACAAGCTGCAGCGCTCATTAACTGCCAACTTCCATGGTCCTGAGATTCTTCTTCTGGTCAAAGAAATCCACAAACTGCTTTTCAATCCCTTTATTCCCAATAATCAGCAGCTGGCTGATGCCATGAAATCCTAGTTCCAAGACGTTTTCTCTAAGGTTGATGGCCTTTGTTCTTGGCTTGAGGAAACTCCGAGGGTGCGTTCCTCAAGAGGGGGAAGTGATGAAGAAGTCCATCACTCTCATCACTCTCATCATTCAATCTCATCACATCAATCTCCTCCAATCATCACAGAGAAAATTCCAACTCTGCATCAATCTCCCCCCATCATCACTGAAAAAATCCCTACACCACAATCATCCCATCATACTCCACCTCACCAATCTCCACCTCATATTGAAATTACCCTAGAAAAACAAGAGAATCCCCCGCATTTCAAACTCCTCGCGGATCATATGTCATCTCCAAGTTCAATCGATTCTCCTACCACCCTCCAAAAAAAGGACCGGAAGTCAGCCAAACTTGCTGAAGAGATCTGGAGATTAAGTGGTTTTGACACCGTCATGGACGAATCCTTAATCAACTCTTGGTTCAATCCCCATAGAAGACTGCTAGATGAAGAGTACGTTCCCCACCTCACATACGCAGAACCACCTCCTGATGGGTACTGGGATTTTCCATTCTCGCCTAATGCCAGATACTTCACTATATTTGAGCAGTTCGACCAAAGCCTTCCTGATGCTAAAAGACTGCCTATGGAGTTCGAGAGACTTAGTCAATTCTATACTAAGCATGCCTCACCCATAAAGCATATATGGTCCAATGACAGACCATCCACAGTCGTAAATTACAAGGCTCGGAAGTTCATGAAGGCAGAATTCTTCCAGTACACCCTCACCCGAAGGGGACAGGATTGCATTCGCACCCAACATGACTTCCCTAACATGAACCCAGAGGAAGTGTTTCTCATCGCCAAAGTGTTTCAGAACAAGGCGGAGAAACATCAAAAAATGAAATTTGCGCTTGACCGGGCCAACAACTTCTTGATGGAAACAGATTGCCACTTTGCCAAAATAGATGGGGACATCCATCCCATCATTTCTAAGAAGATTGATCTACCACCCCTCGACCCCGCACTGATGCCCACCGAAGGCTTTGCAGACAGATCTCTAGGAGCAACCAACTTTCCTGAACTTGACATCATCTTCAAAAGGAAGACCGACAACATCAAATACTTTATTTCTATGATGGCCATGCATCGACTCACCAGGAAACAAATTGACATATGTCGAATTGCAGTAGAGAAATCCAAATTCACTACCGCAGAGGTCAGGTTTGAGATCTTGAGAAGAATAACCTTGTTGGAGAATGTTAGGAAGTTCTGGTGGATTTTGATCACGTATCTTCATCTTGATAAATGATCAGAAGTTAAAGAGGTCACTTAGGGGGAAATTGTTGAAACATTAAAGTGACCCTCTTGAGCTTCTCCACTACCGTAGTCTGCACTGCACCCGCAATCAATTTTCTCCTTCAAGCATCCGCATCCGAAGTCCAAAGGATCCGCAGTTCTTAGTTTTTTTACTTAGTCTATTTTGTCTCATTTCATTTCTCTCTATTGTCCAGTAGTCCTTGCACGGATACTCTTAGAGAATTTATTGTTGAAATGCATGCGTCTCTATAAATAGGGACCATGCTCTTTGTATCAATAGATCTATCTCTTTCTAATACACTTCTCCAAATTTATCCTTTCTATCTCTTTCTTACTCTCACATACTACTTAATCTTACATAGCTGATTACGATCTCTCTTCGGAGCAAGTCTCTGTGACTTAATCACTAAGTTTGATCTCACTCACTAACATTGGCTTGAATGCATTCCATGTTATGAATCAACTTATGTGTATATTTGATATAACAACTGTTGTCATTTTTCTTTTCTTTATTTTCCGCATTTAACTATCTAACCATCTAACAATCTAGCTTAATATTATTGTTGTGCTCATAGATCCTCTGAGATTAACAATTCCGCAAAATACTTGTTCTAACTTTTGTTCAAGTGTATCTCAAAGTTTTTATCTCAACAATATCAAATGACATTTGACTTAACAGTAAGCAGTGACTCTTTCAAATGAAAGGTTATGGGTTACATAGGTTGTATTTTGGAGTATGTTAGCTAGTTTGTTATTTCAAAAAAATAAAATAAAATAATGAGATAGCATATATGTTTAAATTAACAATGTATACGTTTATATTTATGAGTTTACAAATTACACTATACATTGTCAAAATTAATTTCTATCTTAATTTGTTTTTTTCTATATTCTAAACTAGATATCATGTCATCTTGAAGGCGTACAACACTTGTATTTTCAAAATTATTTTCTGTCTTAATTTTGTTTTTTTGTATATTGTAAAATAGATATCATGTCATTCATTGAAGGCGTGCAACATTTAAATATTCCCCTTGAGGATATAAAATCGGCCACCAACAACTTTTGTGATCAAAATTTTATTGCAAAAGGTGGATTTGGAAAGGTATTCATAGGTGAACTAACTGTGTCCGGGCACCACATGACCACGGTTGTAAAGAGGTTAGATCGTACATTGGGACAGGGGAATCGTGAGTTCTTAATGGAAAACCAGATGCTTTCATGCTATAGACACAAGAATCTTATCTCTCTTGTTGGATTTTGTGACGAGGGTGGAGAAAAGATGCTTGTTTAAGAACACACAAAATATGGAAGCCTTGACAAATACATAAGTAGCACCGACCTCTCATGGATGCAACGTCTGAAAATAAGCATTAGTGCAGCCCGTGGTTTCAATTATCTTCATAATGAAATGGGACCACAACATCGAATCTTACATCGTGATATCAAGAGTGCAAACATTCTCCTGGATGAGAACTGGGAAAGCAAAATATCTGATTTTGGATTGTCAAAAATCGGCCCTTCAAATCACAAACACACTTTTCTTTTCACAGCTGCTTGTGGTACCTTCGGCTATGCTGACCCCGTATATGTAAATACTGGAATTATAACAAAGGAGTCTGATGTGTATTCTTTCGGTGTAGTCCTCTTCGAAATCTTGTGTGGGAGATTGGCATGTGCTCAACAATATCATGATGAGCGTCGTTATCTTGCTCCATTGGTCCAACGTCACTGTGAACAAAGCAGATTAGATGAGATCATTCATCCTGATCTATGGAAACAAATGAAGCTACGTTCATTGAACAGTTTCTCAATGATCGCATACCAATGCTTCAAAGAGAGTCGAAATGAACGTCCAAGGATAGGTCAGATCTTGGAAGAACTTCTTAATGCGTTTGAATATCAAGTAAATTTATTTTTGTATGATGGTTACAGTTTTCAGTATTTATATATTAACATCCTAGAACCTTGTCTTTGTTCTATCACTAACCTAATTGATTTTATATTTTCTTTGTTCCAAGGCTAGTAAAAAAACACCATACATTGCCAGGGTTGGTCCATGGGGAAGAAAAACTGGATGTCCACAAAATTACTGGTCTTTCATGCTTGAGAATGGTCATCATCTGAAAAAGATAAGCGTTGACCATGGTGATATAATATATTCCCTCATGCTCACCATTGAATGTGAAGGTGTTGTGCATAATTTTGACAAGGCTGGTGGTTGGGCTGGTGGAAACACAATTTCTGAGGTCAAGAAATCTTAACTCCACCAATCAACAAAAAACATATATACATATGAATTTGTATATGTTCATGACGTCATGTTTGGATTTGTCTTACTTAGGTTATATTATATATATATATATATATATATATATATATATATATATATATATATATATAGAGAGAGAGAGAGAGAGAGAGAGAGAGAGAGTTATGTTCCAATGAGAATATTTTTCCCGTGAGAACATTTGAGAACATTTTTAAATCATCACAACGATATCAGTTCATAGGCCATAAGATATAATTCCACCGGATCTACAGCTGAATGTCACTAAATCTTCTTTGTTGATCTAGTTCCATAGTTCTCAACTCATGGCTTTTCACCTTGTAAAATTGTGTGTGAATGTATGCCACAACTCCATGGTAATGTCATTGGGCGATTTACTATTGGTCCGACATTCTCAACTCTGCTCCTGTACCATCCGCAAGCATAACGACTTTTCCAAATCATCTCCTCCTCCGATCTCAGAGTGTTCCACCAATTCACTGTAAATGAATGAGAATTTCATGCCCTCAAGTAGTGCCCTAAATCGCAGTTGTTCTTCCATCTTCTACAGCGTGGCAGAAAAAGTAAAAAATAGAAAAAGAGAGATGTCTAGAGAAAAAGGGTGCTAATGTTCAAGGAAGAGGAAGAGTGATATATTGACTTTCTTTCATCGTTTTCTGTTTCTTCTCGCCAGCAGTTAAGAAAATGCAAACCCTGCCTACGTCTAGCATTCTATAAATTATTAGGTTTTTTTATTTACTATATAATATCAAACTCATTTAGAGGTCATAATATTAATATTGAATGATTTATAGATTATAAAATTAATATTAACTGGGAATTTGATAATATATTTTGACATCGACATTCTGATCCAGACATATTATTTGTATAGATTTTTTTGAACACCAAGTGTTCGATGAAATGCCTCAATGAAAAAGTAGCATTTTATATGAAAATCCTTAACTTTGAATCCTCATTAAGCCAAGCATTAAGGCCCTTAGGTTAAATTGAATTTCATATCTTAATAGCCTAATAAGCAACCAACAATCATATAAAAAGTGATAAACTTAAGGCCTAACCATTAAGTCCTTAATAGAACACCAAAAGTGATTTAAAAGCTATTATGATCAATTTTCCCAAATCTGTCCTCCAACTTCTAAAATTCTTGCAGGTCAATAAGAACATCTAAAAATCATGAGACTTAGTTTTCTGGAAATCCTAGGTTGTCTAATTTCTTCAAACTTTGAATTACATTTCAAAATTCCAACCTCTTGAGGGGTAAAATTGGCAATCTTCTCAGGCTGCTCCATGCTGTCACAGATTTCATGCATTGTCTTGAAAATATCATAATCATTCATTAGAACTCCAAATGCTAAAATTCCAAATCCTATAATTAGATTTGGATGTATAGTTTCCCACACATAAAGGTACTGATGTAATTCTTAGTAGATTGGTACAGTTTATTCCAAGATTGTTGAGTGGTCCAGAAAGTGACAACCTAAAGTTACTAACTTGTAAATTTAATATAAAATCAACCAAAAATCATTAGAATAAGATCTTTATATTTCTGAAAAGATAAAAGCGGGAACTTTACTAGTATTATTGTATTAAAACTTAAGAATGCATTGAAAAGTAAGAAAATAGATCCCCAAAGCGCACTACAATCAAAGAGAAAATAAGAAAATATATACATAAGTTTTATAAAAGTAGTAAACCAAAGCACAAGATAAATAATGTTATAATTGTTGTGTAGGTTCTCGGAAAGAAAATGATCCATCTTGTTAATGCTAGCTGATTTTCAAGTTCAAGGAGGTGAGTTACATTAACTCTCCTATTAAGGAGGTGAGTTACGTTCAATATGTGTAATCACATGTGATCAAGTACACGATAACAACTATTGAATCGAGATCATGAAAATGATTATTGTCCACATAAATGATATGTGATTAGATACATAAAATAACATGTGGTTATTTGTATCTAATGACATATGATTTATGTGGCTAAGATTCATTTTCGTGTTCTCGATTCAATAATTGTTTTTTCAACTTTAATCATACATGATTAAATACATTTAATCAAATGTGATTATATGATTATAATAACATATGATTTTATTTGGAAAAAATGAATATTGTCTATATAAATCATATACATACAATCACATGTGATTATATACATGATAACAAATATTAAACCAAGAACACAAAAACAAATCATTATCCAAATTAATCATATGTGTTTAAATACATCTAATCACATGTGATTAAATAAGTGAAAAAATTATTAAATCTAAAACTCGAAAGTGAATTTTGTTCATATAAATCCTATGTGATTAGATAAATTTAATCATACGTGATTATATACATGAGAACAATTATTGAATCAAGAACGTGAAAATATATTTTTTTTCTATATAAATCATATGTGATTAAATACATATAATCACATGTGATTAAATACATGAGACTAAATATTGAGTCGAAAACGTAGAAATGAATATTGTCCATGTAACACCGTTAAATTTCAAATAATTTTCATTTAATTTTTAATAAAAACATCTCATTTCCAAATCATTCGAAAATCATGTATCCATTATTTCCACAAAACACAATACATAATCCATATCCGAAGATCTCAAAAACATATCATCTGCAAGTGTGTACTGATCATGTCGGCGCCTTCCCACGATCATCACTGGTACCTAAAACACATAACACACAATGGTAAGCATAAATGCTTAGTGAGTTCCCCGAAATACCACATACAACACATACGCCTTTCTAGGCTATAACTCTATAGGATCTTCCAATCCAAGTGTCTCAGGAGATTTCCATCCCATAACTCTGTTGACCTTCCGGCCCATAACTCTGTTGACCTTCTGGTCCATATCATGATAGTTATATCATAAAATATCACATATATAACATGCATCACATTAACATCATACACATAAGACCATCCGGTCACACATAATTACCCCATCGGGTATGGCATAGTGAGAAGACTCACCTCGCTTGATGTCGGATAATCACTCATGCTCGATTCCCCGACTTATCATCCTCCTATATCATAAGTACATCTCTAATTAATACTTTCCTGGCTTAGTTTGACTAACACTATTAAGTCAACACTAGTCAACCCTGGTCAACGCTGTTCAACGGTCAACCTTTGACTCGACTCGTCGAGTCTTGCATAGACTCGTCGAGTCCATACGTGAACTCGAGTCCTTTGAACCCTTTCTGACTCACCGAGTCACTCACCCAACTCGGCGAGTCATCCACTGATCTGAGTCACGGGACAACTCGCTCCGATTCGTCAAGTCTGCTCATGGACTCAGCGAGTTCATTTCATGCACAACCTCAAACAACTTTCTGAGGCCAGATCTATTCCCCTAATCCTTAGATCTAGGCTTCCCAAGCTTAATAGTCACGTAAAGTCTCTATCTTGATGCACATGCAACATCTATATGACCATATATGACGATTTAGCCCCAAATACCTTAACCCAAGGTCATAAGCTCCATTGCTCTTCATAAAGCTTGATGAGTAAGGCTCTTTGGACCTCTATGGATCCAGATCCAAAGCCTCATCACCAGAAAGGGACTATTTGGACATCAAATCAACCTAACAAAGTTCACAAGGAACCCTAAATCCATATATACTTCATAAAACAGAAGATGAGCCGAATTAATACCTCAAATACGATGATCTTAGCTTCAAATCCAAGTAATAGCAACCTCATTTGCTTCCTCTTGGCTAGGACCTCCTTCTTCTTGCTAAACAACACCACAAAGGTCAAGAATGGCTTCCTTTCTCTCTCAAAACGCTCAAGCACTCTAGGGTTTCTCTCTATGGACTGGTAGCCGCAAATGAAGGCCATAAGGGCCTTTAAATAGGTCCCAAACCTGAGAAATTAGGGTTTCTTTCGTCAGCTCTGACTCAGCGAGTCGCTCCCTTGACTCATCGAGTCCCCTCATTAACCACGTCATCCAGTCACGACCATACTCGACGAGTCTAAGCACCAACTCGTCGAGTCACCTTACATAATTAAAGAAATACAACATAAATCAATATACCTGGGAAACTGGGTGGTAAAATTCTCCCCCACTAGAATCAGACTTCGCCATCGAAGTCTCGCTCAGCAAATAACTCTAGATACTGCTCATGCATCTCTAACTCCGACTCCCAAGTTAGCTCGGACCCCTTCCGATGTTGCCATTAGACCTGAACTAATTACACCTCCTTGATCCTCAAAACCTTGATCCTCATATCCCGAATCGTGATCGGCCTCACAACATAGTTCAGGCTCGCATCCACCTGAATGCCCTCTAGTGGAACCACTGCTGACTCATCGACGATACACTTCCTCGACTCAGACACATGGAAGGTATCATGAATCTGACTCAACTCCGCAGGTAGCTCCAAACGATATGCTACCCTGCCCACCCTGGCGGTCACCCTGAAAGGACCAATATACCGAGGCCCCAACTTGCCTCTCTTCCTGAATCGAATCACACCTTTCCAAGGTGAGACTTTCAGGAGAACGAAATCACCCACCTGAAACTCGATCTTTGACAATTGTTTATCCGCATAACTCTTCTGACGGCTCTGGGCTGTCCTGAACCTCTGTCTGACCTGCTGAATCTGCTCGGTGTTCTGTAGTACTATCTCTGTGCTACCCATCACCCGCTGCCCTACTTCTCCCTAGCAAATGGGATTCCGACACCTCCTCCCATATAACAACTCAAAAGGAGGCATACTGATGCTCGAATGATGGCTGTTGTTATAGGAAAACTCATCCAAAGGTAGATAAGTGTCCCAACTCCCTCCAAAATCCAATACACATGCACGAAGCATATCCTAAACAGTCTGAATAGTCCGCTCACTCTGACCATCGGTTTGAGGGTGATAGGCAATGCTGAAATGCAATCACGTACCCAACTCCTCATGAAACTTCTTCCAGAACCTGGAAGTAAAACATACATCCCATCCAACACAATCGAAATTGGTACCCCATGCCGAGACACTATCTCCCTCACATACATCTCTGGCAACTTCTCCGCAGAAGAACTCTGACTGACAGAAAGAAAGTGGGCACTCTTCGTTAGTCTATCCACTATCACCCAAATCGCATCGACACCCCTTGGGGTTCTAGGTAACTTGGTGATGAAATCCATAGAGATCTGATCCCACTTCCACTGGGGAACCTCGAGTGGCTGCAATTTACCATGTGGAAACTGGTGCTCAGCCTTAACCTGATGACAGGTCAAGCACCTCTCTACAAGGCATGCTACATCCCTCTTCATGCATGGCCACCAATAATCTTTCTTCAGATCCAAGTACATCTTGGTAGCCCCGGGATGGATCGAGAACCTCGATCGATGCGCTTCCTCCACAAAGATGCTACGTTCTCCACCAATATATGGCACCTAAATATGACCCTGAAATGTCATAAGCCCTAGGTTATCAGTCACAAACTCAGATACTTGCCCACTCACCCGCTCTTTCTTACGGTTCTCCGGCCTCACAGCCTCGGTTTGGGCCTCTCGGATGGCATCCAACACCGGAGTCATCACAGTCATCCTCATATACATACCTCAGATCGGGGCACTTTCTGCCCTCCGACTCAGGGCATCAGCTACCACATTCGCCTTGGTACAAGATCTCATAATCATAATCCCTTACCACATCCAACCATCTCCTCTAGCGCATGTTCAAGTTGGGCTGATCCATCAAATACTTCAAACTCTTGTGGTCCGTGAATAAGGTACACCGAACCCCATACAGATAGTTGCGATAGATCTTAATGGCGAACACTACTGCCCCCAACTCCAGATCATGAGTGGGATACCTCACCTCATGAGGCTTCAGGTGCCTCGATGCATACGCTATCACATGCCCCCTCTGCATAAGCACTGCACCTAACCCAGATATCTATGCATCGCAGTAAACCACAAAATCATCAACTCCCTCTAGGAGGGATAACACCGGGGCTTCGCACAACTTCTGGCGAAGAGTCTCAAATAAGGTCTGCTGCTTTAGACCCCATGAGAATGCAACACCCTTCCGGGTCAATCTAGTGAGTGGCACTGAAATTTTGGAGAAATCCCGAATGAATCTCCGATAATAACCGGCCAACCCTAGAAAACTCTTGATCTCGGTTACCGACTTTGGCACTTCCCAACTCATCACTGCCTCAATCTTGGCTGGATCAACCAATATCCCATCCTAATTAACGAGATGCCCCAGGAACTGGACCTCCCATAACCAGAAATCACACTTGTAGAATTTGGCATAAAGCCTCTCCAATCTCAATACCCCAAGAACCTCTCTCAAGTGCTCCTCATGTTGCTCCCGGGATCTAGAATACACTAGAATGTCATGTATGAACACGATCACCGATCGATCCAACATCGGCCTACATAGTCTGTTCATGAGATCCATTAATGTTGCTGGCGCATTGGTGAGCCCGAAAGGCATCACCACAAACTCATAGTGCCCATAACGCGTCCTGAACGTCGTCTTTTGGATATCCTCATCATGCACCCTCATCTGATGATATCTGGACCTCAGATCAATCTTGGAGAAGCATGATGCCCCCTGCAGCTGATCAAATAAGTCATCAATCCTCGACAAAGCATAACGGTTCTTAACCGTTAACTTGTTCAACTCCTAGTAATTAATACACATTCAATGTGAACCACCCTTCTTCTTAACAAAGAGGATCGGCGCTCCCCAAGGCGAGCTGCTCGGACGAATAAACACCTTCCCCAACAGCTCCTGCATCTGTGAGGATAACTCCTGCATCTCCGACGGTGCTAGACGATAAGGTGTCTTATCGATAGGCGCGGTCCCGAGAATCAAATCGATGCGAAACACCACCTGCCTCTCGGGAGGCACACCTGGAAACTCCTCAGGAAATATGTCCGGGAAGCCACGCATTATCGGGACATCACCAAACAAACTTGGCCTCCCAGAGGCCACCCGTGTATCCATCACATAGGCTACAAACCCCTTGCAGCCCTGCTGCAAACTCTGCCTCGCCCTGGCAGCCGAACAAAATGCTGATCCACTACGAGTCCCCTCACCATAGACTGTCAGCACTCCCCCACTAGGATCTCGGATCATCACCAGCTACTGCTCGTAGTCTATTACTGCCCTAAATCGGCTCAACCAATCCATGCGCACGATAACACATACGTCCCCCATCGCAATCAGGACCAGATCTATCGGAAACCCAACGCCGAAGATATCAAGTACACACCCCCGAATCACATCTGTGGCATACACTGCTCGCTCCTTAGCTATAGAAACACACAAAGGTCGACTTATCACCTCTCGCTGGATACTGATGTTCCTACTGAATTCTAATGACACAAAAGACCGACTCGCACCCGAGTCAAATAACACCAAAGCAGGTACAAAATTCACAAGAAAAGTACCTATGCATAACATAATATAAACACAAGATCTTATTAAAGCATAAATAAATATGAACAGAATACATACTAGCCACGACGTCGGGTGTTGCATGAACCTCCTCTGCTGTCAGCTGGAACGCTCTCCCTCATGCCTTCGGTACCTCGGCCTTCACCGGCCGACCCTCAATAGCTCGCGTAGCAGCAGGAGCAGATCCGTGCGGCGTCGCCTGTGTTGTCCCCCTCAACTGCGGACACTCGGCCTTCCGATGTCTGATTTGGTTGCAATAAAAGCAAACAATGAACCCCTTGGGGCAATCCTTGGCGATATGCCCCTCCTTGCCACACTTGTAGCAAGCACCAGATCTATAAACCCCATCATGACCCTTTCCGCACTTTCTGCAAGTGTGGCCCTTCTGACCCCCATCATGACCTTGAATCGGCGGGCTTTCCCCGCTTGGTTGTCGGCTGAGATTGCGCCGGTCGTTTATCCCTGCTCTGAGACTCGGCCTCCTCCCTGGCTTGAGTCTCCAGCTCAATCTCCCTCTTCCGTGCATTTGCCTGGAGCTCAGCAAATGTCCGGTATGATGTGTTCGCCGCGAACTCATGAATGTCTCTCCTCAGAAAGCTCAGATATCGGCTCATGCGTGCCTGCTCGATCGACAATTGCTCAGGGCAGAACATCGCCCTCTCATGAAACATCCTGGTAATCACAGTAACTGATTCAGTACCCTGCTTGAGGGTCACAAACTCCTGAGCCAACCGTTCCCTTTCCACCGGGGGAACATACTCATCTCTGGACATGGTGGTGAACCTCTCCCAGGTCACTGCTGAAATCTCCGCAAAACTAAGATGCACAGTCACAAACTTCCACCAGTCCTTCGCTCCCAAGCGAAGCTGGTTCAGCGCAAACCGAACCCTCAAATGCTCTGGACACGAACATGTATAGAAGCATCCCTCAATGTCAGATATCCATCTCATCGCAGCAATCGGGTCCTGCGTCCCATCAAACTCTGGTGGCTTCTTTTGCTAAACTCCCGGTACAGCAACGAGTCACCCCCCTATGGCCTGGCGGCAGCGATAGCTACAGTGGCCGCATCAACAACAACATCAGTAAGAGCAGTGTACCGCTCATCGAAGGTCTCAATCAGTGTGGTCTTAATAGACCTGAACATCTCTGGAATCTCAGCTCAGACGGCAGCAGCCACCTCCTCATGAATCATCTGGTGGAGCTCCTCATCGCTCACACCTCCCTAGCTGGTCTCTGGTCTGTGGCGCATCCCAACCATGATGTCATTGAAATACAACATAAAAATATCAGGGACTCGCTCCAGTATACTCGCACTCGATAACCCAACCCTTCTTGATTCCTTGTACCCTAAGGATTCCTACTTGGACTGCACACTGATCCGGTGTTTCCAGTAGTACGGGCCCAGTACTACCTTCCAAAACGAACTAATATTCATCCCAAGTCATCCTCCAAGGATCCTAAGTCACAAGTACTTTATCTCTTTCCACACATAAACCACCCTTTGGTAGACTCTCATAGCACATCACTGCTACCTACTCATTCTAAGGCATCCCATGGTAGCAGAAATCTTCCTAGGCTAAGGCATCAAAAATCAGGCCACTCTAGTCCTAATATGAATACCTAGCCTACTCTAGCATGCATAATACATTTCAATATATATATATATATATATATATATATATATATATATATATATATATATCATAACACATAATGTAAGGGTAAATTGGGAAATCACTGTTCGGGCGCTGGCTGATCGTACACATTGTTTCCATGCGCATCTTCCAAAATTTTTTACTCTTTAGAAAAATTGTTTATATTATGAAAATCTTTCTCAACTCCTCAGTTTGAGTTCTAATACACCCAAAGGTGAATCCGAATCCCTCAAACCAAGGCTCTGATACCAATTTGTAACACCGTTAAATTTCAAACAATTTTTCATTTAATTTTTAATAAAAACGTCTCATTTCCAAATCATTCCAAAATCATGTATCCTTTATTTCCACAAAACACAATACATAATCCATATCCTAAGATATCAAAAACAATGATGGGTTTTGGTCATAAGAACATCCTATGTGCTCATACAAACCCTAATGCTTGGATCTAGGTTTCTCTATTGTACATGCAAGTTATCCAAGACTATAAACCCTAATTCTAGCATTCAAATAATCATATTAACATGAGAATGGGTTTAAGATATTACCTTGATTGTTATGTAGCAATAACAATCTCAATTCCTCCGTGTATTGACTTTAGAAAGCTTAGAGTTACAAATGTCACTCCTCTAATGGTTCACAAACACCAAGAACAAGAAGATGAAGAGGAGAGAGGATGGAGGCTGCCCAAAAACTGTGTGAAACCCTAGAAGGATGCTTAGCCACGTTTTTGGGTCATAAGGGATCTATCTATATATATATATATATATATATATATATATATATATATATATATATATATATATATAGGAGGCTATTAGGGTTATCTAACAAGGAAACCCTAAATTGGATGCTTAAGCCCTAAGCAACCCATTGATTCCTTTCCTTAAAGCCTTGGACGATTTCCCCATGGGTTTCCCCATAGAATTCGTCCACTACTTAATATAAGGCAATCCATGGCCCAAATTGCAAATATCTTATTATTACAATTCCAGTCCTTAAGTTTAATTAATCTCTTTTAGTCACAAAACTAATTACTAATTAATTCTTGACTAATATTAATTAAACAATATGATTTCTCCTTTAATATATTATTCCCATAATATATTAATAAATCATATTTAATCCTTTCTCTCCATAATTCATCCTATCAAGTTGCTTTGGTGAAGGCAACCCAAAAGGACCATGCACCATCGGGTCAAGTACGTACCAAAATAGTTATGTACTTAGACACTAATCCAACAGTCTCCCACTTGGATAAGTCTAATAACTATTATGCGTATGACTTCAGATCCTGATCTGCAATCGTTGCTTTCCAAAGCCGCTGTCAACTCTGATCCTTATCAGATACGCGTGTCCTTTAGATAAGGGATCATATGTTCCTCCATTCTAGATATCGTATGAGACATGATTTCTAATCATTCTCTTTGTACTATTTCTCGACTTCCGATTTATGACGACTAACTAATTGAACAAATCAAATTAGCCCAAGCCCAGCCGAGCATTTACGTTTGTCATCACTAAATCATCGAGGGGCCCAAAGATATCGCTTTTATCCTTCTTTGGATAAAAGGAACGGATAAACATTGGTACAATGCTTGCTTGCACTCACTCACTGAATCACACACAACAATATGTTTTTTAACACCAAGTTACTAGTGCGTTTAAATATTATCAATGTGCAACCGATTCGCAAGATACAACTCACACATCTCGGTTTCAAGAATATAAGATGTTATCGTCTCACCAATCACTCGTGATCCAATTCATGGAGTGATCCAAGTGAGCGTGGGTTTAATCCAATGCTCAAATCATATTCATAAGCACTCATGAACGTTGCAGCAAACCTTTGCTATGTCTAATACGCTCTAGACAATCTACAAACCAATTCATGACAGTCTTCATTAGTACTTACTTCCAACGTATGACTAACTGTGGTCCGTTTGAATAATTCGATTATTCTTAATAAACTCAATTATTCTGGAAGTCAAAACATGCAAAGTGAAACACAAGAATAATACTAATCCCATATGGCCTCAAACCTTTGAGTATAAATAAAACTCCTTTTATTTATCACCATATCGATTACTCATTATTTGTCGTTTCGGGTAATCAACTTCTTACTTAAATTATTACACTTGTCCCATGCTCTTAGCATGCACAAAATGTTTACCTATGGTTCTTACTTTGTGCAATAGATCAAATTGAACACATTTCCAATCATTCTCATTTCACAACTCCTAATCCCTTTCCATAAGTAAAAGAATATCAAATTCTTGCTACTTATAGAATATATTAGATTCTAACATTTTATGCAATGATCCTTTCGCAATGTCACTGCACTAAAGTCACAAAGACTATTGCCAATGAAATTACAAAGTCCTCTATCGGAGATTGTTACAATACAATTCCTTAGATATGATGTCTCTCACTCAAAGAACATTCCTTTGAACATCCTTTTGCATAAAAGTTTCTAATCTTAGTCACAGGTTTTCAATATTCAATTCCAAATATGGACACGTTTCCATATTTTCCATATGACAACTCATTCTTAATAGAATCTTATCTATTCATAATAAGGTCGATATGGTCCATCCAATATGGAACCATTTCCATATTTTCCAATACTATACTTCCAACTACTCACAAGCGACCAATCCTCGTCGAACTTTGGATTGTTCTTTGATAGTTGTTTAATTATTTTAGTCAAAACCGATTCTTGTCCCTTTTCCCTCTAAATGCGCTAGACATTTGGAAAATTTTAGAATGGTCAAATATTATAGCATTTGCAATCGATCCTATACCCGAAGCGTATGGGACACGATGCATAATGTCTTACATAAAGATTTGATACTTTATCAATCTTTTGCCATAATGTTTTATTTTCTATGCTCTCAAATTCAAATTGTGAAGAGGAATGCCGTAATCATAATCAAAATTTTGAGAACACACTATGTACATTTGACTAAATTTATTAACATTCCACAACCTAACCCTTTAGATTTGAAATGAAGCATAATATTCTCTCCCTTAATTATAGCAAAACAACTTTACAACTCTTGCGACTTTGCAATGTAGAACTCTTGTTTTCTATAATTAATATTGTTAACATGCAATACTTGCCATAATAATCATACAATCATAACTGTTATGCTCCTACTATCATGATGATTATTATAAACATAACACTTATGCTCCCACTAGCTTTGACATGTATTTAGAAATAGCTTAACTTTCAGAAAAACAATACTTATTGAATTTCTTAAGTTCATGTTTCTAATACCAAATGCTTTGATAATCCTTTATCTAAGCTTATACAACTTTCCTTTTAGATAGCTCTTATGTGTGTCTAAACAATTTCAGACTAATTGCCAAACCTCACAATTCAAATTATGGAAAGGGATACCGTAACCATAATCGAATTCGAGAATGCAATTTTACAATCACTATCTTCATAAAATCTTTCTTAGTGAAAGTATTTCCTCACAATCATTCTCATGAAGGAGGAAATCTTATGACACTTAGATTTAATGGTATATTTGTTCCTATCCATGTGAATTTGTCAAAACCAAAGTTTACGACAAATTCAAACTCATATGGACCGAACTTTCTTAATATTGTCTTCTTTCCTTATGGAAGCACAGCTGCCCACCATGTCTTCCAAGTAGTTAAGCAGCTCACCTTTTCCTATCAATGTAGCTTTCATTGATCAAGGTCCTTGCCTTTTATGCATTTCAAATGAGAACTCATATAACTCACATGCATAATTAACTTACTTGGAACGACACAAAAACAAAATAATGTCAACACGATAGGTTGTAAACCTCAACTCGTGTGCTAGTGATGATTGATAAGGTTTATTTGATTTGTTCTTGAAACCTTTCAAGACCATTAAGACTCCCACTGACTCCTTGACACATAAGATTCTCTTGTCAATAACCATTTCTTGACAAACAAATATTCAAGAGTTAGTGTAGCTTTTATCAAAATACTTCATAAATTGGTCCAAGTTGGTCTTTGTCTTATCCAAGACATCACAAATTTCCACATTTGATGAATATTATAAACCTTCTTAATACTTTTCACTCAATGTCACAATCCTAACTTTAAGACTTGTTTTGGAACGAAGTATGATTGACTTCTTGATTTAACCATTTCTTCAATTCTTGATTCATCTTCTCATACATACAATTGTACTAAGACTCACTTAGTGGAGCAATGGAGATATGGTTCTTAATCGTTAAGACCTATCATAAAGCATAAAAGCTACTCTCCCTTCTTTTTAGAATGGAGAAACTTTTATCTTTCTGCCTACTTGATTCTTCTTATTCGTTTTGCTATTGATTTAAACCTTTTTAATCAATTCCGAATTAAACTTAATCTTATAAGTATAATCATATTTATTAAACTTTTAGTAAATCATGATGAATATCTTGTTACTCTTATGGTGGACTTGATTAACACACAACTTTGTGTACTCGATCTCCTAGTCCTTCACTTGACACTTTGTCAATGAATTAGTCTAATTTCCAAATATGAAATTTCTCATTCATCGTGCAACCAAGTTGCATGATTCCAAGTTTCTGTCCAATTGAACCTTGGGCGATGAGAAACTCTCCCTATTTGGCAAATTCTTGACTTTTCCATAAACACCATAAATAAGAATCATATCCATTTTGTTGTAGAAATATTCAAACATCAATTTTCATAACGATTTCATTGCAAGGAAGTAAACAAATAAATAAATAAGTCAAACAAAAAATTTATTTATAAAAGCAGCGGAAAACATTTGTCCTTACAATGCAAAATCCATTGAAAACTATGTAGTCAAATATTCCTAACAATTCTATCATAACTATCTAAGCTCAAAATCTAATCATCAAGTCCATGCGATCGAGATCCATTTCTTTGTGATTAGACTCATCTTGCTCTTTCCTCAAGCTTCGTTTCTTTTCACCGATCCTTCAAAACATTCAAATTCAATCTTATCACATCATGTATCAAGAATCAACGAATAGGAACTTAATGGAGTTAGATAGTGGATTTTACCTGAACTCAACCATACTCTTTGACTCTCCCATCTTTTGGACTCTTCAGGCTCTTAGGGCAGACTTGTATCCAACGCCCTTTCTCTTGGTAGCAAACGCAGGTCACTTCTCCTAGAACGTCCTCGGATGCATGGTCGGTTGACTCTCCCAACAAATATGCTCCATTGCTTCGCCAAATCATTTCTGATTCAGCAGCAATGAGCATGTATGTAACGCCCGAATCTGACTTCGTATGAAGAAGTTATGATTTTTCGAAGTTTCGGACTAGCACTGTACAGCCCAAAATTCGAATATTAAATCAAGTGATTTTTAGCCGACAGGACCTAAATGAGAATCGAAGATCTCGTTGAGAGTAGCGTAACAAGAAAAAGGTGGGCGAAAACGGGTCTCGGATGAAGAAGTTATGAGGATTTAACGGACCAATCCTGTCCCGGCCCGTTGATAATATAAAATTTAAAATCGAGCCAAAATTAGCCGACGGAGTCTAAACGAAAGTTGTAGAGTACGTTCCCACCTTCGCGTGGATATAAAGAATGTCAAAAACGGATTTCGTATGAGAAAGTTATGAATTTTTAAAGTTGAAGTATGAAAATGCGAAACCTGGTGCGAGACTGATGACATGGCGCGTTGTGGGCCGTCCGATGAAGGTCTCAGATCTTGCTTCGGATCATGCCACGAAGCCTCGCCTTACGACCTGCGTAACCTAGGTCTTATCCGGTTTGAAGTGGCTAACAGCTGGAGTCAATCTGGCAGTCTTATCCGAAGCTACGCCCCACGTAGCTGCTGAACGCCCAGCGTACCACCGAGGCTTCGCGCCTATAAAAGGAGGCCGAGGCTGCCTCCATTTTCACACCATTTCTTCACTCTCTCTCTAAAATACTTTCTCTCTCTAGCTCCCCAACCACGCCTAAGCCCTAGATAAACCCCTAGCACCCTAAGGAAGCCCCGAGGCTCCCGGAGTCCCGAGAAAAAGGAGTTTTTCGGTTTCGAAACGCTACTCCAATTAAGTCCCAGTTCTCGATAAAATTCTTTGTAAGTATGCTACGCTTACACAATTTTTAATATAGCTTTCAAATAATTATAGGAATGTTATTAGGTCCTTAAAATAATTATTTGGGCTATTATTATGAGTTATATCGAGTATTATTAACGCTTAATAATAGTCGGACTAATAAATTTGTCGCGGTTATCGTTAAACTAAACCCTAGTGGTATCGATACTAGGTTTTATCGAAGGAATATCATTTTCAGAGTATCGAAGCGTTGTCCGAGTGCTGAGTCACCACCTAATCAGGTGAGTGCATAGTTACTTTCAACTTACACATAAATATGAAGTATTTTATATAAATTACGTGCTATGTGTGCATATTATATGAATACTTGCTATCTATGCTGGATGAACGTTGTTATACATGTTTTCAATGATTTAAACCGTATATGTATTTTATATCTACAAAAATGTTGGGGTAAAACATGGGTAGATGTAATAGGTGATGTGTGATAAAATGATGAGAGGCCTCGATGTTGATGTTGTTGATTCTGTCATCTAGCGGAGTATGGATGACGACCACGGACTCTTCTAGACAGTCCAGTGGAACACTAGCAGGCTCGCAACCTGTATGTGTTTGTGAACGATGTGTTCACCGGTGTACTCCATCCCCACATGGTTGCCTTTAGGACATTTATTGCTGAGGAATCCCCTTAGCAGTAGTGTCCATCCCGATGATAATCCTTAGGATAGGTCCCTTATGATAGATGCTTAGGGACGTAATGTGAGGATAATGGGAACGGGTAATCCGGTTATTGTTGATTGATGAAATTAATAAACTTATTTATTGTGGGTTGAAAACCCTATGTGCTCACCAGGCTCCCAAGCCTAACCCACTCAGTTTTATGTATTACAGGTAGTGGCGCTTGAGCATAGATATGATGTTTGGACGAGGGATTACGGATATAGGCCTGTAGATATGAAATAATGTAGTAATGCTTATACTGTACTGTTTATGCTTTTGATCTGTACGAACATGACATCCCAAGTCTTTTAATGAAATACATTTCTATGGAAATGATTTTGATAAATCTTTATCATATTTTTGTTTTGGGACAAATTCCGCAACATTTTCATTTAAAATGTAACTCTGATTTTTAAACAAAGCATAAACAAACCGGTCTTTTCTGGTCATGATTTTGGGGATGTCACAGTTGGTATCAGAGCATTAGTTTAAGCGAACTAGGAATTTGTAGGATTTCTAGACTTAAACTTAGAATGCTAAGAGATGATTGTGAGGTGTGAGCACTAGCTTATTTTAGGAATTGTGCCTAAAATGCTTTTATGTGCTAAATGCTTTATGCATGATATGCTGTTATTTTGTTCGGATCTATGGTCTGTTGCCGACCGGATCTGGAAACCTTATGTGTTTAGGATTCTAAACGTACGACTACGATATTAGAACTAGCATGTAAACGTTTCGGAGTGATAAGGATGATTTAAACGTCTCTCCTAAATAAAGATCTAAATTCACCTTATTCGGTGTACAGATCAAGATGGCAAGGACCCGTAGCGGAAACGTGAACGCGAATGGAGGTAGGAACCAACCCCCAGTGGTTTAGCAAATACCTATTGTTGAAGAAGTTGCACCTGAGCCAGTTACCATGGCTGGAGTTCAAGCCATGATTCAGGCTATGCTAGCTGAACAAAGGGAAGAAATGAGACGGATGCGCCACGAGAATAGGGACGAACCTAACATACATGTTGAACCGACGGAGCCGGTTCCCGAGCCATCTGAGGAAGGGAACTATAGCCGTCAAGTGAGTCAAATAGGGACTCAAGGTGAGCAAAGGGATGGACCAGAAGGGAGAAACAACAAGGATGGGCGGATGTACAAAAATTTCTTGGGTGCGAAACCACCAAGTCTCTCAGGAAGCCCAAAGCCTGTTGAGATTATGGACTGGATCTCCGAGATGGAGATGGTGTTTGAGAGCTGCGACTGCAGCGAGAAGCAGAAGACTGTCTTCGCTGTGAGACAATTGAATACTGGAGTCTTGAGCTGGTAGAAGCTATTGGCAGATACAATGCCACGAGGAGAAGCTCTGAAAATGTCATGGGATGAGTTCTTGGAACAACTGAAGGCGCAGTACTGTTTAGAGATAGACCTGATTGATCTGAACAATGAGTTCCAAAATTTGAAGAAGGGGAGAATGAGCATCGATGACTATGCTGTTGCATTTACGGAAAAGATGAAGTTGTTTCCATACCTACTGCCAACCGAACTTTCCAAAATTGAGAAATTCGCAAACGGACTGCCGGCTGACTTTGGCCCAACAGTCAAGATGGCAACCACTCTGAAATCAGTTGTTCGAGCAGCTAAGAACGTGGAGACCCAAAAAAAGGAAAGAGGTCTGGAAAGGGCTGAGGTTGGTGAGAAACGGAAGTTCGATGGATCCTCGAAGTCCAACAAGAAGAGTAGGTTCTCGAAGTCTGGTTCGAGAGGAAGAGGATCAGAAGCGAAGTGGTGTGACAAGTGCAAGAAAAAGCACTCTGGGAAGTGTGACGGAGGGGTCACTTGTTACAAATGCGGAAAGCCTGGGCACTATGCCAACGAATGCACCCTCAACCAGAAGGCCTGTTATGGGTGTAATGAAGAAGGGCACATTTTGAAGGATTGCCCAAAAAAGAAAGATGCGGGAAGGCCCAACATACCACCGAAGCCGAAGGCGAGAGCCTTCCAGATGACACTCGAGACTGCAAAGGAGGCAGCAGACGTCGCTTCAGGTACCTTTCTTGTAAATGGTTTTCTTACAAATATACTATTTGATTCCGGAGCCAACTATTCCTTTGTATCGCATAAATTTTGTGGGAAATTAGCATTACCTGTAGAAAAACTAGATAATGCCCTGATTGTAGAAGTTGCCAATGGCAAATTCGTACCTGTTAGTGATCGTATTAGGAACATCGTCATCGACCTAAACGGAAACGAATTCCACGAAGAGCTATTACCCATAGAGTTAAACGGTTTCGCCGTCGTTTTGGGTATGGATTGGCTAAGCGCCAACGATGCCGAAATATGATGCCGAAAGAAGATAGTTAGGATTAATCCCCCTGGAAAGGAGCCTTTTATGGTGTACGGGGACAATCGTAGAGTGAGTTCTGGAATCATCTCCTTGATGAAAGCCAGGAAATGTTTGGCCAAGGGATGTGCATCATACTTGGCATTTGTAATCGATGCTAAGAAGGAGAAGAAAGAGATGCAGAATATACCGGTTGTGTGTGATTATCCGGAAGTCTTTCCCGAAGATCTTCCCGGATTACCACCTGATAGGCAAGTGGAGTTTTGTATAGACTTGTTACCAGGAACGACACCGATAGCAAAAGCACCTTACCGATTAGCACCAACGGAGATGAAGGAGCTTATGATTCAACTTCAGGAGCTGTTGGACAACGGTTTCATTCGACCTAGTTCATCACTCTGGGGAGCTCCGGTGTTATTCGTGAAGAAGAAGGACGGAAGTATGAGAATGTGCATAGACTACCGAGAGCTGAATAAGGCAACGGTGAAGAACAAGTATCCATTGCCGAGGATTGACGACCTATTCGATTAGCTGCAAGGTTCAAGCTACTTCTCAAAGATCGATCTTAGGTCAGGATATCATCAACTGAAGGTGAGAGAGCAGGATATTGAGAAGACTGCATTCAGAACAAGATATGGACACTATGAGTTCTTGGTTATGTCATTCGGACTAACCAATGCTCCAGCAGCATTCATGGATTTGATGAATAGGGTTTCTAAACCATTCCTTGATAAATCCGTGATAGTGTTCATCGACGACATTCTAATCTACTCAAAAAGCCAGGAGGAGCATGGCAAGCATCTACGAGAAGTATTAAAAGTGTTGAAGAAGGAGAAGCTTTTTGCAAAGTTCTCCAAATGCGACTTTTGGATACGGGAAGTCCAATTCTTGGGTCATGTTGTTAACCAGGAGGGAATAATGGTTGACCCCGCAAAGATCGAGGTTGTGATGAAGTGGGAACGTCCGAAGAGTCCCACGGAGATTCGAAGCTTTCTAGGATTAGCCAGATATTATCGACGATTTATCCAAGGCTTTTCTTCGATAGCTGCTCCATTAACAGCTTTGACTCATAAAGGATCTACGTATACGTGGAGTGAGAAACACGATGAGGCATTCGATAAGCTAAAGAAGAAGTTATGTGAAGCACCGATACTTTCTCTACCCGATGGAGTCGAAGATTTCGCGGTTTATAGTGATGCATTTGGAGTTGGGTTGGGTTGTGTTCTGACCCAAAGAGAAAAGGTGATAGCATACGCATCTCAACAATTGAAGGAGCATGAAAAGAACTACCCGCTCATGATCTAGAGTTGGCAGCGGTAGTATTTGCCTTAAAAATATGGAGGCATTACCTCTACGGCACGAAGTGCAAGCTCTTCACTGATCATAAGAGTCTCTAGTATCTCTTTAATCAGAAGGAGTTGAACATGAGGCAACGACGCTGGCTAGAAGTTCTCAAGGACTACGACTGCGAGATACTTTACCACCCAGGTAAAGCAAATATTGTTGCTGATGCTCTCAGTCGAAAAGTCAATCTTGAAAGGAAAAGGCCAAGAGCGTTAAGAATTGAAGTCGTCTCGACGATTGTGGAAAGTATCAGGAAAGCTCAAGAAGAAGCTTTAGAGAAGAATGACCGAAAGGAAGAACGTTTGGGAAGAACGTTAGTGTTCGGTACAAACAGTCGAGGACTGAAGGTATTCCAAGATCGAATTTGGGTACCCAAGACGGGAGGAATAAGAGATCTTCTAATGGAAGAAGCACATAAGACCATATACTCAATTCATCCCGGTAGCACTAAAATGTTTAGGGACCTAAAACCCTACTACTGGTGGCCGACAATGAAGCACGATGTTGCGAAGTATGTGGCCGAGTGCGTAACATGTGCGAGGGTTAAGGCACATCATCAGAAACCATATGGAAGATTCACCTTTACCTATACCCATGGGTAAATGGGAAGACATCACCATGGATTTTGTGACTAAACTGCCCAGGACAAAGAGCGGACACGACATGATTTGGGAAGTCGTGGATCGTTTCACCAAGAGTGCACACTTCATAGCAGCCAACGAGAAGTGGTCTATGGATAAGCTTGCAAATGCTTACGTGAAGGAAATTGTAAGACTTCACGGTGTCCCTCTAACAATTGTATCAGATCGTGATAGTCATTTCACATCGAGGTTTTGGAGGAGTCTACAAGAGGAGTTGGGTACAAAGTTGTGTTTAAGCACTGCTTACCATCCGCAAACTGATGGTCAGAGCAAAAGGACGATTCAGACGCTGGAATATATGCTGAGAGCATGTACCCTCGAATTCCAAGGGAATTGGGATGAGCACTTACCTCTGGTAGAATTTTCCTACAACAATAGTTTTCACTCGAGCATCAAGATGGCACCTTACCAAGCCTTGTATGGACAGAAGTGTCATACGCCGTCTTGTTGGCTTGAAGCCAGAGAGAAGCAGTTTATGGGCCCCGAGATAGTCCATGAGACTGCTGAGAAATTGAAGGTGATTAGGGAAAGATTGTTAGCAGCTCAGGATCGTCAGAAGAGCTATGCTGAAAAGAAAAGACGACCAATAACCTTCAAAGTTGGGGATTCTGTTTTGCTTAAAGTCTCACCATGGAAGGGACTTATACGATTTGGGAAACGAGGAAAGTTGAGTCCAAGGTTTATTGGACCATTCAAAGTTCTTCAGAAGATTGGGAACCAAGCTTACAAGTTGGAATTACCCGAAGAACTCAATGGTATTCATAAAACTTTCCATGTGTGTTATTTGAGGAAATTCACGGGAGATGTTCCCAACATAATTCCAATCTTGAAAGGATGGATGAGAACAAAAGGCTGATCGAAGAGACTGAGGCAATTGTTGAGCGTAAGACTAAGAAGTTACGACGCAAGATGGTCGACTTGGTGCTAGTCCGATGGAAACATTCGAATGGGCCGAATCTCACTTGGGAAACAGAGGATGACATGATGAGTCGCTATCCACATCTGTTTGCTGATGCATGATTCCGGGACGGAATCATCCTAAGGAGGAGAGAATTGTAACGCCCGGGTTTCAGGGCTAAGCATTTTTGTCAATGTGATAGTCTAGGTCAACTCTTTTAACTCTTTTTGAAGTAATAAAGATGAAATATTTGAGTATTATGTGAATTATATATGTTTATTATTTAATTATAAATGTATAATTAATAAAGACTAAAAATGAGCGTCAAAATTAAAGTGTGAGATAAGCCCGATATCTCAACATAAAGTTGTAGAATATGTATCAAGGTTTCCGTGCAGATAAGGAACGCCGAAATCCGAGTTATAACGAAGAAGTTATGACCTGTCGAAGTTTCGCGACAGAACCGGCACGATACCGAAAAGCGTAAATAGTGAATTTATGATAGAGCAAGATTTAGCCTTAACAATCTAAACAAAAGTCGTAGAATATGTTAAACTAGGAACATCGATAAAAAGAACGCCCGAATCTGACTTCGTATAAAGAAGTTATGATTTTTCGAAGTTTCGGACTAGCAGTGTACAGCCCAAAATTCGAATATTAAATCAAGTGATTTTTAGCCGACAGGACCTAAATGAGAATCGAAGATCTCGTTGAGAGTAGCGTAACAAGAAAAAGGTGGGCGAAAACGGGTGTCGGATGAAGAAGTTATGAGGATTTAACGGACCAATCCTGTCCCGGCCCGTTGATAATAAAAAATTTAAAATCGAGCCAAAATTAGCCGACGAAGTCTAAATGAAAGTTGTAGAGTACGTTCCCACCTTCGCGTGGATATAAAGAATGTCAAAAACGGAGTTCGTATGAGAAAGTTATGAATTTTTAAAGTTGAAGTATGAAAATGCGAAACCTGGTGCGAGACTGATGACGTGGCGCGTTGTGGGCCGTCCGATGAAGGTCTCAGATTTCGCTTCGGATCATGCCACGAAGCCTCGCCTTACGCCCCGCGTACGAGATCCGGAACGCCCCGCGTAACCTCGGTCTTATCCGGTTTGAAGTGGCTAACAGCTGGAGTCGATCTGGCAGTCTTATCCGAAGCTACGCCCCGCGTAGCTGCTGAACGCCTAGCGTACCACCGAGGCTTCGCGCCTATAAAAGGAGGTCGAGGCTGCCTCCATTTTCACACCATTTCTTCACTCTCTCTCTAAAATACTTTCTCTCTCTAGCTCCCCAACCACCCCTAAGCCCTAGATAAACCCCTAGCACCCTAAGGAAGCCCCGAGGCTCCCGGATTCCCGAGAAAAAGGAGTTTTTCGGTTTCGAAACGCTGCTCGAATTAAGTCCCAGTTCTCGATAAAATTCGTTGTAAGTATGCTACGCTTACACAATTTTTAATATAGCTTTCAAATAGTTATAGGAATGTTATTAGGTCCTTAAAATAATTATTTGGGCTATTATTATGAGTTATATCGAGTATTATTAACGCTTAATAATACTCGGACTAATAAATTTGTCGCGGTTATTGTTAAACTAAACCCTAGTGGTATCGATACTAGGTTTTATCGAAGGAATATCGTTTTGAGAGTATCGAAGCGCTGTCCGAGTGTTGAGTCACCACCTAATCAGGTGAGTGCATAGTTACTTTCAGCTTACACATAGATATGAAGTATTTTATATAAATTACGTGCTATGTGTGCATATTATCTGAATACTTGCTATCTATGCTGGATGAACGTTGTTATACATGTTTTCAATGATTTAAACTGTATATGTATTTTATATCTACAAAAATGTTGGGGTAAAACATGGGTAGATGTAATAGGTGATGTGTGATAAAATGATGAGAGGCCTCGATGTTGATGTTGTTGATTCTGTCATCTAGCAGAGTATGGATGACGACCACAGACTCTTCTAGACAGTCCAGTGGAACACTAGTAGGCTCGAAACCTGTAGTTGTTTGTGAACGATGTGTTCACCGGTGTACTCCATCCCCCACATGGTTGCCTTTAGGACATTTATTGCTGAGGAATCCCCTTAGCAGTAGTGTCCATCCCGATGATAATCCTTAGGATAGGTCCCTTATGATAGATGCTTAAGGACGTAATGTGAGGATAATGGGAACGGGTAATTGGGTTATTGTTGATTGATGAAATTAATAAACTTATTTATTGTGGGTTGAAAACCCTATGTGCTCACCAGGCTCCCAAGCCTGACCCACTCAGTTTTATGTATTACAGGTAGTGGCGCTTGAGCATAGATATGATGTTTGGACGAGGGATTACGGATATAGGCCTGTAGATATGAAATAATGTAGTAAGGCTTATATTGTACTGTTTATGCTTTTGATCTGTACGAACATGACATCCCAAGTCTTTTAATGAAATACATTTCTATGGAAATGCTTTTGATAAATCTTTATCATATTTTTTTTGGGACAAATTCCGCAACATTTTCATTTAAAATGTAACTCTGATTTTTAAACAAAGCATAAACAAACCGGTCTTTTCTGGCCGTGATTTTGGGGATGTCACAATGTAAGTTAGGTCAATGAGGTTATCGTCATGATCCATCATATAATACTTTCTTTTGAACTCATTATATGATTCAAGGAGTGACTGTAAAACCCAGTTCACAGCCAACTCATCCGGGAATGACACACCCAACATTATGAACCTATCAATGTGTGATTTTATTCCTAGAATGTGGGCACACACAGATTTACCATCTTCATGTTTCATTTCCAATAGGGCTTTAGTGATGTTGAACCTTTCAATTCTTCTATCTTGTGGGTTAGGGAGAACAATTGGAGGAGGTGGAGGAAGTGAAGTATGATTTGTTGTTCCCCGATCAAATCATGGAATACTATCTTGTGGGTTAGGGAGACCATAGTTGTCGAACTTTGACATCTACAAAATAGGAGAAAACGAATTCAAGTTAGTTGGTTGAGTGAGTCCTTAGTAAATCACCCAAATGAGATACTAAGGCTAGGACCCAACACAATATACTACAACCTAGAAAAGGGATGCCATAATCTTGTTGCAGAATATTTGAAGGTAAGTGAATGACGATTCACTAATTTCC
This sequence comes from Lactuca serriola, assembly GCF_051521515.1. Taxonomy (NCBI): domain Eukaryota; kingdom Viridiplantae; phylum Streptophyta; class Magnoliopsida; order Asterales; family Asteraceae; genus Lactuca; species Lactuca serriola. Next base: position 161,567,760 of record NC_136415.1, read on the forward strand.
ACCATGAAAAACGGAAAAAGAAATTTTAGTTTTAAATCTATGAAAACTCCTAGATCCTTTGAGATTCATTGAACATTTCAATGACATGTTTAAATCTCGATATGCCCCTCTAGTTTCTGACTGGGATGCCGAGGATCACAAAGCGGGTGTGAATAACCATGCAAACTACATGGTGCCCCCACATGTTACCTTTGCTTAGAACCATTTAGTGTGCCGGTAAACCACACACGCTCCACTAACGTCTTCGGAAGGGCACAAAGTGTAATTTCATGGAATTGCGTCAATTCACTTTTGCCTAAGTAACTAAGATCGGGAATTTGGAAAAACATTTAGTTACTTTTGTATTTCATTATACTTATAATGGAAGGTTTTCGTCCTATCCTACCCGTTCGGCTAACGACCCTCCACTAGTCAAGAGTGCGGTGGGTAAGAGTGGATACCCATTCAATCGCCATTTTATAGACAATTTCCTTAAACACCCCTTATAGACCAGCTTCGTGAATGAGGCCTACTAACGGTAAGACTGACTTTCACTCATACATATATATAAAGTTAGACTTTTAATGTTATATATAGTATAGGGTGTATTTTACACTTTTAAAATACTATATGGTCAAATTTAATAATTATACTTTTAATTCAATTAAATTGTAAACCAAAACTTTTATAGATTTATTAAACCTCTTTTAATTATACACCTTAATTAATTAATAAAACCACAAGGGTGTGATTTGAACTTTTCAAAACAATACTAGGGTTTTAGAATTTAACATTTCTAATTAAACCTTTAATCAACTTTTAAATTCCAAAACTTGAGGGCACGTTTTGAAACATTTCAAAAACATTGGGGTTTAGAATTTAAATATACATCAAAATTAAACTTTTTAATCAAAATTTAAATTCCAAAACTTGAGGCAAGTTTTGAAAATTTCAAAACATTAAGGTTTAGAATTTAAATATGCTTCAAAATTAAACTATTAATCAAAATTTAAATTCCATAACTTGAGGGCAAGTTTTGAAACCTTTTTCAAAACATTAGGGTTTCAACTATTTAAATTTCAAAACTAAACTTTTGAGTTCAAATTTAAACTATAAAACCTAAAGGGGAAAATATGAAACTTTTCATAACACAAGGATCAAATAACAAATAATCTTAATTAACATTTAATCACATAATTATCCATATTTGATTTATTTAATGATTTATTGCAAAACAATTTACCACTTTAATCAAAATAATTAATCAATTATCACATAAGGAAACAAATATTTTATTAATTGATAAATATCTTCTATTAGATCAAGAATATACTCATATATATATATATATATATATATATATATATATATATATATATATATATATATATATATATATATAAAAATCAGATTTATATTGATCTAATATGATAAGGCAACTATCCTCAAGCAAAAACAGCAAGAAATCCCGAAAATAGCTCCATCTGACGCTTGAGCTCGCCGAGTACCCCCATGGACTCGCCGAGTCCACAGTGGGACTCGCCGAGTCCATCATGTAGAACCACAAAAATTGAATTTTTTTAAAATACAAGGCATCAATACAATAGAAACCAATCAAGGCTCTGATACCACTGATGGGTTTTGGTCATAAGAACATCCTATGTGCTCATACAAACCCTAATGCTTGGATCTAGATTTCTCTATTATACATGCAAGTTATCCAAGACTATAAACCCTAATTCTAGCATTCAAATAATCATATTAACATGAGAATGGGTTTAAGATATTACCTTGATTGTTATGTAGCAATAACAATCCCAATTCCTCCTTGTATTGACTTTAGAAAGCTTAGAGTCACAAATGTCACTCCTCTAATGGTTCACACACACCAAGAACAAGAGGATGAAGAGGAGAGAAGATGGAGGCTACCTAAAAACCGTGTGAAACCCTAGAAGGATGCTTAGCCACGTTTTTGGGTCATAAGGGATCTATATATATATATAGGAGGCTATTAGGGTTATCTAACAAGGAAACCCTAAATTGGATGCTTAAGCCCTAAGCAACCCATTGATTCCTTTCCTTAAAGCCTTGGACGATTTCCCCATGGGTTTCCCCATAGAATTCGTCCACTCCTTAATATAAGGCAATCCATGGCCCAAATTGCAAATATCTTATTATTACAATTCCAGTCCTTAAGTTTAATTAATCTCTTTTAGTCACAAAACTAATTACTAATTAATTCTTGACTAATATTAATTAAACAATATGATTTCTCCTTTAATATATTATTCCCATAATATATTAATAAATCATATTTAATCCTTTCTCTCCATAATTAATTCTATCAAGTTGCTTTGGTGAAGGCAACCCAAAAGGACCATGCACCATCGGGTCAAGTACATACCAAAATAGTTATGGACTTAAACACTAATCCAACAAACATATCATCTGCAAGTGTGTACTGATCATGTCGGCGCCTTCCTGCAATCATCACTAGTACCTGAAACACATAACACACAACGGTAAGCATAAATGCTTAGTGAGTTCCCCAAAATACCACATACAACTTTCCAGGCTATAACTCTATAGGATCTTCCGATCCAAGTGTCTCAGGAGATTTCCATCCCATAACTCTGTTGACCTTCCGGCCCATAACTCTGTTGACCTTCTGGTCCATATCATCATACTCATATCGTAACATATCACATATATAACATGCATCACATAAAAATCATACACATAAGACCTTCCGGTCACACATAATTAACCCATCGGGTATGGCATAGTGAGAAGACTCACCTCGTTTGATGTTGGATAATCACTCGTGCTTAATTCCCCGACCTATCGTCCTCCTATATGATAAGTACATCTCTAATTAATACATTCCTGGCTTAGTTTGACTAACACTATTAAGTCAACACTAGTCAACCCTGGTCAACGCTGGTCAACGGTCAACCTTTGACCCGACTCGTCGAGTCTTGCATAGACTCGTCGAGTCCATACGTGAACTCGAGTCCTTTGAATCCTTTCTGACTCACCAAGTCACTCACCTAACTCGGCGATTCATCCACTTATCTGAGTCACGGGACAACCCGCTCCGACTCGTCGAGTCTGCGCATGGACTCGGCGAGTTCATTTCATGCACAACCTCAAACAGCCTTCTGAGGCCAGATCTATTCCTTTAATCCTTAGATCTAACCTTTCTAAGCTCAATAGTCACGTAAAGTCTCTATCTTGATGCACATGCAAGATCAATATGACCATATATAATGATTTAGCCCCAAATACCTTAACCCAAGGTCATAACCTCCATTGCTCTTCATAAAGCTTGATGAGTAAGGCTCTCTGGACCTCTATGGATCTAGATCCAAAGCCTCATCATCAGAAAGGGACTATTTAGACATCAAATCAACCTAACAAAGTGCACAAGAAAACCTAAATCCATATATACTTCATAAAACAGAAGATGAGCTGAATTAATACCTCAAATGCGATGATCTTAGCTTTAAATCCACATAATAGCAACCTCCTTTGCTTCCTCTTGGCTTGGACCTCCTTTTTCTTGCTAAACAACACCACAAAGGTCAAGAATGGCTTCCTTTCTCTCTCAAAACGCTCAAGCACTCTAGGGTTTCTCTCTATGGACTAGAAGCCGCAAATGAACGCCATAAGGGCCTTTAAATAGGTTCCAAACACGATAAATTAGGGTTTCTTTCGTCAGCTCTGACTCGGCAAGTCGCTCCCCTGACTCGTTGTCACACCCCCAAACCTGAACGGCGGAAACGTTCGGGGGCGGATGACTTCATGTGGTAACGTAACAAATGAATACATAGTAAAGAAAGCAATACAACCATCATATATATAATTGAAAGTTTACATTTGTCAAAATTTACATGTTCAAAACCAATTACAATATGATGTCAAAATATGAGATTAAACTGGCGTCGCAGCATCCCTTCATCAAAAGCATAATGATACCTGAAATTAATGATTCCCTGGGACATACAAGTAATTTTGAAAGAGTAGATCAGCATTTAAGCTGGTGAGCTTCATAAGTATTTAAATGACAATGTTTGTATGAAATGAAATGTTTTGTCTTTGTTTGTTTGTGTTTAGAAAATCCTATATTTTCTACTAGTATAAAAGTAGCCTTCACTCAAGACCAATGTTTGTTTCTAAAATGTATGTAAGTGTAAAACAACCAATGTGTTTGAAAACCTTGTAAATCAATGCATTTTTAATACCCCATGTGAGTTTTATAACCATACTATTGACTCGGAATGCCTATACACAACGTTCTTCAGGCGTTGGAATGTTATGACGTTTGTCACCCCAAACGGTGGACTGCAGCTAACAGTCAGGGCGCGGGTTGTCAAGCCCGTATAGATCTATACACAAACACCATGCTCCCCCTCCAAGGGATTCTGGTATATAATACAGGACTTGAAATGTGTACTCGAACGTACGTGAAGTTAGTGTCTCACAAAAACCGTGGTATAAAAACAGACCTACTTGTTAAAATGTTACGTTTGTTCTTGTATATGAAAGTGACTTCTTGAAATTCATGTTTCTAGTACATAAGAGTTAGAAATTTGTTCGTAAAACTATACCTATTATAGTTTTCTAAAAGTGTGTCTCGTTTGTTTAGAAATACCTAGAAAAGGAATCATTTGTTATGAAAGCATAGATTTTTGGTGTAGAGTCTAAGATAGACAAGTATACATATAATCTAAGAAAAGTTTAGTTTATACATGCATTACAACAATTTATGATGAGATTAAAACTTTAATCTTTGAAGATCGATTAGATCTTAAACAGGTAAGTAAATATAAAACAGCAAGAACACGAAAATAAGAACAAGTCAAGAATGAATCAAACGTATCGAATGATTAAAACAAAATCCTCAGAAGAGCTCTATTAAGAACATCAACTGTAGAGGATTAGTAGGTTACAAGAACGATCAAAGGAATCTGTAAATACTATCGTTATGCTCTAGATCAATCTTAAAATCATTAACCTAATATGCATGCAAGCATATACTTATATAGTAAACAAAACAGGCTCACGGTATGGACATGCGCAAAACCGGAATACAAAATTACATAAATAAATATCCGAGCCCAAAGACGCAACCCTTGAACAAATCTTCAACCCAACAATCTCCCCCTTTGCGTCAATTGGAGCGAGATCTTCACTTGTTACTTGGGCCAGCAGCGGAGGCGGGTACCTTCTTCTTCACAGTGTTAAACAGACGAGAGATAAGAGCCAGAATCGTCTGCCTAAACCTGATGTACCATTGGATCATGTCGTTGAAGTACTTAACATCATCCGCTGCATTCTCTTTACACCTTCGAATGATCGATAACACATGCTCTAGACAAGCAGTGGTGTAAAGATGTTTGTCAGCTAAAGCGAAGAGACATTTTTGTCCTTCAGCTCTAGTGAACATAACCGAATTGCGTCTCGGGTCGATCTTGCCCATCTTCATTTGATTGAGATCACTGGCCGATCCCACAGGAGCTATCTTCGGTTTCTTCTTGAAGACTATGGCAACCTCCTGATCCATAAGGGCAACCTCCATGATGTAACATACAATCATCCTCTTGAGATGGTCTATGATCGGACCATATTCAGCTTCATTTGTCAAGAGGATGTTGTGCAGAACAATCCAATCATGAGGATTCAAATTCGGTAAGTCTGCCAGAGATATAAGGTGTTCAGTTTTCGCAGACCCTCGAATCACCTTGAACCGAACGTTTATGAATTTTCCTTCGGTGTATGGCTTTAAGACCCGGACGTTCACTATCTTCTGGGCGCTCCATGTTAAGTACTGAGGACGAGCAGCCTTCAGATAGAATTCAATCAACTCCCTATCCACCTCAGGGTTCGGATGAGGGACTTCAAAAATACATGAGAAGGCGTGGAAGATAAACGCCTTTCGAGTCAACGGCATGTCGAACTGCGAATCGACAGAATTATAGCAGTCGAACGAAATCACCGGCTCGAGCCATAAGATGCTAGGAGTATCTATGGCCTCTTTAATCATGCGCTCCCGAGTCCAGGCAGGGAAGAGAGTCTTCCTGCTCTCGAGGAGATCGTGGGCTTCCTTCTGCTTGCGTTCAGCTTCTTCAGCCTCTCGCGCCACACGATTAGCATCTTCATCAGCATTGCGACTGTTCTTTCGCTTCAACATGTCAGCAATGGTTTCATCATCTTCAACTGTGTTTTTCCCTTTGTCCTTCACACCCGAACCCGAAGCTTGACCAGTTGGAGGTGGTTCGGTTGTGTGAGCAGCTTTGGAAGAAGGAGGTGGTTTCGATCCGGACTTTACTTCTCCCCCTTGTTTCGGATCGGACACGAAACTAGGTAAACCTTTGATTTTGCTGAGAAGGCACAAGGCAGGAGCAAGTTTTTCAGCAAGGGTTCTCCTCACCGAATAGTTTAGAATCGGATCGTGTGCTTCTAGGATGTTTGATAATGCAACGTGTACATCCGAAACACATGTCCGGATGACCTCCCTTTCGGATCGAAGAGCTTCCAGCTGTTGTTGAGAGTTGGATAGCTGAGTGCTCTTGACCTTTAGGGCGGTGGTTTTGCTTGCCAGAACGTCCATCAATGAATTCTCAGCTGCGAGATCCTCCTGAAGCTTAGCGAGGCGCTCATCAATGGAGGAACGAAGGGCCGAGTTGTCGTCGCTTATTGATTGGCGAAGGTTGGCGAACGAGGTCAACTCCGTTGAGACGAACTTTTCCAATTGCTGAACAATCGGTTCCAAAGTTTTCTTGGTAGAATCCGCACTCTCCTGTAATGACTTCAATAGAGAAGAGGCGTCGGAGAATAGTTTATCGACTTTTTTGGTCGCTGCCTCACAGGCTTTGGTAGAGGCTTCGATTGCCGCAGTGGCTGAGGCTACCGAATCATGCTGAGCCCTGGAGAAGGCATCAACAATCTTCTGAAGTGCAGCTTCAGATAACGAGGATTGTTGGTTGGAAGATGAGGCGAGAAGTAAGTCAACCTTCTCGTTGAGCTCCTTAAGATGCTTCTTTGTCACTGGAGCATCATCCTCATCATCACTCTGAACCTAAAACGGACTAAAATAGACCGAATCGAAGGTCATGTTGTCTCTGCCAAGAAACGGGTTATCTCCATCAGAGGCATGATCTGGAGATCGTGGGGGTGGTGAAGCTGGGGGTGTGGGGGTTTTGGTAGGTTCAGGTGGAGTGTGAGGTGGGGTAGTTTCGGGTGGTGGTTGAGTATGGGTAGGTTCGGTTGTATGGGTTTCGGTTGTAGTGGTATGAACCCCCGTATCAGATACGTTGGTTGTAACCTTTGTAGTGGTTGTGGTGGTATCTGTGAAAATGGGTGGTGGTATAGGGAAAGAGGTTGGTGGAATAGTGGTAGTGGGGATTATGGTCGGAATGGAAGTAGGGATGGTTTGAGGAGGTGAAGGAACTGGTGAATTATGAAGTTCCATCTCTGGGGTAGGTGAGCGAGGTGGTGTGTTGCCTCTTTGAGGGGTTTCGCCTCCTTGAGAGCCATCCGAACCCGAATGCTCATCTTCTGAGGCACTCAAAGAGGAAGGGATTATAAGCTTTCGCTTCGGTTGAGTCTTCCTTCTCTTCGGCTGTGGGGACTGAGCAGGTTTCGTTTGTTTCCTCTTCTTGGGAGAAGGACCTTTAGCAGCTTTGGTCACTTGCTTCCCTTTGTCCGCCTTGTTGCCTCTGTTCACCGGTTTGTCAGCATCGTGGATGGACTTCAGCAATTCCGGTGTGAGTTCCCTTGGTCCAGTTGCCCTGAACTCCTTGATTGTCCGGATTAGCCTGCTGTCAGAGGGAATGTCGCCATACATTGTCTCCGGAATAGAGCCAATGAACGAGAATTTGGATGCATCAGAGACGATGATCTTCTTGGTATGAAACGTACTAATAGAAGACATCGATGCACCAGCAGCAGTGGGAATATCAAACTTGTCCATCGCCCACTTTGTGATTAGGGTCCAGAACCGGGCATACGACACCTCAGAATGTCGTGATGAAGAAGAAAGGCTCTGGAGGAGCTGTTGCCAGAGAACCAACCCAAAATCTAAGTTGACCCCGTTGTAAACTGCATACATGATCGACAAGAAAAGTCGACTAGCACCGTCGGATCCTGAGCTCCGTTCCGACAAGCCCTTGAAGAGGACTGTGAACATGCCGTTCCACTGTGGCGGCAAACAAGATTTCTTGAACTTTGCGACGGAGGTGAGGACCTCCGTGTACCCCATATTGTAGAACATGCTGTAGAGATGCCCAACCGGAATCGTCTCCGGATTAATTCTCGATGGGATCAGCAGCCAACCCTAGCAGCGTGCAGAAACGTTGTCGAGAAATTGAGGTCTTGTGATCAGCAACCTCAAAGAACACCCGGTCGACTGCTTTGTCGTAATAGGCAGTCGCATAAACCTGCGAGAGAGTCGACATGGGCACAGACTCAATCCTGGAGAGAGCCGGAGCGATTTGGGAGTACTTCAGGCACTCAATGATCGGCGACATGTAGGAGTTGTACGCCAGAGGGTTGAGATCGATCACCATGCATTGTTGAGGACGAATAGGAAGGATGTGGGATGTAGCATGGACTGAGGATGATTCCGCCATTGTTGAAGGTATTAGAAGAAGAAGATGAACAATGAAGCTTTTGAAAGTTTTTGCTCTTTAGAAAATCCGGAAGCAGTAAAAAGGTAAATGAGAATGTAGACTGCCTTATATAATGAGGGAATGGAGAGAGAAAAATCGTTTCAAATCTTCTCTGCGATGATCACGTAGGAGAGAGAGTGTCAGATTCCTAGGATCACGCCACCCAAGAAGCGCCATTTCAGAAGAAAACCGTTTCAAATCCTCACGCGCCTTTAAGTGCCAGAGAGAAATCCCTTGAAATTTGGACATGCGTCCTTGATGTCAGTAAAAGTAGGGGCGTTTCAAATCCACACACGCACCATTTTTACCGTCGTTTGAAATTAAACCTTTTTAACTCCCGCCGAGTCAGCAACCTTTCGTCTTATCTTTTAAACCTTTTTAAATCCCTTGAAATTGGCATCTTTTGAATTAACTACCCACGTGGATTATTTTTGACCACAGCTTCATAATTAACCACCAAAGTAATAAATCAGCCTGAAATTAATTAGTAACGGAATTTTGGAAAATCAAAGATTTTCGTGCAAAGAGTGTAAAAAGAAAAGAAATAAAGCAACTCTTTTTAGGATTTACTGTGATGTCAATAATGACACGAAACTAATGATCCCGGGCACGAATCTCTTCCTTCAAGGTCAAGAGAGACCTTAAAGTGTTAAGGTGGTTTCCCGTTGAATTACGATCAATCATTTATTAAGAAATGTTGAAAGGCTTCTTTTAATTAGGCTAATTCAGGGTGGCTTTCGCTTTGATGCAGCAATTCTAATCTTGAAATAAGAAAGAAAGTGATCAAAGTACTTGTGAGACCGGTGTAGTCTGTTGAACAAGTAGGTAGGATTTTTCTTTAAATAGACGTGGAAAATATGAGATCTAAAAAATAAAAGCTGGATCCCAAGGGAAGAAATGTTATGGTGTTTAACAATTTCATAGGAATCACACAAAATAAAATTTGAGATTTCACGTAGGTACATTCGTCAATTCTTTGGTGAAAACTTGAGCAAAGTAATTGTTCACCGTCAATTCAGATTTGGTGTTGAATTTTGGGTTTCACTTAGCTCGTAGTGGCACGAAACTAAGATCATAAACACAGTTGTTGTGTAACCATAAACCTCAGTGGTAATATCTGAGAGTCTCAAGGGTTACGTTGATGAAACGAATGTAATGGAGAAATTTAATGGAGATGGTGTAAGAAAATAAAGTACCTCTGCTGCGAAAATAAGGACCAAGCAGGAAACTCTTAACTCATATGAGAAGAGAGTGAGGTAGCTCACGATTAGAATAAATGTGATAGCCTTATTGGGAAGACAAGGTTTGTTAATACCAGGTCATGAAGGCTTTTATTCAGAATCTTATGAGGCTTGAGACACATACAGCAACATGCTTCTAGGGACACTTAAGTGATCCAATAATTATATGCCCATTAATGAACAATTACACAAACAAAAGTAAGAAAAAAATATTTTTGGAGTTTTTGAAATAGACAAAAAAAAATAAGCAAGAAAAAAATAGACAAAAAAAACTTTTGAAAACTTTGAAAAACCGAACCCGAGCGTTCGGTTGGTTTCGGTTGAAGAAAATTTTGAAAAACCGAACCCGAGCGTTCGGTTGGTTTCGGTTCAACAAAATTTTGAAAAACCGAACCCGAGCGCTCGGTTGGTTTCGGTTCAACAAAATTTTGAAAAACCGAACCCGAGCGTTCGGTTGGTTTCGGTTCAACAAAATTTTGAAAAACCGAACCCGAACCTTCGGTTGGTTTCGGTTCAACAAAATTTTGAAAAACCGAACCCGAACCTTCGGTAGGTTTCGGTTTTGGAAAATTTTGAGAAACCAAGGAATTTAGACATGCAATTGGAAAATATTTTCAACAACAAAAAAAAACTTTGTACAAGTAGTATACAACCAAGAAAACTACCTTTGTAGTGATGAGCGAGTCAGATGGTTTAATCGAACCCGAACGTTCGGTTGGTTTCGCTTCTTACGTTTGAGGTTGAGAGGTAGTGTGAGGTACTGACTCTGATTCCATCATACCTAGCCCTTGCAAGATTTTATTGAATGATGCTTCAGGAAGAGCTTTGGTAAAGACGTCAGCCAGTTGATCAGTGGTTCTTACGAAATGAACTTCGACGTTTCCATCTTCCACGTGATCTTTGATGAAGTGATACCTCAGTGCTATGTGTTTAGTTTTAGAGTGTTGCACTGGGTTATGACAGATCCTAATTGCACTTTCAGAGTCACAATATAGTGGGATCTTCTTCATATTGAGTCCATAGTCTCGAATTTGACTCTGGATCCAAATCACTTGAGAGGTGCAGGATGCAGCGGCTATGTATTCCGCTTCAGCAGTAGACAACGACACACACGTTTGTTTCTTGGATTGCCAGCTGACCAACTTCCCGTCAAGGAATTGACAGCCACCATTAGTGCTTTTTCTGTCGAGTCCACATCCTCCAAGGTCAGCATCAGAATAGGCTTGAACGAAGAAGCCTGAGTTGGAAGGATACCATAGACCTAAGGAGGCTGTTCGCTTCAGATAGCGTAGAATGTTCTTCACTGCAAGCATGTGAGGTTCGCGTGGGTTTGCCTGAAATCGAGCACAATAACATACAGAAAACATGATGTCAGGCCTGCTAGCAGTAAGATACATTAGTGAGCCAATCATTTGACGATAGAGTGTGATATCAACAGGCGGTTTGTCTAGAGATGGAGTTAGCTTGGTGCCGAATGCCATTGGGACTTTGACTTTGGAGTCTCCCATCATACCAAACTTTGCTAGGAGAGTCTTCGTGTAAGCTTCCTGATTGATAAAGATGCCTTCGGGTCCCTGTCTAATATTTAAACCAAGGAAAAAGTTAATAGGACCCATTGAGCTCATTTCAAATTTAGTCTCCATCAACTTTCTGAATTCAGCGGTTAGGCTGGGATTAGTAGAGCCAAAGATGATGTCATCGACGTAAATTTGAACGATCATAAGGTGGTTACCTTCCTTTTTGCGAAAGAAGGTTGGGTCAACCGAACCTTGTTTGAATTTAGACATCTTTAAGAATTTAGTTAGCGTTTCATACCAGGCTCTCGGAGCTTGTTTAAGGCCATACACAGCTTTATCCAGAATATAACAATGGTTTGGATACTTTTCGTTCACGAACCCAGGAGGTTGCTCCACATACACCGTTTCTTCGAGTTCTCCATTAAGAAATGCACACTTGACATCCATTTGGAAAACTTCAAAGCTTTTGTGGGCAGCATAAGCAAGAAATATTCTTACAGATTCAAGCCTAGCTACAGGAGCGAAAGTCTCTTCATAATCAATCCCTTCTTCCTGACAGTATCCCTTTACAACCAGACGAGCTTTGTTCCTTATAACATTCCCTTCCTTGTCCATTTTGTTCCTAAAAACCCATTTGAGACCAACAACCGAAGCATCTGGAGGAGTTGGAATGAGGCGCCAGACTTTGTTCCTTTCAAATTCGTTCAGTTCGTCTTGCATTGCTTGAACCCAGTCAGAGTGATCGAGGGCAGTGTTAACTGTCTTCGGTTCAACTTTTGATACGAATGAGTTAAACATACAAAACTCAACCTTTGAAAATAAGGATGTCTGTTTTGCCTTCAGTTGTGATCGGGTCAGAACCTTTTCAGAGACATCACCAACCACTTGAGAGATAGGATGATCTCTGGTCCATTTGGTAAGAGGAGGATAATTTGGATCAAAGGTTGGGTCTAATTCAGCATTGATCATTTCTTCTGGCTCGGATTGGCTATCATAGTCAAGCGTCATATCATCAGGCTCCCCCTCGATTGATGATCTTTGAGAAACTTGAGGTTCAAAGTTTTCCTGTGATGCTGGACTTGCAGGCGTTGATGCACCTTCGGTTGGAGAAGCACTTTCGGTTGCAGTTGTAGAGCTTGGCTCCCCCTCGACTTGTGAGCTTGGCTCCCCCTCGACTGAAGCATCGTTGGATGGAGGTTCATCAAAATTCGATCGTCCTTTGTTCATTCTCCTGGCAGCATCTTCGAAAATTTGCTTTATGTGGTCTACCTTGTTGTCTGCTGCACCAGCTTCTAAGAGAGTAGCTTTCTCTGGTTCGTCAAATAGCTCCATAAACTTCTCGTATAGATTAGCGATCGAGACTGTGACTTGGCCAGTTTGAGGGAAGATTTCCCCAGTTGTGTCTTCTTTGGCCTGTAGCTTTTTGATATAGCTATCGTCAAAGGTCACATAATATGTCTCTTCAATTTTTCTCGAACGCTTGTTTAGGACTCTGTATGCTTTGGAAGTGAGAGAATAACGCAGAAAGATTCCCTCGTCGGCTTTGGCATCGAACTTGTTGCGGTGCTCTTTAGAGTTAAAGATGAAACACCGTGAGCCGAACACATGGAAAAATTTCACGTTGGGCTTCCTATTGTTGAGAATCTCATAAGGTGTGAGCGTGAATCGCTTATTGAGATAAGACCTGTTCTGTGTAAAAGAAGCAGCAGAAATAGCATCAGCCCAAAAATAAAGAGGTAAGGAAGCGAAACTTAGCATAGTTCGGGCAGCTTCACACAAAGATCGGTTTCGTCTTTCGACAATTCCGTTCTGTTGAGGTGTGTAGGGAGCTGAGAAGTTGTGACTTATTCCCTTTTCTGCCAGAAATTCTTCAAATTCCCTGTTCTTGAATTCCAGACCATTGTCACTCCTGATGTTGCGAACGAACTTCTTGAGCTGTACCTCAAATTGCTTGATAAACATTTTCAGCTTATGAGTTGCTTCAGATTTGAGCTTTAGAAAGAACACCCATGTAAATCGAGAAAAGTCATCAACAATAACAAGAATATACTTGCTACCACCGATGCTTTCGATAGATGATGGACCACACAAATCAATATGAAGTAATTCGAGTGGTTCAACAACTTTTGTGTTAATTACAGATGGATGACTTTGACGACTCTGCTTCCCCATTTCACATGCAGCACACAAATGATCTCTATCGAACTTGAGCAATGGAAGACCCCTAACATGACCTCCAGTGACAAGTCGGTTGATATCTTTAAAGTTGAGATGAGAGAGTCTGCGGTGCCACAACCAGCTTTCGTCAGATTAAGCTTTTGATAACAGGCATATAGCTGGGTTTCCTTTGATGGGTTTAAGGTTTAGAGGAAACATTTCGCCCTTTCGCTCCGACTTGAGAATTACTTTCTTTGTCTTTTTCTCAATAATTTCAGAACTTTCATCATCGAATGAGACTTTGAGACCTGTACCTCCAACAAGCTGAGATACACTGATGAGGTTGTGTTGGAGTCCTTCCACATATGCCACCTTCCTTATAGTGAAATCACCATTAGTTATCATTCCATATCCCTTTATGGTGCCGAAAGAATTGTTTCCAAACTTGAATTTGCCACCATTTGTAAGAGATCTGTATTCCCTGAGCTCCTCTTTCCTCCCTGTCATGTGACGTGAGCAGCCACTATCGATGTACCATTCTTCGTCGAACTGCTCGTCACTTATAACCTGCAAAAATTAAGCAGATTTAGGAACCCAAAGTTTCTTGGGTCCACGTGAGCTTTTCATGGGAACATGAACAGTAAGAGAGATGTCAACAAGATATGTTTGTTTTATAAGTGTTGTTTCATCTTTCCTTTTAATGGTGAAAACTTTTATTTTATTAGGGTTGGGTGCGTTCGGTTTAGACTCTGGTGTGGATGCAAAAACCTTCTGTTTGTCTTTTTGTTCAGCCGATGAATGAGATTTTTGAGAATGAACAGACTTAGCTTTAGAGCTTGATAGAGATGATTTGGAAGAATTAGAAGAATTAGATGAACTAGAAGGAGTGGGTTTAGATTGAGAGGACTTCTTGGCTGGAGACTCTAGGTGACCCTTTTGCTTTTGATCATTGGAGGGACTGACCTTAGAGTTTTGATCTCTTTTAACTTCAGAACCGAACGTTTGCTTTCGGTTGGAATCGTTCTTTGAACCGAACCTTTGCTTTCGGTTGAAGTCATTCTCAGAACCGAACCTTTGCTTTCGGTTGGTATTCTCTTGTGAACCGAACCTTGGCTTTCGGTTGGTATTCTCTTGTGAACCGAACCTTGGCTTTCGGTTGTTGTGGCTCTCAGGCTTTCCGACAGGATCGTTTTCATACTTCAGATTCTTGTCTTGATGTGAGAAGTATGCATTCTGGGATTGCCAGAATTGCCTCCTTTCAGAGAGATTCTTCCTGTATCTTTGGTTCCTTTCACGTTTCTTATTCCTCATCTGCTTAGGTTGATGATGAATATTAGCTTTCATTTTCGGTTTCTCCTTGGCTGGTTCATTTTGAACTGTAGTAGTTTCACTGTGAACTGAGAAAGTAGGGGGAACATCTTCTTTTGCCGAACTTTCATTCTCCTGAGGAATGTCTTTCGTACCACTGGTGCTTGGCTCATCGAAATTATCTGGCTTATTCAAGGGTTCAGGTATGTATCTACCTTTACTCATCCAAGAGGTTCTTTCTGACAGGCCTACAGTTTCATCAGCATTATCGATTGGAGCTGTCCAGAAGAACTCATCACAGCCATCAGCATTGTCTTCGTTCACAATAGCCGTGAGTTCAGCCGTCTGATGTTCGGTTACTCCAGTGACCTTGTACACTTGATTTGGAGTGGTCTGGACCTTTTGATAAACGACTGCTTTCTCTACTAAGATCGAGGACTTTTGTTGGGACAATCGAGCGAACTCCACTGAATTTTCAGAAATTAGATTTTTGTGGTTTTCAGGTTCGTTTTTAGCAAATTCTGAGCAGTCAACCGTGTCCTCTACAGAAATTTCACTCATGTTGTCATCCTCATTAAGCTCAGATGCATTTTCAACATCAATTTTGTTTTCTGAGCTTACGTTGGCTTTTAAAGAGTCAAATTTTTGTATGGTTTCGGTTCTCAGTTTAAGTTTATCATTTTCATCCAAAAGATTTTTAAGCATGTTCTTGTGGTCCTTGGATTTAATGAAAGATTCTATTTTGTCCAGTCCATACATGTAGGTCGGATTGACGTCATCAGATGATATCACACTCTCACAGTTATAGGCTTCAGCATCAATTTCATCCTCCTTAAACTCAAGGAAGGGCAAAGTCATGCGATGGATCTTTTGGCCTATTTCACAGTCCAAGTGAAGCTGAGTAATATTAGAATAAAGACGTTTGGCAATTAAACAAAAAACATTCCGCTGTTTTAACAACTTTAAATTGTCTCTTTGTAAATAAATGTTTTCGTCTTTAATTTTTACTAATTCAGACTCCTTCAACTCGATCCACATGCGCCGCTCCTCACTCTTCGAAGACACCCTGCTTAATTGATCAGTTAGATTAGAATTGGTGACTCGAGTTTGAGTTAAACTACTATCTAGATGTGAAATTCTTGCATTAACATTTTTTAGTTCTTTCTCATATGAGGATGGTGGTACTTTAAATGAAACAAAAACCGATTGTACCTTCTTGATCAGTTCATCGAGCTCATTGAACTGCTGGCTGAGTAGTTTGGCCGTAAAGCACATGTCCTGCTGCTCCTTCGGTTCCTCGCTTCCACCATCAGTGTTGTATCCCCTCATCTGAGACACATCGGACACCATGAAGCATCTTCCTCCACTGCTCTCCTCCTTTGCCATATAAGCCTTTCCATGAGTAGGCTTCCTCACTTCATCGTCTTCTGAGTCGGTAGACCAAACTTCCACTCTACCGAACTCGTCATCAGCAATCGAACCCTGCACAATAAGAGCATTCATAGAAGGGTTAGCGGTAGATTTCTTCTTTCTCATCTCATCGAGTCTTTTCTTCAGCATAGCTTCCTCATCCTTTTCATCATCCTTTTCAGCCATCTTTTTAAGGACACAATCTTTAGCATAGTGGTTTTTCCCACCACAGTAGTAACAGCTTACTCCAGAATCACCATCCACCTTCGGTTCCTTCTTGGGCTCTTCAACCTTTGGTTCATTGTTAACTTTTTCTGAACTATAACTCCCCTGCCAGTTTTGGTTTTTATTGCTGGGGAATCTCTTCTTTATGAACCTCTTGGGGTTAGACACCATCATAGCATAATCCTCAGACGTGAGATCATACTCCTCCAAGTTAAGGTCTTCATCCTCCATCACAGCTTTACTTTTTGATAGGAGGGCCAGCGAACCAAGGCTTGAAACAACGTTCTTCTCCTGCTGTACAATCTTCTCCTGGGACTTGAGAATACCCACCAGTTTCGCCAAAGAATATGATTTAAACTGCTCATGGGCTTTGACTGTAGACACCACTGCTCTCCATTCAGACCTTAGACCATTTAAGAACGTAACCTTCTGCTCGATAAGCTTCCTTTCAATGTCATGTTTGATCATCCTGCTGAGAAGATGATTGAAGCGATCGAACGTCTGGGTCACAATTTCTTCGGCTCCTTGCGTGAATTCTCCAAACTCAGATAAGAGCAAGGTTTGGATGGAATGTTCCAGATCCTCGTCTGTAGAGTACAGTTCACGAAGTCTATCCCAAACTTCCTTTGCCGTCGTGCATGAGCTGACCAACCTGAAAGTATCGGACTGAAGGGCGAATCTGATCAATCTTAACACCTTGATATTGCACTGGAATTTATCCTTTTCATCTTGTGCAATATCTTTGACATCCTTCAGCAGATCATTGTACTCCTTTTGAGTTTTAACAATTCTTGACGTTGCAGAATGAGAAAAAGGTCCATTAATGATTGCTTCCCATATGAGGTATCCATTATCCTCAGATCCTATGACGTAGTCTTCAAAGTGATGCGCCCAGACTTCATAATCATGGGTATATAGGATTGGAATCTTCGTCGTCGAACCGATGCTGTTGGAAATATTGATAGGATTTGATTGCGATTCATCCATTATGATCGAAAAAACCTGTTAAAAGATCAGACTTGTAATAACTCAGATTAGGGAAAAACAATAAATATCAAGATACGTCAATAATGAGATGACGGCTCAATAAATATTAGTAATTGCGGAAAAACCCTAATTGTAACCTTTTCACAAAAAAGATGTGTATCGATTACACAGCCTCCTGCTCTGATACCAATTCATGAGATTAAAACTTTAATCTTTGAAGATCGATTAGATCTTAAACAGGTAAGTAAATATAAAACAGCAAGAACACGAAAATAAGAACAAGTCAAGAATGAATCAAACGTCTCGAATGATTAAAACAAAATCCTCAGAAGAGCTCCATTAAGAACGTCAACTGTAGAGGATTAGTAGGTTACAAGAACGATCAAAGGAATCTGTAAATACTATCGTTACGCTCTAGATCAATCTTAAAATCATTAACCTAATATGCATGCAAGCATATACTTATATAGTAAACAAAACAGGCTCACGGTATGGACAGGCCCAAAACCGGAATACAAAATTACATAAATAAATATCCGAGCCCAAAGACGCAACCCTTGAACAAATCTTCAACCCAACAATTTATATTTCAAAAGATAGAATGCTATTTTAACATATGTTATATATATGAAAGTTCCCTATAAAGTTTGTAAATCGCATGTGATTTGGATATATATAAAAGCATATAAAATAGTTCTTCATGTAACACACGATAATACTCATGTGTTTTACTTGTAATCCCCCCCTTGAAAGCATATAAAAGAATTTATAGAACATTTAAAGGTAAATTAAGGGGTATGAACTCACTTGAAAGTTTGAAGATAGCGAGATGGAAAACCGGGCAGAGTTTTGTCTCGGGAAACGGATTTTTCTCGGGATTCTCGGGAATCTCGGGAGTAAAATCGACCCTCGGGACTTGAGCAAAAAGACCAGAGCTTCGGGTTTGAACGGGCACGGAAAACGAGGCAAGATCGTGAGAGAAAGGAGAGAAATGAGCAAGTTTTTCGGAAGCCTTCGCATGCTATTTATAGGGGGTCTGAGAAGCCTCGTACGCAGGGTGTACGCTCGTACGCAGTGCGTACGCGTACGTCATGCATGACCGAAGCCTCGACTGCCTCGGCTTCGGATGGCACGGCGGGTCGGATGGGACGGCGGGTCGGACGGGTCGGTCGGACGGGCGGGTCGGTAGCCTCGCATAGGGCGATGTGGACGATCCGAGGCCAAGGCCCTCGGGTACGCAGGGCGTTCAGGGGTACGCGGCGCGTACCTCGGATGAGGACGCTGACTCCTCTTCGGATAATACTTGATTTTTGAATTAAATAAATATATAATTTATTTAATAAACTTCAAAAATTCATATCTTCTTCATACGAACTCCGTTTTTGATGGTCTTTATATCCACACGTAGGTGAGACTATGCTCTACAACTTTTGTTTAGACTCCGTTGGCAAATTCCGAAATTATTTTTATTATTTATTTATTAAAATGACGTGATTAAGGAATTTCTTTAAAAATTCATAACTTCTTTATCTGACGTCGGTTTTTGCCAAACTTTTTACCGCTGAAATACCATTGTCGAGACCTTCGATTCTCGTTTAGGTCATTCCGGTCAAAAGTCGCTCGATCTCCGATTCGAGTTTTTAGCTGTCTGTTGCTAAGCTGAACTTGGAAAAATCATAACTTCAATATACGAAGTCAGATTTGGGCGTTCTTTTTACGTACGATCATGGTTTAAAGACGTTTAAACATAGAAGGAATTTAAATAGAACTCTTTGGACATTTTATTATCAAACTTAATTTTATTAACTCAAAAGTGGTTACAATACTTGACTTTTTAGGTCATTACAAGGAATTGAAATATCGGGTTGTCACATCATCCCCCCGTTAGAGGAAATTTCGTCCCGAAATTTAAAGTAGTAAAGATACTAGTGAACATGAAAGAGATGAGGGTACTTTTGTTTCATCTGATCTTCGCATTCCCATGTGAATTCAGGTCCCCGCTTGGCGTTCCAGCGAACCTTCACGATGGGTATGCGACTTTGTTTTATTTGTTTGACCTCTCGGTCCATGATTTCTACTGGTTCTTCCACAAAGTTGAGGCTCTCGTTGATCTCGATCTCGTCGAGTGGAATAAAAAGAGTCTCATTGGACAGACACTTTTTCAAGTTTGAGACGTGGAAGGTTGGATGTATGTTACTAAGGTCACGCGGTAGGTTAAGCTTGTAAGCCATAGGGCCGATTCTGGCAAGAATCTCGAAAGGCCCTATGTATCTTGGATTTAGTTTCCCACGCTTTCCAAAGCGTGTTAAACCCATCCACGGTGAGACCTTTAATAAGACGTGGTCCCCTACCTGGAATTCCAAAGGTTTCCTCCTTTGGTTGGCGTAGCTTTTCTGTCGGTCTCTAGAGGCTTTCAATCGTTCACGAATCTGAACGATCTTCTCTGTCGTTTCTCGTATGATTTCCGGACCGGTGAGAGTGCTCTCAGGAACTCTTCCTCTAGCTAACTGGGTATCGCCAACTTCAGTCCAACACAGAGGGGATCTGCACTTTCGACCATAGAGGGCTTCAAACGGAGCAGCCTTTATGCTTGTATGATAACTATTGTTGTATGAAAATTCGACAAGGGGTAAATGGATATCCCATGCCTTTCCAAAGTCAATCACACAGGCTCTCAGCATATCTTCTAAAGTTTGTATCGTTCTCTCACTTTGCCCGTCTGTTTGTGGGTGGTAGGCTGTACTCATGTCTAGCCCAGTCCCCAGGGAACTTTGTAGTGACTGCCAGAATCTTGAAGTGAATCTACTATCTCTATCGGAGATAATGGATATCGGAACACCATGCAGTCGCACTACTTCCCTCAAGTAAGTTCTTGTAAGCTTTTCCATTTTGTCAGTCTCCTTGATGGGTAGGAAATGTGCGGATTTGGTCAATCTGTCGACGATGACCCATATGGTATCGAGTCCACTCGTCGTCTTGGGTAACTTGGTTATGAAGTCCATAGTAATCCGCTCCCATTTCCATTCTAGTATCTATGGTTGTTATAGTAATCCTGACGGTTTCTGATACTCGACCTTAACCTTAGCGCAAGTAAGGCATTTACTTATGAAGGTAGCAATTTCTGCTTTCATGTTAGGCCACCAGTATAGTCTCTTAAGATCCAGATACATTTTATCTGAACCCGGGTGAACGAAATATCTTGATTTGTGAACTTCGGTCATGACTATGTTTCTGAAACCACCATGTTTCGGGGTCCAGATTCGGTCCATGAGATAGTAGGCTCCGCCACCCTTGACTTCTAGATTCTTTTCCATTCCTTGTAGGGATTCACCCGCCACATTTTCAGGTTGCAAAGCTTCCATTTGCGCCTCCTTAATCTGTGTGGATAAGTGGGAATGGATAGTCATAGTCAGAAATTTGACCCTCCGACCAGTGTATTCCTTTCGACTGAGGGCGTCAGCTACTACGTTGGCCTTGCCAGGATGATAACGAATTTCGCATTCGTAGTCATTTAGTAACTCAACCCATCGTCGTTGTCGCATGTTGAGTTCCTTCTGATCGAAAATGTGTTGAAGGCTCTTGTGATCGGTGAAAATAGTACTCTTTGTTCCGTA
Organism: Lactuca serriola; assembly: GCF_051521515.1. Taxonomy (NCBI): domain Eukaryota; kingdom Viridiplantae; phylum Streptophyta; class Magnoliopsida; order Asterales; family Asteraceae; genus Lactuca; species Lactuca serriola. The sequence goes on from NC_136415.1 coordinate 161,588,870, forward strand.
TAAGTAGTGCCTCCAGATCTTCAAAGCAAATACCACTGCTCCTAACTCAAGATTGTGTGTCGTATAGTTCACTTCGTGTGTCTTAAGCTGTCGGGAGGCATAAGCAATAACCTTCCCTCTCTGCATAAGAACACAACCAAGTCATTGCTTTGACGCATCGCAATACACTACGAAGTCTTCTATCCCTTCGGGGAGGGATAGTATCGGTGCAGTGCACAAGGCCTGTTTTAGTGTCTGGAATGCCTTCTCTTGTTTCGCTTCCCAGTCAAAGGCCACGCCTTTCTGGGTTAATGTAGTAAGAGGTTTCGCAATGCTAGAGAAATTCTTTATGAATCTGCGATAGTAGCCAGCGAGACCTAGAAATTGACGAATTTCTGTAGGTGTCTTTGGTGCCGACTAGTTCTCAATGGCCTTAATTTTGGAGGGGTCCACGTGTATCCCTTTCTCACTAACAACGTGGCCTAAAAATTCGACTCTTCGAATCCAAAATTCGCATTTAGAGAACTTTGCATAGAGTTTCTCCGTTCGCAGTGTTTCTAGGACTTTTCGTAGATGCTGACTATGCTCTTCCTCACTTCGGGAGTAGATAAGTATATCATCGATAAAGATGATGACGAACTGATCCAAGTAAGGACGGCATACCCTATTCATTAGGTCCATAAATACTGTTGGTGCATTGGTTAATCCGAACGGCATCACTACAAATTCGTAGTGTCCATAACGAGTTCGGAAAGCTGTCTTTGTAATATCCCCCTCTAGAACTCGTAATTGGTGGTATCCGGATCGTAGATCTATCTTTGAGAAGTAGTTTGCTCCTTGAAGTTGATCGAATAGGTCGTCAATACGGGGTAGAGGATAACGGTTCTTGAAAGTAAGTTTGTTCAACTCTCTGTAGTCGATGCACATACAGAATGATCCATCTTTCTTCTTTACAAACAGGACCGGTGCTCACCATGGTGAGAAACTTGGTCTTATGAATCCTTTTTGAAGGAGTTCATTAAGTTGACTGGAAAGCTCCTGCATCTCTGCTGGTGCGAGACGATAAGGTGACTTCGCTACTGGGGTAGCCTCTGGAACTAAGTCGATTCTGAATTCGACTTGGCGTTGTGGTGGTAATCCTAGTAGTTCTTCTGGAAAGATATCGGGAAAGTCGCGTACTACTAAAATGTTCTTGATGTCCTTCAGTTCTTGACTTGTATCAATGATGTGCGCTAGGAATGCTCGACAATCCTTCCGCAAGCACTTTCGAGCTTGGATGCACGAAATGATGCGAAGGTTTGTACTTGATTTGTCGTCGAAGATAACTAATGTTTCGTTGTTAGGGAGATTAAGACGGACTGCTTTCTCAAAGCACATGATGTCGGCGCGAAGAAGACTCAACCAATCCATGCCGACTATGACGTCGAAACTTTTAATTTGGACCGGCATGAGATTGATTGGAAAAGAATGGCCGTCCAAAGTTAACGTACAGCCCATGTATATGCAGTTAGTGTTTTCGGTTTTTCCATTGGCCATCTCTACAGTGAATGATTTTTCTAACTTGCTAGGTTTAGGTTTAAGTAAATGAATAAAGTTTTGACTCACGAAGCTTCTCTCCGCTCCACTATCGAATAGTATGCATGCATATGAATTATCGAGAAGGAACGTACCAGCAACTATAGTTGGGTCAGCTACAGCTTTGTCGTGGCCTATTGCCAAAACTCGTCCCACACTGTCGGTGCCTGCTGCCTTAGGACAGTTCCTCTTGTAGTGGCCCACCTCGCCACAACCGTAGCAAGTCTGCCCTACACCCGCACTGGGAACTTGAGTGATCGGCTTCGCGAGGTCTTTGCAGAAACGGGCTGTGTGTCCCTTTCTGTTGCAGTTGGCGCACTGCATTTCTCGACAAGGTCCATGGTGGTGGTAAGTGCATTTGGTGCACTTTGGGAGGTTACCTACATAAGGCTTTGTTAGGTAGGTATTTGTAGGAGCTGTAGTAGGTACAGTGGCAGCATTCACTGAAACCAGTTGTTTCTTTGCGGATTCTTGGGAAGACCCACCCTTCCCTTTATTCCACACTCTCTTCCTGCTATTGTTGTTGTTGTTCTTGTTGTTGTTGTTGTTGTTGTTGTTGTTGTTGTTGTTGTTGTTGTTGTTTCCTTTCTGTGGTTCTGGTGCAGAAGTGGTTGAGTTCTGATGACCTCCGTAGTCAATCAGAGATTGTGCCAGTTCCTTAGCACTTTCAAAGGTGTCAGGTTTGGAAGCTAACACGCTTGATCATATTTGGGGCGTCAGTCCCCAGATGTACCTTTCTATTTTCTTGCTCTCGGGAGCAATCATATCTGGACAAAGGATTGCCAGCTCACAAAATCTGTTGGTATAAGTAGCGATGTCGGTACCAACCATTCCGAGAGTCCATAGTTCGTGTTCGCGCTTTTGAATCTCTCCCCGTGGGCAGTATTCTCTCATCATCATGGCTTTCAGGCTCTCCCAGCTTATGGAGTTTGCCACGATTAGGGTAAGTAATTTAACGTGGCCATTCCACCAAGTTAAAGCTTAATCAATAAGGGTGAAAGTTGCAAATTTGACTTTGCTGTGCTCGGGACAGGAGCAGATTTCAAAGACTGCCTCCGTCCTTTCAATCCACTGCCTCAGGGCCAACATACCACCCGTTCCATAAAACATCCGGGGCTTGGCATTAGTGAAGTCCTTATAGGTGCATTCTCGAGGTGGTCCATGACTCTCGCCATGGTTGGATGGGTGTGTGCCAGATCCCGAGCCATTAGTACTCGAGTTATTGATCTGTGACATGGCAGCTGCCACCGCTGCGGTGACTGCTGCTTGGAACATAACAGCATCAAATTGAGGTGGTGGAGGTGGAGGTGGTATAGGTGTTTCCCCATCGTTGTTTCGCCTTGGGTTCCTACGCGGAGGCATCCTTCAACTATAGGTTGAAAAGACAAGGATATGAATTTCATAGAATAGAAAATGTATGTGTCCCATGAACTAAATCGCTATAGTTCAACAACATATGATAGTATGAGTCTTAAAATAGAAGAATGAAAGTTATTTGTAAGACTGAAAGTATGAAACAAGTATTTGGTTTCACAAAGACCTTTCAAGGTTTGAACGAAATACTTAACGTAGTAATAATAGTGTCACTTATATTAATATAAAAGTTGTTACAACGATCATGAAAATTTGAACCCTATAAGGGTCTCCGATTACAATGTTCGAGAAATTTAAAGACTTTTAGCCGATGTCCTAAGCTATAACAAAATTTGAGTCTTTGACAAGAACTACTTGCGACGTAGGTTGCGCTTGGAGCTTGACTCCGCATCTGATTGCTTCGACTCCATTAGACGCCTATCAAAAGCGGCTTGTTGTTCCCTCAGTTCAGCGAGGGCTGCAATCATTTGCGCTTGAAATGCTTCGTTTTGGAGTTGAGCATTGTCTTGTATCTTGTCCAGCCTACGGATGTCAGAAGTGTGAACCTGCACTTCCACGTTGACATCCCGGAGTCGGCTAGCTTGAACTCCGGACTGATAGGACTGATTGGCTAACTTACCCACCATTACCGGGAGTGCTCGATCAGCCGAACCTCCGCCGCGAACATCATAGAAGTCCCAGAACATGCTGTAGGGAGGGCGTAGGTTTTGTTGTTGGCTCCAATGGTGGAGGTGACTTCCCCAAACGGGAGTCGGTCCTTGAAAGTTCCTTACGAAGACGGGAGGTTGAATGGGTGGTGGATCGATAACTTCCGGCTCTGAGTCGGTACCGGAGTCATCACCCACTTCTATGGGTTCCTCGTCCTCTTCGGGATCATCTTCGATCCATCCTCCGTTGCCTTGGTTGGGAAAGTAGGGGTCGCCAGGGTGGTGAAATCCAGCCATTTGACTGTACGAGAAATAGGGTTATAAGAATGGAATAAAGTTGAAACATGCAAAACATGTAAGTTAAACTAGTTTAGATAGCAAATACTCCAATAGTATTTAAATTCTTGTGTTTGATTCTAGTAATGGTTTGGTAAGTTTTGACTTGTTGCTTACTACGATCATTCCTCGATATACGTTGGTCCAATCTCGGGCAAATATAGTTGATCACGCTAAATTTGTCCAAAATCTGATTACATATATCGAGTCTCAATCGTAGTGTCAACTTGTCTAAATACTTGTATAGTTGGATAACACGAAAATAATTTGTGGTATGCATGTAATTGTACTTAAATGAACTATCAATTTAAGTTGAACGCAACGCTGCTTAAGCGTAAAAAGAAAAATTGTTTTGTCAGAGAGTATTAGTCCCTTAAGCATTTATAGTTTGTATATCTTATTTGGTTCGATACACTTAGTTCACTATAAACATTGCTCTGATACCAATCTGTCACACCCCCAAACCTGAACGGCGGAAACGTTCGGGGGCGGATGACTTCATGTGGTAACGTAACAAATGAATACATAGTAAAGAAAGCAATACAACCATCATATATATAATTGAAAGTTTACATTTGTCAAAAGTTACATGTTCAAAACCAATTACAATATGATGTCAAAATATGAGATTAAACTGGCATCGCAGCATCCCTTCATCAAAAGCATAATGATACCTGAAATTACTGATTCCCTGGGACATACAAGTAATTTTGAAAGAGTAGATCAACATTTAAGCTGGTGAGTTTCATAAGTATTTAAATGACAATGTTTGTATGAAATGAAATGTTTTGTCTTTGTTTGTTTGTGTTTAGAAAATCCTATATTTTCTACTAGTATAAAAGTAGCCTTCACTCAAGACCAATGTTTGTTTCTAAAATGTATGTAAGTGTAAAACAACCAATGTGTTTGAAAACCTTGTAAATCAATGCATTTTTAATACCCCATGTGAGTTTTATAACCATACTATTGACTCGGAATGCCTATACACAACGTTCTTCAGGCGTTGGAATGTTATGACGTTTGTCACCCCAAATGGTGGACTTCAGCTAACAGTCAGGGCGCGGGTTGTCAAGCCCGTATAGATCTATACACAAACACCATGCTCCCCCTCCAAGGGATTCTGGTATATAATACAGGACTTGAAATGTGTACTCGAATGTACGTGAAGTTAGTGTCTCACAAAAACTGTGGTATAAAAACAGATCTACTTGTTAAAATGTTACGTTTGTTCTTGTATATGAAAGTGACTTCTTGAAATTCATGTTTCTAGTACATAAGAGTTAGAAATTTGTTCGTAAAACTATACCTATTATAGTTTTCTAAAAGTGTGTCTCGTTTGTTTAGAGATACCTAGAAAAGGAATCATTTGTTATGAAAGCATAGATTTTTGGTGTAGAGTCTAAGATAGACAAGTATACATATAATCTAAGAAAAGTTTAGTTTATACATGCGTTATAACAATTTATAGTTCAAAAGATAGAATGCTATTTTAACATATGTTATATATATGAAAGTTCCCTATCAAGTTTGTAAATCGCATGTGATTTGGATATATATAAAAGCATATAAAATAGTTCTTTATGTAACACACGATAATACTCGTGTGTTTTACTTGTAATCCCCCCCTTGAAAGCATATAAAAGAATTTATAGAACATTTAAAGGTAAATTAAGGGGTATGAACTCACTTGAAAGTTTGAAGATAGCGAGATGGAAAACCGGGCAGAGTTTCGTCTCGGGAAACGGATTTTTCTCGGGATTCTCGGGAATCTCGGGAGTAAAATCGACCCTCGGGACTTGAGCAAAAAGACCAGAGCTTCGGGTTTGAACGGGCACGGAAAACGAGGCAAGATCGTGAGAGAAAGGAGAGAAATGAGCAAGTTTTTCGGAAGCCTTCGCATGCTATTTATAGGGGGGTCTGAGAAGCCTCGTACGCGGGGCGTATGCTCGTACGCAGCGCGTACGCGTACGTCATGCATGACCGAAGCCACGACTGCCTCGACTTCGGATGGGACGGTGGGTCGGACGGGTCGGTAGCCTCGCATAGGGCGACGTGGACGATCCGAGGCCAAGGCCCTCGGGTACGCAGGGCGTACAGGGGTACGCGGCGCGTACCTCGGATGAGGACGCTGACTCCTCTTCGGATAATACTTGATTTTTGAATTAAATAAATATATAATTTATTTAATAAACTTCAAAAATTCATATCTTCTTCATACGAACTCCGTTTTCGATGGTCTTTATATCCACGCGTAGGTGAGACTACGCTCTACAACTTTTGTTTAGACGCCGTTGACAAATTCCGAAATTATTTTTATTATTTATTTATTAAAATGACATGATTAAGGAATTTCTTTAAAATTCATAACTTCTTTATCTGACGTCGGTTTTTTCCAGACTTTTTACCGCTGAAATACCATTGTCGAGACCTTCGATTCTCGTTTAGGTCATTCCGGTCAAAAGTCGCTCGATCTCCGATTCGAGTTTTTAGCTGTCTGTTGCTAAGCTGAACTTGGAAAAATCATAACTTCAATATACGAAGTCAAATTTGGGCGTTCTTTTTACGTATGATCATGGTTTAAAGACGTTTAAACATAGAAGGAATTTAAATAGAACTCTTTGGACATTTTATTATCAAACTTAATTTTATTAACTCAAAATTGGTTACAATACTTGACTTTTTAGGTCATTACAAGGAATTGAAATATCGGGTTGTCACACTCGTCGAGTCCCCTCATTAACCACGTCATCCAGTCGCGACCAGACTCGACGAGTCTAAGCACCAATTCGTCGAGTCACCTTACATAGTTAATGAAATAAAACATAAATCAATATACCTGGGAAACTGGGTGTTATAGTCCGTATAAATCATATGTGATTAAATACATATAATCGCATGTGATTAAATACACGAGACCAACTATTGAACAGAAAAAGATTAATGAATATTGTCTAGAAAATTCATATGCGATTAAATACATATAATCACATGTAACTATACGTATCTAATCACAAAGGTTTATGTGGACAAAATTCATTCTCACTTTCTCGATTCAATAGTTTTTTTTTTATTTTTTTTGTATAATCACATGTGCTTATATATATATATATATATATATATATATATATATATATATATATATATATATATATAATCCCATATGATTTATATGAACAAAAACAAATCTTGTCCACATTAATCATGTATGATTAAATACATTAGAAAATTATTTAATCGACACAAAAATAAATATTGCCCATATAAATCACATGTGATTAAAAACATAAAAAATTTTGTTGAAGAGAAAATGTGAAAATGAATCTTGTCAATATAAATCATATGTGACTAGATACATCACACATATAATCACATGTGATTAATTATAATATAACAACTAACGAATCACCAATGTAATAATGCATGTTGTTCACATAAATCATATGTGATTTTAACATATAATCAGATGTGATTATATATGTCTAATCACATGTTATTTATGTGAATAATATATATATTTTTTGTTATTCTAGTGTATTTAATCATATGTGATTACAGGTATCTAATCAAATATGATTTATTTGGACAAAAACGAATCGTATCCATATAAATCATATGTATACATATAATCATATATGGTGGTGGCGGGTGGTTTGGTGGTGAGTACCAACTCTCCTATTATGTAGGCATTACTTGATTTATGTTATTCTTCACAAATACCCTAATAACATGTGATTATGTGTATCTAATCACCTAAGATTTATGTGGCTAAGATTCTTTTCGCGTTCTCGGTTTAATAATTGTTTTTTCCCACTTTAATCATATGTGATTAAATACATTTAATCAGATGTGATTTATATGTTTCTAATCACATATTATTTTATTTGGAAAAATTAAATCATATGTGATTAGATACATACAATCACATGTAATTATATACACTTTAAAAGTATTGAACCAAGAACGCGAAAACAAATCTTTATCCAAATTAATCATATGTATTAAATACAAATAATCACATGTGATTTTATGAATATAATCTCATATGATTTATGTGAACATAATTCATTTTTGCTTTTCTGATTCAATAGTTGTTCTCATGTATTTTATCGCATTTGATTAAATGTACAATCGTATGTGATTAAGTACATGAGCACAACTATTGAATCAAGAAGGAAAAAATGAATCTTGTCCACCTCAAATCATATGTGATTATATACATATAATCACATGTGATTAATTACACAAAAGTAATTATTCAGTCAAAACCGCAAAAATAAATATTGTCTACATAAATCATATGTGATTAAATACATATAATCACATGTGATTATATGTATCCAATCATATATGATTTATATGGTTGAGATTCATTGTCACATTCTCGATTCAATAGTTGTTCTATGTCCACTATAATCATATGTGATTAAACACATATAATCATATGTGATTATATGTATCTAGTCACATATGATTTATACAGACAAAAAATTAATGATGTCTATATAAATTATATGTGATTAGATACATATAATCACATATGATTGTATACACAAGAACAACAATTGAATCGAGAACACAAAGATAAATATTGTCCACATATATCATATGTGATTAAATATATATAATCACATATGATTATATGTATCTAATCACATATGATTTATCTAGACAAGATTCATTTTCACGTTCTCGATTCAATAATTGTTTTTTTTTTTCACTTTAATCATATGTTATTAAGTACATTTAATCAAATGTGATTATATGCTTCTAATCACATATGATTTTATTTGTAAAAAACAAATATTGTGTATATAAATCATATGTGGTTAGCTATATACAATCACATGTGATTATATACATGATAATAAATATTGAATCAAGAACGCGAAAACAAATCTTTATCCACATTAATCATATGTGATTAAATATATCAAATCACTTGTGATTACATGAATCTAATCACATATGATTTATGTATCTAATCACATACATGTAAATATCATTAAATACTTATAATCATATGATTAAATACATCAAATCATATGTGATTAAATATATGAGAAAAATTATTGAATAGTAAACTCAAAAATGAGTATCGTTCATATAAATCATATGTGATTGGATACATATACTCACATGTGATTATATGTATCTAATGACATATGATTAAAGTTAACAAAAAATAATTATTAAATCGAGAGCTCGATAATGACATATGCGATTAAATATATCTGATCACATTTAATCACATGTGATTAAATGTATCTAATCACACATGTTTATGTGGAAAAGATTCATTTTCACGTTCTTAATGCAATAATTATTTTTTGTCCATTTTGTTCGTATTTGATTAAATCTGTTTAATCACTTGTGACTAAATACACGAGAACAACTATTGAATCAAGAGCACGAAAACGAATCCTGTCCACATAAATCACATGTGATTAAATACATATAATCACATGTGACTATTGTATGTATCTAATCACATACGACTTATGAGGACATTGTTTGTTTTTGATTTCTCGATTCAATAATCGTTCTCATTATTTAATCACAAGTTATTAGTGTTGGATTAGTGTCTAAGTCCATAACTATTTTAGTATGTACTTGACCCGATGGTGCATGGTCCTTTTGGGTTGCCTTCACCAAAGCAACTTGATAGGATGAATTATGGAGAGAGAGGATTAATTATGATTTATTAATATATTATGAGAATAATATATTAAAGGAGAAATCATATTGTTTTATTAATATTAGTCAATAATTAATTAAGAATTAATTTTGTGGCTAAAAGACATTAATTAAACTTAAGGGACTAGAACTGTCAATTGTATGATAGTTGAATATTGGGCTAATGGACTCCATATTAGAGGGGTGGACAAATTCTATGGGGAAACCCATTAGAAATCGTCCTAGGCCTCTAAGGAGGGAGTCTATGGATTGCTTAGGACAAATTCCTTGTTAGATAACCCTAATAGCCTCACTATTTAAGGATCCCTAGGGCACCAAAAACATGGCTAAGAGTTTCCTTAGTGTTTCCACAAGTTTTTAGGTGCCTTCTCTCTTATCATTCTTCATCCTCTTGCTCTTGGTGTTTGTGAGCCATTAGAGGAGTGACACTTGTGCCTCTAAGCTTTCTAAAGCCATTACAAGGAGGATTTGAGAATTTTATTGCTATATAACAATCAAGGTATGATCTAAACCCTAATTCATATATTAATATTGATTATCATATGCTAGATCTAGGGTTTATAGCTTTGGATATTCAATTGCATGTTCACTAGACAAACTAGATCCAAAAGCTATTAGGGTTTGCATGTACACCATAGGAATGATGTTTTGCTCAAAACCCATCAGTGGTATCAGAGCCATGGCTGTTTGTTTGATGTATTTGATGCTATTGTGAATTATCCTTGCTTAAAATTCAAAATTTAGGGTTTCTGGGAGCTGAACTCGTCGAGTCCATAGATGATCTCGCCGAGTTCATGGTGAACTCGCCGAGTGCATGCCTGACTCGACGAGTCAGCTGGTCAGAAAGAGGGAAAATCAGGATTTTGTGCTATTTTGGCTTAGGATTATTACCAAAAACGTTTTTAATGAATAAAATCCGATTGTTATTGATTTTGGGTGAATATCCTTACCAAAATAGAAGATAATTACCAATTAATCAAATATTTGTTACCTTATATGATTAGATTTATTTATTTGAATTATTTGGTGAATTATCTTGCAAGAATTTGTACTAGGTCAAATTAGATTACCACCAATTAATTGTTAATTGCCTTATTTGAAATTTGTGATCTAGAATATTCTTGAAAAAGTTTGGAAAAGTTTCAAATAAACCCCTTTAGGTTTTATAGTTTAAATTTGAACTCAAAAGTTTTGTTTTTTGAAATTTAAATACTTGAAACCCTAATGTTTTGAAATGTTTCAAAACTTGCCCTCAAGTTTTTGAATTTAAAAGTTGATTAAAAGTTAATTTAGAAATGTTAAATTCTAAAACCCTAGTATTGTTTTGAAAAGTTCAAATCACACCCTTATGGTTTTATTAATTAATTAAAGTGTGTAATTAAAAGAGATTTAATAAATCCATAAAGTTTTGGTTTACAATTTAATTAACTTAAAAGTATAATTATTAAATTTGACCACCTAGTATTTGAAAAGTGTAAAATACACCTTATACTATATATAACATTAAAAGTCTAATATCATATATATGTAAGAGTAAAAGTCGGTCCTACCCTTAGTAGGCCTCATTCACGAAGCTGGTCTATAAGGGTGTTTAAGGAAATTGCCAACAAAATGGCGATTGAATGGGTATCCACTCTTACCCACCGCACTCTTGACTAGTGGAGGGTCGTTAGCCGAATGGGTAGGATAGGACAAAAACCTTCCATTATAAGTATAATGAAGTACGAAAGTAACTAAATGCTTTTACAAATTCCCAATCTTAGTTACTTTAGGCAAAAGTGAATTGATGCAATTCCATGAAATTACACTTTGTACCCTTGCGAAGACGTTAGTGGAGCGTGTGTGGTTAACTGGCACACTAAATGGTTCTAAGCAAAGGTAGCAAAGGGTGACCCGATGTTTGTCATAGTTCGGTGGAGCGTGTGTGGTTAACCGGCACATCGAATAAGTGACTGTAACATGTGGGGGCACCATGTAAGTTTGCATGGTTATTCACACCCGCTTTGTGATCCTCGGTATCCCAGTCACAAACTAGAGGGGCATATCGAGATTTAAACATGCCATTGAAAAGTTTAATGAATCTCAAAGGATCTAGGAATTTTCATAGATTTAAAAGTTAAATTTCCTTTTCGTTTTTCATGGTGGAAATTGGTAAATCGTCATTTACCTACCTTCAAATATTCTGCAACTAGATTACAGCATCCCTTTTCTGGGTTGTAGCGTATTGTGTTGGGTCCTAGTCTTAATATCTCATATGGGTGATTTATTAAGGACTCAATAAATCAACTAACTTGAATTTAGTTTCTCTTGTTTTGTAGATGTCAAAGTACGACAACTATGGTATTCCCAAATCCCGTGGAACAGGCTTTCCACATGAAGATGATATTCCATGATTCGATCGAGGAACAAGAGATCATGCTTCACTTCCTCCACCTCCTCCAATTATTCTCCCTAACCCACAAGTTCGAAGGATTGAAAAGTTCAAGCTCACTCAAGCCCTTTTGACAAGTAAACATGAAGAAGGAAATTCGGTGTGTGCACACGTCGTAGAGATGAAGTCACACATTGATAAGTTAAGAATATTAGGATCCGTTGTCTGTGAGGAGCTGGCCGTTGACTGGGTTCTTCAATCACTTCCTAACTCGTATAGTGAGTTCGTAAGAGAGTACTATATGATGAACCGCGACGTGACCCTTATAGATCTCACCTATATGCTTATTGTTGTTGAACCAGCGATGGTTTGGCGCACTGGAAAAGCAAAGTTGATTGGTGAATTTGCCTTCCAGACCTCTATGGATATAGGCAATGGCAACGAAAGGCATGCCATGATCGAAGAGTTTGATCATAAGAGAAAGGCAAAGTCTGACGTAGTTCCTTGTGTTGTTCCAAAAGCGTCAATTTGCTTTTATTGCCAAGTGAAGGGGCATTAGAGACGAAGTTGCCCTATTTACCTAAGAGATCTAAGAGATGGGAGAGTCAAAACGTATGACTCTACTTTAGGTAAAATCCATTAGCTAACTCTTTTAAGTTCCTATTCTAGATTCTTAATACACAATGTGATAAGATTACATTTCGATGTTAGTAGGATCAAAGAAAAGAGAGGAAGCTTAAGGGAAGAAGTGAGCGGAATCTAATCGTGAAGAAATGGATTTCGATCGCATTACTTGAAGATTAGATTTTTGAGCTACTACTTGGAGTTAGAATAAGATTGCTAAGAAATATGTATTAGCATAGTTTTTCAAAGAATTGCATTGTAAGGATAAATTTTTCCGCAATAAAATAAATTTTGATTTTATATTATTTATTTATCCTTGCAATGGCATGTATGAAAAATTGATGTTTGTAAGTTTCTATTATTAGCAATAATGGATTTGATTCTTAATTATGTTATTTGTGGAAAGGTCAATATTTTACCAAATAGTGAAAGTTTCTCATCGCCCAAGTTGCAATTGGACAGAAACTTGGAATCATACAACTTGGTTGCATGATGAATGAGAAATTTCATATTTGGAAATTAGACTAATTTTTTTGACAAAGTGTAGAGTGAAGGACTAGGAGATCAAGTACACAAGGTTGTGTGTTGATCAAGTCCACCACAAGAGTGACAAACATATTCATCATGATTTACTAAAGGTTTATTAAATATGATTATACTTATAAGATTAAGTGTAATTCCCAGTTGATTGAAAGAGTTTAAATCAATAGCAGAACGAATAAGAAAAATCAAGTAGGCAGAAAGATAAAAGTTTCTCTATTCTAAGAAGAAGGGGGAGTACTTTTTATTATGTTTTATGACAAGTCTTAATGATTAAGAACCATATCTCAATTGATCCTCTAAGTGAGTCTTGGTGCAATTGTATGTCTGAGAAGAGGAATCAAGAATTGAAGAAATGGTTCAATCAAGAAGTCAATCATACTTCGTTCCAAGATCAAGTCTTAGAATCATACTCCAAGATTGTGAATTGAGTGACACACATTCATCAAATGTGAAGTAGAATTTTTTTTCTTACTCTTACACGTTTGAATTTGGTATGTTGTGATGTCTTGAAGAAGCCAAAGACCAACTAAGACCAAATGTGTGTAATGTTTTGATATAGACACACACTAACTCTTGGATATTTGTTTATCAAGAAATGTTCTTGATAAGAGAATCTAATATGTCAAGAGGTCAGTGGGAGTCTCAAGATTTTGAAAGGATTCAAGAATTAATCAAGAGTAAACACTAGCGCACGACTTGAGGTTTGCAACCTATCGTTTTGACAAAATTCTATTTATGTGCCAATCTAGTTGAGTGATTATGCATATGAGTTCTACGAGTTCTCAATAGACTGCATAAGGCAAACACCTTGTTTAATGAAAGTACATTGACTGACATAGGTGAAGTGCTAGATAACTTGGAAGCAATGGTGGGACCCTTAATGGCAAGAAATTAAGAATGAACAAGTTCTGTCCATATGAGTTTGGATTTGTCGCAAACATTGGTTTTGACAAATTCGCATGGATAAGGAACACATACACCATTAAAATCTAAGTGTCATAAGATTCTCTCCTTCATGAAAATTACTGTGAGGAAATGGTTTCACTAAGAGAGATTTTAAGAAGATAGTGATTGTGAAAATTGGATTCTCGAATTCGATTATGGTTACGGTATCCCTTTCCATGATTCGAATTGTGAGATTTGGTAATTAGTCTGAATTGTTTAGACACACATATGAGCTATCTAAGGCAAAGGTGTATAAGCTTAGATAAAGGATTATCAAAGCATTAGGTATTAGAAATATGAACTTAAGAAATTCAATTGGTATTGTTTTTCTGGATGTTACGCTGGTTTCTGAATACATGTCAAAGCTAGTGGGAGCATAAGAGTTATGCTTATATGATAATAATCATCATGAAAGTGGGAGCATAAAAGTTGTGCTTGTATGATTATTATGGCAAGTATTGCAAATTAGCAATATTAATTATAGAAAACAAGAGTTATACTTTTCAAATTTGCAAGGGTTGAAAAGTTGTTTTGCTATAATTAAGGGAGAGAATATTATACTTCATTTCAAATCTAAAGGCTTAGGTTGTGGAATGTTAATAAATTTAGTCAAGGATACTTAGTGCATTCTCAAATTTGGATTATGATTATGGCATCCCTCTTCATAAATCGAATTGTAAGAATATGAAACATAAAATATTATGGCAGAAGATTGATAAATTATCAGATCTTTATGTAAGACATTATGCATCGTGTCCTATACGCTTCGGGTAAAGGATCGATTGCAAATGCTATAATATTTGACCATTCTAAAATTTTCGAAACGTCTAGCACATTAAGAGGGAAAAAGGACAAGAATCAGTTTTGACTAAGATAATTAAACAACTATCAAAGGACGATCCAAAGCTCGCTGAGGATTGGTTGCTTGTGAGTAGTTGGAAGTATGGTATTGGATGGACCATATCGACATTATTATGAATAGATAAGATTCTATTAAGAATAAGTTGTCATATGGAAAATATGGAAATGTTTCCATATTGGGAGTTGGATATTGAGAGTCTATGTCTATATTAGAAAATTTTATGCAAAAGGATGTTCAAAGGAATGTACTTTGAGTGAGAAACATCACATCTATGGAATTGTATTGTAACAATCTCAAATAGAGGACTTTGTAATTTCATTAGTCATTGTAACTTTTGTGTTATGACATTACGAAAGGATCATTGCATAAAATGTTAGAATCTAGTATATTCCATAAGTGGCAAGAATTTGATATTCCTACACTTGTGATAGGGATTGGGAGTTGTGAAATGGGTATGATTGGAAATGTGTTCATTTGATCTATTTCACAAAGTAAGGACCGTAGGTAAACATTGTGTGCATGCTAAGAGCATGGGACAAGTGTAGTAAGAAATTCAAGTAAGAAGTTGATTACCCGAAACAACAAATAGCGAATCAATATGGTGATTAAATAAAATGTTTTATTTATACCCAGAGTTTGGGGCCATATGGGATTAGTATTATTCTTGTGTTTCACTTTGCATGTTTTGACTTCCTGAACAATTTAATTGGTTTAGAACAATCAAATTATTCGAACAGACAACAGTCGTTCATATGTTGGAAGTAGGTATGAATGAAGACTGTTGTGAATTGGTGTGTGGATTGTCTAAAGTGTATTAGACATAAGCAAATGTTTGCTACAACGTTCATGAGTGCTTATGAATATGATTTGAGCATTGGATTAAACCCATGCTCACTTTGATCACTTCATGGATTTTATCACGAGTGATTGGTGAGACGATAATATCTTATATTTTTTGAAACCGAGATGTGTGAGTTGTATCTTGCGAGTCGGTTGCACATTGATAATATGTAAACGCACCAGTAACTTGTTGTCATAAAACATATTGTTGTGTGTGATTCGATGATTGAGTGCAAGAAAGCGTTGAATCAAAATTTATCCGTTCCTTTTATCCAAAGTGATATCTGTGGGCCCCTCGATGATTTAGTGATGACACTCAAGCGCTTGGCCAAGCCGGGACTAATTTGATGTATTCAATTGTAGTCTTTTGTCAGTCGTCATAAATCGGAAATCGGGAAACAACACATAGACAGAGAGAATGATTTAAATCCATGTCTCAGTCTATACGATATCTAAAATGGAGGAATATATGATCCATTATCTAAAGGACGCATATCTGACAAGATGAGAGTTGACAACGGCTTTTGAAAGCTACCATTACGGATCAGGATCTGAAGTCAAATGCATAATAGTTATTAGAATTATCCAAATGGGAGACTGTTGGATTAGTGTCTAAGTCCATAACTATTTTGGTATGTACTTGACCCGATGGTGTATGGTCCTTTTAGGTTGCCTTCACCAAAGCAACTTGATTGGATAAATTATGGAGAGAGAGAGGATTAATTATGAGAATAATATAGTAAAGGAGAAATCATATTGTTTAATTAATATTAGTCAATAATTAATTAAGAATTAATTTTGTGGCTAAAAGAAATTAATTAAACTTAAGGGACTAGAACTGTCAATTGTATGATAGTTGAATATTGGGCTAATGGACTGCATATTAGAGGGGTGGACGAATTCTATGGGGAAACCCATTACAAATCGCCCTAGGCCTCTAAGGAGGGAGTCCATGGATTGCTTAGGGCTTAAGCAGTCAAATTAGGGTTTCCTTGTTAGATAACCCTAATAGCCTCACTATTTAAGAATCCCTAGAGCGCCAAAAACGTGGCTAAGAGTTTCCTTAGGGTTTCCACACGTTTTTGGGTGCCTTCTCTCTTATCATTCTTCATCCTCTTGCTCTTGGTGTTTATAAGCCATTAGAGGAGTGACACTTGTGACTCTAAGCTTTCTAAAGCCATTACAAGGAGGATTTGAGATTGTTATTGCTACATAACAATCAAGGTATGACCTAAACCCTAATTCATATATTAATATTGATTATTATATGCTAGATCTATGGTTTATAGCTTTGGATATTCAATTGCTTGTTCATTAGACAAACTAGATCAAAAATCTATTAGGGTTTGCATGTACACCATAGAAATGATGTTTTGCTCAAAACCCATGAATTAGATTATATGTATTTAATCACATATAATTATATTTTATTAAATACATATAATCACATGTGATTGTACATATAATCACATGTGATTATTTGTATCCAATCACATACGATTTTTTTGGCGAAGATTCATTGTTATGTTCTCGATTCAATAATTGTTCTTTGTTAAATTTAATCATATGTGATTAAATAGATGTAATCACATGTAATTATATGTATCTAATCAAATATGATTTATTTGGACAATAATCATTTTTGCATTTTTGATTCAATAATTTTTCTCTTGTATTTATTCATATGTGAATGTATTTAATCATAAACAATTTTTGTCTATAAATGATATTGATTACATACATATATAATCACATATGATTATATAGACGGGAACAATTATTGAATCAAGAAAACGGAAACAAATATTTTCCATACAAATGATATGAGATTAAATACATATAATCATATATGATTAGATACACGAGACCAACTACTGAATCAAAAATGAGTAATAAATATTATCCACATAAATCATATGTGAGATATAATCACATGTGATTATATGAATCTAATCACATATGATTAAATACATATAATCACACGTGATTATATGAATCTAATTACTTATGATTTATGTGGACATAATTCATTTTTGCATAGTTGATTCAATAGTGTTCTCATGCATTTTATCACATGTGGTTATATGTATAATTGTATGTGATTATGTACATGAGCACAACTATTAAATCGAGAAGGAAAAATGCATATTTTCCACCTCAAATCATATATGATTATATATATATATATATATATATATATATATAATCACATGTGATTAATTACACAAAAGCAATTATTCAGTCGAAACCGCAAAAATAATTATTGTATACATAAATCATTTCTGTTTAAATACATATAATCACATGTGATTATATGTATCCAATCTTATATGATTTATGTGGATGAGATTCTTTGTCACATTCTCGATTCAATATTTGTTCTTTGTCTACTCTAATCATATGTGATTAAACACATATAATCATATGTGATTATATGTATCTAATCACATATGATTTATACGTACAAAAGATAATGATGTCTATATAAATCATATGTGATTAGATACATATAATCACATATGATTATATACACAAGAACAACTATTGAATCGAGAACACAAAGTCAAGTATTGTTTGCATGTATCATATGTGATTAAATGCATATAATCACATGTGATTTTATGTATCTAATCACATAGATACTATGAGCAAAATATTTATTTTCACGTTCTCGATTCAGTTTTTGTTCCTGTGTGCTTAATTACATGAGATTATATGTATGTGATTAGATATGATTTATATGGGCAATATTTATTTTCACATTCTTGTTTAATAGTTGTACTTGTACATTTAGTCACGTATGATTTCTGTACACAAGATTCATTTTCACGTTTTTGATTAAATAGTTTTTCTTTTTCCACATTAGTCATATGTGACTAATACATACAATCACATATGATTAAATACATAAGAAATAATATTAACTCATGAATATTATCAATATAAATCATATGCGATTTGATACATATAATCACATGTGATTAAGTACATTAGTACAACTATTGAATTGAGAAAGAAATAACGAATCTTGTCCACATAAATCATATGTGATTAAATACATATAATCACATTCGATTAAATATATTAAAACAATTGAATCAACGCAAGAATAAATATATTCCACACGAATCATATGTGATTAAATATATATAATCACATGTGATTAAATACACAAGAACAACTATTAAATCAACACGTGAAAACAAATATTGTCCACATAAATCATATATGATTAAATACATATAATCGCATGTGAGTTAGTACACGATGCCAATTATTAAATAGAAAATACAAAAATAAATACAGCCCACGTAAATAATATTTTATTAAATGCATATAATCACGTGTAGTTATATGTATCTAATCACATATGATTTACGTGGACAATATTCATTTTTGCATTCTTGATTCACTAGTTTTTCACATTTATTTAATCACATGTGATTATATGTATTTAATAACATATAAATAATATATGATTCAATACACATAATCACATATGACTCGATACATATAATCACATGTGATTAGATACAAAAGAAAACCTAATGAACCAAAAACACAATAACAAATTTTTATAGGTGGGGGTGGGGGAGGTGGCGGTAGGTGGTGGTGGTGGGGTGGTGGTGATTGGTGGTGGTAGTGTGTGGTGATGGGTGGGTTGGTGGTTGCAAGTGGTGATGATAGTGACAGGTGATGGTTTTAGTTGGTGGTTGAGGTGGGTGGTGGTGGCGAGTGGTGATGGTTGGGAGGTGATGATGGTGGGTGGGTGATGGTAGTAGTAGGTGGTGGTTGGTGGTGTTGGTAGTGGTGGGTGGGTGGTGTGTGGCGGGTGGTGGTGGTGGGTGGTGGTTGGGGTGGTGGTGGCGGTGACGGGTAGTGGTTGGTGATGATGGGTGGTAGGTAGTGATCGGTAGTGGTGGCGCGTGTGGTTGGTGGTAGTGGTGGTTGTGGTGGTTGTTGTGGTTGTGGTGGGTGGTGGTACGTGGTGGGTTGTGATGGGTAGTAATGGGTGGTGGTGGCTGGTGGTGGTGGTTGGGTGGTCATGGTAGTGGGTGGTGATGGTGGTGGCGGGTGGTGGTTGGTGGTGGTGGTGGTGGGTAGTGATGGGTAGTGGGTGGTGGTGGGTAGTGATGGGTGGTGGTTGGTAGTGGTGGGTAATGATGGGTGGTGGTGATGGGTAATGGTGGTGATAGGTGAAAGCTAGTGGTTGTGGGTGGTGGTGGCAGGCAGTGGTGGCAGGCGGTGGTTATGGGTGGTGGAGGTGGGTGATGGTGGCAAGTAGTGGTGGTTGGGCGGTGGGTGGTGGCGGGTGGTGGTGGTGGTGGGTGGTGGTAGGTGGAGGGTAATGATTGGTGGTGGGTGGTGGTTGGTTGTGATGGTGGTGGCGGGGGGTGGTTGGTGGTAGGTGGTGGGTAGTGATGGGTGGTGGTGGTGGCGGGTGGTGGTGGGTGTTGGGTAGTGATGGATGGTGGTTGGTGGTTGGTGGTGATGGTGAGTAGTGATGGATGGTGGTTGCGGGTGGTGGTTGCGAGTGAGGGTGCTGGTGGTGGGTGGGTGGTGATGGGTGGTGGGTAGTGGTTGTTGGTGGTGGGTGTTGGTGGTGGGAGGTGGTGGTGGCGGCAGGTAGGTAGTGGTTGTTAGTGGTGGTGGCGGGTGGTAAAGGTGGGTGGTAGTGGCGGGTGGTGGTGATTGGGTGGTGATGGTGGTGGGTGGTGGAGGACGGTGGTTAGTGGTGGTAGTAGTGGTTGGGTGGGTAGTGACGGGTGATGGTTGGTGGCGGTGGTTCGTGATGGGTGGTGGTGGTGGGTGGTGGTTGGTAGTAATGGGTAGCGATAGGTGGTTGTGGTTGGTGGGTAGTGATGGGTGGTAGTTTGCGGTGCTGGTTAGTGATCAGTGATGGTGGGTGGTATTGGTTGAGTGGTGAGTGGTGTTAGTGGATTTTTTAATTGTTTGTAACTATTTTTTGATTTATATGAATATTGTTTTATAATCTTAATTAAAAAAATTGTGTTTTGCAATTTTGCTCTCAAATGTTCTCGTGATAAGAAATGTTCTCGATTGAACGCTACTCTCTCTCTCTCTCTCTCTCTCTCTCTCTCTCTATATATATATATATATATATATATATATATATATATATATATATATATATATATATATATATATATATATATATATATATATATATGGAAAATGACTTACAAGCCCAACTAAGTTTTCAAACCATTCAAAAAACACCAATAATATTTTGTCTGTTCAAGAAAACCCAATGAACTTAACTTTTGCCTTGAAAAACCCAACGAAGTTTCCAACCCGTTCAAAAAATTCCACTCATTTTTTTTGTGTTCAAAATGTTATATCGGTTCGGTTTTTTTGAACAGACAAAACATGATTGAGGTTTTATGATTGATTTTAAAACTTCGTTGATGTTAAAAGTCATTTTCTCAATATGGTGATTTCCATATAGTTGAATAAAAATGCAATATAATTGAGCTTTTTTAGACAACTATTAAGTTTGTTGGGTTTTTCTAAACACACAAAATATGATTGATGTTTTTTGAACGGTTTGGAAACTTCGTTGGGCTTATAAGTCATTTGGATTTGTGTTACTTAGGTGATGTTCTAAATGTTTGGGTTTGTCTTACTTAGGTGATGTTTTATGAAGATGAGGAAATAATTGGCATTAATGGAACAGTCGGTACCTACAATGGTTATACAGTAATTTCATCGATCTCTTTTCTAACGAACAAGAGCATCCATGGACCTTTTGGTCAAGCAACAAAGTCTTCTTTCTTGGTGTCATGGCCTAATGGTTCATTTTCTGGATTTTATGGGTTAGCCGGCTATTATATTGATGGAATTGGTGTTTATATGAAGGCTTCTGAAAATATCATTTCGATTGGACCATGGGGAAGAGATAGTGGAGATGAACCAAATCGTTGGTCTTTCCAGCTAGAAGAAAATCATCATTTGAAGAAGATAACGATAGATCACGGTGATCTTATATATTCCCTCATCTTCACTACTACATATAGGGGTTTATTTCAAACATCTAACAAATTTGGTGGTTGGAATGGTGGCGAAAATGTTTCTGAGGTTAGTAGTTCTCAGCTGAGAAAAATCAACCCATAATTGTCAGAATCTATCGTCATTATTGTTGTTCTATATCTAATCTTTCCTTGACAGGTTACTTTTGACTGGGATGAAGAAATAACCGCACTTGATGGAACCATTGGGCTATCACACGGAACATATGCAGGTTACACTGTAATTTCATCGCTGTCTTTTATAACAAACAAAAGGATACATGGACACTTTGGTGATGCAAGGGGAGATCCTTTCCTAGTTCTACGGGACAAAGGTTCATTTGTTGGGTTTTACGGCTTTTGTGGCTATTATGTTGGTGGTATTGGGGTATATCTGAAGGCTACTATGTGACAAATTTCAGTAGCCGTCAACCATCATTCATCCGTTCATCATAAGTGAAGTTGACAGTTGAATTAGTTATTGTGTAGCCTCAGTTATTTGTCAAAATACATATTTATAAAGACTTATGTGCACTCCCTGTTGCTAGTTGCGGATTCAAGAAATTTCTACATTGGGGGCACTAATGTGTAACGATCAACTATATGATCATGCCAGGTCAAATCCTAACAATAATAGTTGATATATCAAGCCAGGTCAAATCCTAACAATAATAAGGCTGGGAGTAAGGGAATTGAACGATGTTGATAATTTAAGCTTTGCATGGTTGGGACAACTAGCTTGGAAGACTAGAGAAAGGTCATATTCAAGTGAAATAACCTTCTAAAAAGACGACTCAAGTTCTATCATGGTAAATTAACATTAGCTCAAGTTATGAAATAAATTTTAATAGTTTAAATCGTCTAAATATTTGAGTATTAACGAATAAAGATTTATACTTATATAGTTCCGTCTTCAGTATTTATAAGATAATCTTTTAATCGTGGAGTCTCTGTGCTTACCTAAAATATCTTATTCATTCAAGTTTTCCTGGATGTGTGATGTAGGCCACTACGAGATCTAGCAATTCATGTTTTCGTGTCATGTATAAATGTCAGACTCGAATTTACACGACACAAATCAGTATAGCATGAATACGACACAAATTCTAAATCATGTTTTGTGTATCAAGCACAAACAAGACATGTAATTGAACCCTGTGACATGTGACACAACGCGAAAAAAGATGCTAAAAATTAATGTATTTAGTGGCCCCTAATGTTCATATTTCTTATTGCATACTAATTAAAAATGCCACTAAAGATCATAAAAACATGATACATAACTTTTAAAAACATTGTAATAAAATAATAAGCATTAAATCCCTAATAATAATCATAATAAATATTATTTTGATGAAATAAAATTATACAATTAACAAGCATGCTTAAAAAATTCAGCTTTTTTTTTAGCACCCTCTATTTCGGTGGTTAAAACTATGAGGATCTTTGTGATTTAGTTTCAAAAGTATTAATTTATTTGTTGATTTTCAAAAAGTGAATAAGACAAAAAGATCTTGGCAAACCTAAAACACTTTTGCGAAAAGAGGAATTGATTAATCTAACAACAATGTACTTTGGATTTAAAGAAAATATTGCCAAAATAAGCAACAAGTCGGGAATCATGAATTTCAGACTTAGAAAATTTTTCGGACTATCATTCTGAATTATGGATTAAAATTTTGGAGTTCTTAAAAACCATTGGGAATTTTAAAAATAAGTTCGAAAATGAATAAACAATCTTAGAATCTCAAGAAAAAAAACTGTTTTTACTAAAAATAAAACAAAATATTAAACAAATATAGTAAATAAAACATATATATATATATATATATATATATATATATATATATATATATATATATATATATATATATATATATATATATATATGATACTATGGTTTAAAATCGAATAATTGGTTCAAAAGAGTAACATTAAACACTTCGAAATATTCATTTCAAATATAAGTAGAGAGATTTCTCTAAAAAAAATTTAGATGCAGAATAACAAAAAAATTTGAAAAAGAGTCTAGAATGGGACATTCTTGACATTTTTCAATATATATATATATATATATATATATATATATATATATATATATATATATATATATGGAATGATTATATGGAAAATCAAAAAAAAACCCCAAAAAATCATAAAAACGAATAAAAAAATACCTAGAGATCACAAATCTTTTTTTAACTTTATATTTTTAAAAATCACATCTTTTTTTATAAATTCGTTGAAAACATAATAAAAAATCAATTATTTATTTATTTATTTATTATTATTTTTTTATTTTTCGTAAAAAATTTCAGCGAATTTATATAGAAACGTGCGGTTTTAAAGAATATAAAGTTAAAAAAAAGATTTGCAATCTTTAAGTAGTTTTTATGCATTTTTATTAATTTTACACTACTAGAAAAACAGTATTTTACGACGCGCAAACGACGACACTCATTGATTTATGTTACGCATACGATAGTGACATTAAAAAAGTGTCATCTATTCAGAAAATTTAAGGATTTAGGTTACACATTATTACGTGCCCTTAAATTAGTGTCATAAGAAAAAAAATTAAAAACACAGAGGGCGCTGTATCTTAAATGTGCGTCCTCTGTAGGTATCGCTTTATAATTTTTGTGAACGTGTGTTCCTTAGTTACAAGCGGGAAATGAAAAGCCAAAAAATTTAGAAAAGCCCGCTACCCTCTTTGCCCTAAAGAGTTTTGACGCATCTTTCATTCTCCTCACACTCTTGTGCAACTTCTCAATCAAAGATCCAAGGTTACGATTTCATCTCCATATCTCGACTTCATCATCTCAATCAAGAAAAAAGGCTTCTGATTTCCATTCATTTACTTCATCTCTACTATTCTTGAAAATACTCGCCAACAGTGTTCTTGCACTATTCCTTGACCTGCTTCTTTCCTTATTCTTTTCTCCACAATATCTTCAAAGACATTGTCACACGCTTTCTCAAAAAATCATTTGTTCTTTCTCATGAACCCTAGCCGTCACTCACTCCACCATATTTGTAGTGTGTTTTGTTTGGATGTATAGTCATCGATGAAATAAGGAACCGTGATATGGAAGTCCACCCAAGTATTAACTCTTCAAGATTCAGACCACCAAGGGTTCATTGATTTATATTTCCCATGTTAGAGTTTTTGGCCAATGTTTATCATTTTCGGGTTTCTTAATTACCCAGGTCTGGATACTCTAGTATTTCTTTGATTTCCTTTTCCTCTTTTATTGATTTTTATTTATGGGTTATCTCCACACGATGCACACAACCCGTTTGATGAAATAAGCGAAGCAGAAAGAAACTTACAGTCCACCACTGGCGATGACAGCTCCAACAGCAAATACAATTCCTCCGCTAGCTCCGTTGTACATCACCCTCCTGCTACCATACCAAGACAAAAAAGACCAAACTGCAAAAACGATGCCTTTGCTGCCAATCGCTATTCCTTTAGCCAAACCTTGCTTTAACCCTAATTTCACAGTACCTTGAAGAGCAGCAGAGTACTCTGTTATCGTCTTGTTTTCACCCACAAAAGAATAAACGGTCCTCATGGATGAAATCGCCTGCTCTGCCACCGTACTCCTCTCTGATCTTTCTCGACAAGCTCATAAGAACCCTTCCGTAAATCAAAGCAGGTATAACTAAAATTATAATAAATGGAAGCCCAACAATCGCTAGCCTCCATAGTAATATTAACGCCACAACATACGCCCCTCCAAAAATTGACATGGTCATCAAGAACACAGGTACCTGCATTTTTATTTCCACTTAAAAGTCAAACACTTGTAATGATTTTAGACTCATGGATTCATGGTCGTCAACGCCCTCTTCCAAGTTCTATTTCAGTTTTTCTCAAATTAGTGCTTGCCATTTGTATGATGAAATGCCTGAGAGAAAAATTACAGCCAAAAGTGCATTTTGATTCCGTTTCAAACACTTCAACTAGCTGACCATATTACCCTTGTGGTAGTTAACTTTTGTATCATTAGTGAACTAAACTTGGTTCTCTGTAATGTGCAGACAAGGCAAACTGCTCTCTTTTGCTGCAACTCAAACAAAGAAGGTAAAATCTTTTTTCATACACATTTGTAAATTTTAACTATTTATTTCATTGTGTAAATTAAATCATGATAATATTTATTTATATATTTATCTATATACTTGTTCAGAAGCACTCTTGATTCTAGGCTTTCTCGTTGTGGTAAAAGTTGTCGTTTAAGGTGGGCAAATCACTTAAATCCTGATCTCAAAAAAGGTGCATTTACACCAGAGGAAGAACGCCGCATCATTGAAATCCATGCTAAAATGGTGAACAAATGGGCACGCATGGCTATTGAGCTCTATTCCTCTACTTTCTTTCCTAATTACATTTTTTTTTCTTTTTAATTCCAATCCTTCCTTAGTTGCTATATCCAAGCAAGTTGTATACATTCATATTCTTTTGTGAATGTAAATTGATATTGGTGATCATAAGTTTATGTTTATACATACATACATGCTTTAAAAGTTATAAATGGCGACGAGGACAGGTTGGTCATTTCTATGTAGATAGGACATAACATATGGTCCTTTAAAACACTCTAAAATAAAAATGCACATGGTGTGTTCAATTAAGGTTCTTATTGTACCCTGCATTTATTTCATCTGTTAATTCCTTTTATCTCTTTAAGAGTCTAAAACGGCTCATACTTGAAAAGACTTGAAAATGAAGATAACTAAATAAAAAGTGAAATACAACTGTATTATTGTTTGTTTCTCATATTTCCACAACTGATTAGTTTACACAAAACTTTCAAAATTCATCTGCACATCTCATTTCATGATCAATTCTTTATCTTCAAGTATTAGTGACACTATTAACATAAAGCTTTGAGATGAAAACAAAAGCAGCACCCAAAAAAAGCTGTTGAATTTCACCAAAACATCACCAAGGGCAAAATGGTCAAAAGTTGAATCTACTGCCTCTGTTGTTTACCCTGTTGAAGGATAGCAATTGAATCTCATTAAACACTACATCTTGATGAATAAAAACTCTTGGTTCTTTAAAAGTTTTCCTAAAAGATTCACCGCTGAGGTGGGAGAAGATCACAACTGCTGTTCCTGGAAGATGAAAGGCAGCTTGCACGAAGAGGGTTGCTAATCATAAAAAAAGAAAGGCCCTGTCATATTGCCATCATCGAGCCATCTCGATTGAAAAAGTTGTTAAACTTTATATTCCATAATATGATAATATCTATCAGTATCTATCTCTGCTACCGAATCACACGAGCTTAATACCTAACATTCATTATAGACATTCAAAACCAGAATTATTCCCCAATTTTGATGAACACTTATCTGATTAGTGCGATCTCTGAACAGAAGAAACTTCGATTAGAATTTTATATCACCAGAATTTTAACTATTAATATAACTCGTTAACATTAAATCACCTTCAATAATATGGTATCTTATATCTTAGTTTCTTCTGAGATAGGTTAGTTTGTGTTGTTTGCTGTTGTATTGTACTTTTTTTAGCCTCTTACGGACAATTTATTCCATGTTAATTTTGGTCCTAGGGTTTGGCCAATTAAAAGCAACACTTATATTTTGTAGATATAGTTAGTTATGAGAGTTTTCTTGTTACTTTTGGTTGTAGATTACTTGTGGATTCTGGACAGCATTAGCCGATGGACTAACCCAACCCAAATGAATTTTAACGTTTAAACAGGTAGCTTTTTCTTTTCATGCTTATATATATATATATATATATATATATATATATATATATATATATATATATATATATATATATTATATATATATATATATATATACATATATATATATAATACAAATGTTTTTATGTATATTTAAATAATATATCCAGTGGTTTTACTTTTATCATTTATGTTGTTTGATTTGGTAAAGGTGCTGGAGGAAAAAGAAGAGAAGATAGCCCTAGGTAGGGATGAGCAAAACCGGGTACCCGCCTATTTTCGTTGGAACCGAAACCGCTCTCGGAACCGGCGGTTCTGAAATTATTGGTATTGGAACCGGAACCGCTTAAAAAAAACAAACTACAAAAATAATCACAAAATTGCAACAACTCAAAACAAAAACAGCTACAACACCAACAACACAAAACAACAATATCAACAATCAACAGCAGCAAAAACAACAAAAGTATATGTCTTGGCAAATGGCTCTCTGGTTATCCTGATTTGCCTTGAATCTAGATAAGAAAAGAAAGGCATGAAGCGAGATTACCATATTTTATAGAAAATAAGATAATAAACAATGTTTCTTACATCTCAAGATTAAAAATAAAAAAAGTATGGAAATGAAACCTATAAATAAGATAAAACTCTGCTTTAGATCATTTGCATCTCATCCCTAATCAAAATAACATCACAAAGACCAAAGACTAGGAAACCTACAAAATAGAAGCAAATTTAAAACATTATATGATATCAAAGAACAAAACTACAGATTAAAAACAAAATCAAGGACTTTTTTCACATTTGTACTCTCAAGTTCCAACACTTGTACATTTTAAAACATCATAAAACTATTAAAAAAGCAAAAGCAAAAGCAAACTATGAGTAGGATTATTTATTTGTAGCTATTATCTAACTTCTAACCTTGGTGCAAAGCTTTTTAGTAAACTTACATTCTGGTTTAACTGTATGGATGAATTTTTCCCCTTTCTTCATTGTTTTTACAACCTTAGCCAAAGTCGGGCAGAAATGGCCTGATCAAAACCAAATATGTTAGCAACAATGAAAAAAGATTGTAAGGTCACAATAGAAAGCAACTATGTGCTAAAGTTACAATCTTCTACTTTAAACTCCATTTCATCATCTTGATACCCAGATCCCATCCCTTGATCACTTGCCCTATTGTCAAATAACACAAGAAAATAGTGTTAATATGTGATCACCTTGACCGATAGTGAACTTAAATGGCGTTTCCGTATCACGACTTGAATCAAACTGAGTCCCGTCGAGCAACGTTCCAGTATAATGAACTGTCAAAAACTCAAATCCACATCGCGATCAATACTATCATACAATTTAACCAAAAAATAGTACAAGATGCATTGGATATTAGCTATACTCCCAAATCGAGCTATCAAATTTCATAGTCAATAAATGAAATCTAAGAATCGAGATATCAAATTTAAGAAAACAGATGCAATCTAAAAGAACCTAAAGCATCGAGAATCGAAATATCAAATTTCATATATTTACATATCAAATATAGATGGTCTACTACAGTGAATCAAGCAACGTGGTCCACTGTCGTCTTCTACTCTTCATTAATCAATGTGGCATTTGCCTATTTGGGTCCATCTATATCCAATCACAGTGAAAGGCAGAGAGATGAGGGAGACGAGAGAACTCAGAGAAGAAGTGTGTGTCGACGTATTTTTTAGAATGAGTCAATATAACCTTAGACGAGATATAAAAATATATAAATAATTAAATATATAACTTTTTAGAAATAGGCGGGTACCTGTCGGTACCGGTTCCAGTTAACCGCCAGTTCCGGGTACCGGATATTGAAACCGGAACCGGAGGGTATATAGTGGTTATCGGCTTTTTGAGTTATCGGTTTTTTGAAAATGAGAATTGGAACCGGAACCATTTAAGGCAGTTCTGAGACTTTAAGAACCGGACCCGGAACCGCCTTCTTCAACTGGCAGTTCCGAGGCAGTTCCGGTTTTGAAAGCAGGTACCCGCTTCCGCTGCTCATCCCTAGCGCCAAGAACTTTGCTTGGAACTACACATACGTATGCAATCTACTTCTTTCCTTTTTTTACTTCAGTAATCAATATAATGCATTTATATCTTCAAAGGTAATTTTTGGAATGAGATCTTTTTGATTTTGGTTGCAGGTATGATGATGAGGTGGGTATTGGCAACAACTCCCTTTGTCTCCTATACTTTTTCAGATCACACCCTTTAATTGTACATAATTCACTATTGCCTTAAAATTAAAGAAGTTGGTTGAAGGATACTTGCTTAGAGCTGCTCAAAGAGACTCGGGTTTTTATAGCGACATCTACAGATTAGTGGTCAGCCACGTGTCAAGGTATTCTTTTATTTATTAAGATGTTATCTAAAGGTCTTAATACTTCACACAAGTTCTTAATATTTGGTAATTTTCTGCTTTGATATCTTTATGGCATGGAAGTGCAAATTGGATCCCAAATTGGTATGGCATTTTGGATCCCCTTCAAAGGTGTCTCAAGGTAACATAACATATCTATTTGTAGTTGGAGTCTTTATATATTAAGTACATGCAATCAGAATATTGACACCTTTATATGTAGTGTGTATTTAACAAGTGATTTTAATGATCTTGTAGGACCTAGATGCATTCACTGCAGCTATTGTTGTGAGTATTGCCTTCTCTTTCATTCCTGCTTCGTTAATTGTTGCTATTATGAAGGTAGGCCAATCTTCGGTTGTATTTTTCACATAATTGACAAGGAGCCGTTGTATCTATTTAGACTAGGCTTACAACAATGGTTGCAAGAGATGAGTTCAGAAGAAGAAGAAACAAGGCTGCAACTATAGTTCAGGTACTATGGATGAATTATGTTTGTAAAGTATTTAAGAAAATGATTAGAAACAAGGTTGAATTTATACATATTAGTTAGCTACTTGCAGGTTGATCTTAAATAAGCAAAGGGGCAATGGATTGTATTTTTTGTATCTAATTTGTTTGTAAATTTTTGTTACAACTTCTATTGATTTGTTTTATCTTTCCATGGAACGATTATTTGTATGGCATTAAATTTATGCACTGGATTCTATTTTTTGTATATGATATTTTATTTTCTATTGATATGTGCATAATTAGTTCATTTTAAGCATACATTATTATTCATTTATTAGCTAAATTATTGCATATTGTGGACAAAAGGTACTTAAAAATGTTTGAATTATGTTTATCAGTCCAAATATGAAGCTCGGAAGCAAAAGGAAGCGGTAGAAGCAGTTAGAAGATCGAGGAAGAAATAAAGAAGAAAAACACTAAAAATGGCTTTGACTCGACGAGTAGGGGCGATGACTCGGCGAGTCCAATCAAAGAATCGAGAAGATAATGACTCGGGATCCCAGAAGGTTATCACAATACGGGGAATGTGAGAGGGACTCGACGAGTCACCACTTGACTCGACGAGTCGATTCGAATATATATAGATAACTCCACAGATCGATAGAGGGGAATTCTGGGACGATTCAGAAGTGTTTTGCTGCGATTGAGAAGCCAGAGAAACCCTAAAAGATGACGAAGGAAGCTAGAATTCAATTCTGGAGAGTAATTAAGGCAAATTTCATCATTCTTCTTATTCTTTTGTTTTGTCATTATGATTAAGCAACTTGATTTTGTTTGTTTGCTGTTATTTACTTTAATTATGAGCTAAAACCTTTAGACTTCTGTTTGGGGATACAAAGATGACAATATGGTTTGATTGATTGGTAGGATTAATTCCAAGTTGGTGAATTTTTGTTATTTTAGCTTGCTAAAGAACCTTGTGTGTGAATAATAATTAATTTTCTGTTAATAGGAAGATAATTGATTAGCATGAACATCTATTGATTATTGACCTCATATGCTATGTGACCACTATGCTATATGTCTAGGATTAATGAATATGAAACTAGAATTAATAAGAAAATTGAGTAAATTCATGTGCAAGCTTGTAAGATGACCATCAAACAAGAAGTTAATTAAAAGAATAAATTAGTTAACTATTGCAAGTCTAACTTGACCCGAATAATTAATCTAGTGAATATAATTAACTTAGACGATTGGCCACTGTTTAAGTTAGTTTATTTGCTAAGGATTAGGGTAGTGAACACGAATCTAATCACTTGAATCGGTAACCAACGAAAGAATTAATCCATTGCACCATTACCTTGAAATCAACCATAGAGTTAACCAAGTTGAACTAAACAGAAGTTCCTTTCCAATTATTGAATCTAGTTAAGTCGTTATTTTCTAGTCTTAAATTAGTAATAGTTACTAAGTTTCTAGTCATGTAAAACTAGAGAAAAATCCCTACTTCTTAATTAACTTAGATAAAATTAGTTTTTAATTTAATTTACCGTTCCCTGTGTTCGATACCCTACTTATCCAACTATACCACAATTGATAGGTTCACTGCCTTTTGTGTGTTATTTTATAATTAAAAGTAGGTTTAAAACTAGGTGAGTTTGCACACATCATCTATTATGAAACATTAAATACAAATTTAATTTGAAAATAAGTAAATCTATAAATAATATTTTTTTAAATATTTAGAATTATGATATGCAAAAATGTGTGTCATCTTCATTGATGACATGGCCTTTCTTGACAAGGGCTTTCTTGATACGCATTGCGTGTCATTAACACGTGCGTCATAAGGTTACGACACGTGAATGTGTGTCGTCTTACTTTACGACAGGGCCTTCCGTGATACGCATTGTGTGTCGTATGGACCATGTAATTCTGCATCAATTTCCCCTTCATTTGTAACAATTTCTGGAAACCATCCAAAACAATCAAGTCATGAAAAATACGGGGACCAGAACTGTTAAAATGCTAAAGTTGCATGGACCAAATGTGAAACTTTGAGTTATTTTCCCCATTTAAGCTTTACCAGACGAATACAACGACTCAAACGAATGTTCCTAAACAAAAACCATAAATTTGATTCTGATCAACCAATAACTCTGATGAAAGCTTTCGTTCCGAGTGCAAACGTGCAAATCCAAGCACATACACAGTTCCAATTACACGTTGTTTCACTGCGAATCAACCAATTACGAGCACAATCAATTTTGACATTCGTATGGAAGGTGAGTGCAAACCCAAAATCACTTTCGCTCTAAATCAATCGACTACAGTTCTAATGTGAATCACTGGCAAAACCGAATCCAAGCACAGGTTAATTTTTGATTGAAGAAAGGAGTTCCAATTCCGAGTTCATTCATCAAAACAATTCTGAAATCTAGTACCAGGATCAAGATTGGTTCAGATTCTGAGATTCGAATCACTGTTGGAAACAAAATCAACATGAGAGTGTGAT
This sequence comes from Lactuca serriola, assembly GCF_051521515.1. Taxonomy (NCBI): domain Eukaryota; kingdom Viridiplantae; phylum Streptophyta; class Magnoliopsida; order Asterales; family Asteraceae; genus Lactuca; species Lactuca serriola. The sequence continues at coordinate 161,621,781 of NC_136415.1, forward strand.
GTGGTAAGTTCCGATCTGATTTTGAAGTTCCGATAATCTAAACCATTTTCATTCCAATATCTAAATACTGCTACAAGACAGCTCAAAGAAAATTTGATTCATCATCGTTCCGATTGTTCTATAAAATAGTTTATTCTAATACGTGTTCCCAAAGCATCTCCTCCATTCTGATGCAATATTCACCATTCGTAAGTTCATTCCTTTCATCTTCGATCAGATCGACACTCCTATTGCTAATTCACTTTTCCATTATAATGGATTCTGATGACATTTGCATTCTGAAATACAAACTCAAAGATCTTTTAGATTTTGATTCATCATACCAAGATCACCATATTCAACAAATACGAACCACTTAGGAATGACAATTGATAATCGATAGATATCAAATGCTTATACCATCGATTCATGAGAAATTTGTGATTACTAACAACGTCAACAGATTCATTGATTATTTGAAATTAATTCATATTTATGATGAAATCGACAATTTTAGTGGAATGACAAGTCTGGATAAATCCATAAATCGCTAGATGATTTTGAAGATGAAAGTGATTCGATTGGAAAACAAAAATCAATTAAATAAAGAATAAATTTGATCAAAGATCAACATCATGAGAATCGTGATTCATAAAGGAGCTTGAATCGATTAACCAAAAAGCGATTAAGGCTTCAAATTGAATCATCTAAATAATATCGGTAATCGTGAAACGTTGAAGAACATCAATAGGAAGACAAAACGCGAGTGATGATTTGATCTAAAATGAACAATGAAAAATTGAATTTGGGCTTGAGATAATCGGATGAACAGTAAACTAGCGAATCTTTGGGCCAAATAAAAAGAAATATAATAGACTTATTTTAGACTAAAAATCGAATAGAAAGTATGAATGAAATACGAACAGAATTAAAATATTACCCAAATGAATGGAGAAAACCCCATAATCTTCATGAACATTAGCTTAAACTGAATTCTGATTCCAAGAGGCCAAAACACCAATAATCTACAATAACTTGTGCAGAAAATCATCAAACCAAAAACCGATACTTTAAAAATCAATAGATCTTCAAAGACCCGCTCTGATACCACTTGTTGGGATTAAAACTCTAATTGTGATTTGATAAACAAGATGCGGAAAATAAGAACAAACACGATAAAGAAGATATGTAAAATCATCACTCGATTTATTCAAAACATGAGGAATAAATTACACTTTCAGAATAGACTAAAGAATCTAACTCAACATAAGAAACCTTACAATGTTTGGCGGCTACATTTTGCCTCACTCTTAACCCTATTTATGAATAAATCATGACTATTTATAGGGAAAACACAAGTGTTGGGCTTTTAACCTACACTTCATGAAGGGGGCCTATTGCCATAATCCAGGGAGTACACTGAATCCCTACATAAATGAAATTAGTGTTTCATTCTTGATCTAATTCCATGAAACCATGAAACGTCTACATGTTAGGCATAATGTATAATAAGTTTCATATTATGTAGTAGGTCATTGAAAATCAAGAACAAATATTTTCCCAATGATTTAAATGACAGCAAGGAAATTATTGGATATTCCCGATGATATTGTCATTGTTGAATCATCTGATCCTATTGGTTCATTAATTGAATTTGTCTATCCTCATATTGTTGAAAATGCCAAGAATCTGATTTACTTTCAAGAAAGAGCAATCCTTGCACCAAAGAATGAAGTCGTTCAAGAGATTAATAAGTGTTTGTTAAAATTATTTCCAGAAGCTCAATAGGAGTACTTAACTTCAGATACTCTTTCTCAAGCAAATTTTGTTCATGATGACTTTGATGAAACTTTATGCTCCCCTGATGTTCTAAATGGTGTTAAACCTTTAGGTATTGCAATTTATAAGTTGGTATTAAAACTTAGTGTTTCGATAGTGGTTCGATTATGTTACTAAGGAATATTGATGAAAAATGCGGATTGTGCAATGGCAAAAGGCTGCTGGTAAGTGCATTGGGTAAACATTTTATAGAAGCTAAGATAATATATGGAAGTAATATTGGAAAACGTCGTTTATTCCAAGAATGTCTTTGACACCATCGGATAAAATGATTCCTTTCACATTTCAAAAATGATAATTACCACAAGTTGTATGTATTGCAATGACATTAAATAAAAGTCAATGACAGTCACTGTCGAATGTGGGGTTGTTTTCTAGACGACCAGTATGCATTGTCGATAATTAAAAGTAAAGATGGATTAGAAGTATTAATTTTAGATAAAGATGGTAAACTTAGCAATATGGCATGTAATGTTTTATTCATGGAAGTCTTTGGAAATTTGTGATTCATAAAAATAAGTGTCAATATTTCGATATTTGGTTTTATTATTAATATACGTTAACTTACTTACTTATTCATCATTTTGTTTTTATATATTTAACAAGTTTTACTTAATTAATGTTTAATGTTAACAACTTCACATTGTTCTCATCATCATTTTATAAATACATATATTTTTATTTTCTTTGTTTCTATGTTGAAATAGTTAACTTGGTCATTATAGATTTTTGTATTTATGTAAAATTATTACTAAGAAACATGTAATGCTTACCAATTTATTTTAATCTTTTTAAAAAAAACGTGCAATACATTTGGTAATATTAGGTTAAGAAAACAAATCAGATTCTCTACCAAACAAAAACAAATCTAGTTAAGATCACTAAGGTTTAACGGCATGCAATTAATTACGTTGGGAAATCTCCAGAAAAGTACTAATATTTTACCCTAATTTTTGAAAAAGTCTCAATTACCGGAAAAAATGACGAATTGATTCATTTTCCCGGTTTAACGGTTTCACTAATGTCTCATTATTTTACCATAATTTACGAATAAGTACCAAATAAAATTAAGTAACGATTTGACCCTTTTTCTCCGTTTAACATATATTTTACCGGTTCATTGCTGATCTGGACGTCTAGTCATTAAATTAACCGATAAGACGTATATAATGGGTTATATAATGCTATGTTTAACGTAAAATTTAATATCAATCTCATTCACTCATTTATGATTATGTATCCACGTCAGCAATGAAACCGCTAAAATGTGTGTTTTTGGGAAAAAATGGTAGGAAATGAGCTGATAAGATGGACCTTGATGCAAACGGTACTCAAATGGTTACGACTCACACATGCAAGTAAAAGAGAGTTTCTTGGTTTCGTTCTTTTTATTCATCAAAAATCAGCTGCAAACAAATAGCAAATAAGACACTTATGAAGAGCCCCATAGCCCGGCTTAACCAAACGACATACAAAAAAGAAGATAAAGCCTAATCCCTAAATAATGGGTCTTTTAAAATTGAAATAAAACCATCTAAAAATAATAATCAAATTATTAAAATGCTTGATATTTCCCAAAATAAGAAACGTGAGTTTCCCCTGCATCTGCATTATCCTCCCCGATTTGAAAAGGACTCGACTCCGAATCCACCTCCTTGGTCGACTTATATGGCGAGAGGGAAAAAACATTAAATGTAGCAGAAAGGTTATAGTTGCTCGTAAGCTCTATCTTATAGGAATTATCGTTAATACACTAAAGTATGCGAAAAGGACCATCTACAAGAGGTTGCTACTTGTTGAAACAACCTCTCAGGAATCGCTTTGGACGTAAGTGAATCTACACAACATCGCATGCCTTGTACATGCCCATTTACAGTGTTTGTTGGCTTGAACTTGATAACGCTCGTTGTGTTTAATGATATTGTCAAGTACTCGCTGGTGCAACTCTTTAGTATACTGGGGAGTGATCTATATAAGATCAATATTGTTGCAGTTGGAACACTTCTAATATCTCAATTAAAATACCACCGAGAAAGCAAGCAACAATGTGTTCTTCTTCCTCGTCCAACGCACGCCTCATTCGCATCGAATCAAATTCAGTTATAAACTCTTGGACTGACAAGTCAAGTTGTGCTACACTATGGAATTCATGAAATGCCCCTTAGTGATGATTAATGAGAAGAAACATGGTTTTTAAAAAATTTTCATTTTTACCCACGCCTCAACTTTAGACTTCCCTTCTTGCATGCATTATTTTTTCACATGATCACACCATAATGATGCGTATTTGCGAAGCTTAATAGCAACAAGTTTTACCTTGAGATGATTGGATATCTCTTGCAAGTCGAACACTCGTTCGACAATGCTTAACCAATAAATGAAATCATCAGGGTGAGCGGTACCATCAGATTTAGGAATCTCAACTTTGATACCCATAGTGCATACAAGATCTTCATGCGCGTGCCTCTGAAAATTTCGTTGGTTAGCAAAAAGGGTTCTTCTCTTCATATTCGCCCCTTCCTCTCGCATTGGAATATGTCTCAATCTTCTCGTCTTGTGCCTATCTTCCTAGTTCAAGCTCTTGAATCCTTTATTGAAGGGGCTCGATCTCAACATCTCTCAGTTCTGCATCGTTGCCTCCGTCAACGTCTCGACAAAGTTGATTGCAAGGGCTTCCACGTCCGACCATTATTGATACCAAATGATGCAAACAATACTCAAATTGTCAAGACTCACAAATGCAAAACAAAAGATATTTTCTTGGTTTCGTTCTTTTTATTCATGAAAAATCACCTCCAAAAAAAAAATACTTATGAAGACCCCAAACTCCGGCGTAACCAAACGACATTAAAAATAAAGAAGAAAAAGCCTAATCACTAAATAATGGGTATTTTAAAATTGAAAAAAATTAATAAAATTATTAAATTATGAGATACTGCCCAAAAAATAAGCAATGTGAGTTGCCCCTTCATCTGCATCAGATATAGTGGGTTACATAAGATTAAATAGACAATTTCAAATTTCTTATAAACTCTAAAATGATGAATTTATTGTTAGTTTATTTAATTATTACAGTTTTTGTTGCACTACTAGAAAAATAGCCTTTTATGACGCACAATGCGTTTCGTAAAATGCTCAGACGACGCGCAAATGTGAGTCAAGAAAGTCCCTGTCATAACGAGAGACGACACGCTTTTGCGCGTCGTCTATAAACGACGCGCATTTGCGACACGTAATTACGACACACGATTTACGATGCACATTTACGACACACAATGCATATCAAGGAGGGCCCTGTCATAAAGTAAGACGACACGCATTTGTGTGTCGTAACCTTATGACGCGCATTTACGACTCGCATTGCGTATCATTAAAGCTCCTGTCAAGAAAGGCCATGTCATAAATGAAGATGACACACATTTTAGCGTATCGTAATTTTATATGTTTAAAAAATATTATTTATAGATTTACTAATTTTCAAATTAAATTTGCATTTAATGTCTGATAGTAAATAAAATATCATATACAAAAATACGGTCCATTGCATAAAATTTAATGTCATACAAATAATCGTTCCATGGAAAGATAAAACAAATCAATAAAAGTTGTAACGGAAATTTACAAACTAATTAGATACAAGAAGTATGAAAAACTTGAAATCCCTAAGATTGAGAGTTCTAACAGAAGCTTCACGTGAGATACATACAGTTGGACCAATAAGTAAGGATGTTCCCGAATCCACAATAGCATCACAAGAGCATGTACACGATATCTTCTGCAAGAAGGTGCCAGTCCAAAACTACTGTTGAAGGTTGCCATGATAGCTGTTAATATTTAAGCATAATAAGAAACCAATCAGTGACTATAATAAGCTAGAAAACAAGAAACTAATAAACAAAATAAGCAACTAATTAAGTCAAACTATGACTATAGATACAAATTGGCAGCAAACAAGTAAACAAATGAAGAAAGTTACCTTCCATTGAAATGGATTAACAAGTTCAACATATATATTTCCCATGGCATCTCACCTAACCAATTGCAGATTAATATATCAAGGACAATGCTTACCCACTAACACTCATTGAAATTTGGCAACATATGGCGAAATGTTATATTAGGAAAGAATATAAATTAAAGCATTATATTTTCTGAAAATTTTGATATTTAAGATTAAGAAACTGGATTAATTGAATTTGAAAATTGGACCTCCATTAACTCGAATCTGATTGATAATACGCATAAAATTGGTTGATTACGGATCATTATTGCCTTTGCCCGCCACCCGAATAACTGAGCAGGAACAAATTCATCAAAAAGTGTTTTCTGAAACGCCAAAAAAAAAAACTTTAAGAAAATATGTAAAAAAAATAAAATTGAAGAATATAAAGGTTTGAAGATTGTGAAAAAAGAAATCATACATAAACATTTATAAACCTGTTAGTGGGATTATTGGGTACATATATTCGACAATCAGCACCATATGATCTTTCTGGAAGTTCTGATGATAAAAAAACATTACAAATATAAAATCATGACATGATGAAAACTTCTCATAAAATTAAAAAATTAACTTAAATTTTTCATGGTATATAGAAATATGTAAGATATAAAAAGTTACCAACACTAAGATCAGGATGGAGATACTTCATGAACTGCCTAGTAATTATCTTAAAAATACTAAACTTGTATTAATATCTTTTAATATAATGCTATATCTGAGTAGATTTACCAAAGTACGATGGATTACTAGGAAAAAATTGATAGCACAATGCCAAAAAAAAAAGTAGGTTGCTACAATACACAAATAAATTAAAATATGTTGCTATTTCTTGTATAATATTAGAAAAAACAAAACTTACCCTTTTATCTGCACGAATAGAAATATAAGCTCGTTCAACAGTTGAGATATCCCCAGTTTCTTCTATGAGCAAATTAAAGATATGAACAATAAACACATCAAATTCCAAGAAAAACGTTAAAATAAGACTCCAATAATTGTCCTAATAAGAAAGGAGTTGAAAGTATGATGTTGTAACAGTAAGAAATGATAAAATACACAAATAAGTAAATAAAAGGTCTATTCAGTACTTAATTTTTTTTACCTTCCTTTTTTGACTGTACTATCAATCTCGCACATGTTGATTGTAAAACAAGATCGAGATGACTTAAAGCAAAATGAAACTTAATCTTCTGCCTTTTCTAGGTCCCCACTCTCACCCTTTCACACAAAGTTGTAGGCCAGAAAAACAATTTTTTTAAAGCGTGTGCCACGTATCATAAGGGGGTTTTCAGGATTCGACTTATCAAGAATCTTCATAATAGTTTCCTTTGTCAATTGATTAAAACAATACATTGCAGCAATCTGTCAAGGAATCAAAAAATAACCAGCTTTACTATGAACATACTTTCATTAACTTGTTTATTGTAGCATTTTACTTTCATTTGTTCGTATTATAGCAATGTCAACTGAATACATGGTAATTTTCATTACTATAACTGGACAGATTTTAAAAAAAAATGCTATAATTTGATAGAGTGTAAAAAGTAAAATGAAGTAACCGAAAGAAATGAAAGTAGGATGCTATAAAATACAAACAAGAAAAGAAGTGTGTTGTTATTTCTTGCAATAAAACAGAAAAAAATATCATGAAGTGAAGATAACCTTTAAGGCATCGTTGTTAATGTGGGCACATGACCACAATAACTTCAAGCGTGAAGCATGCATTCTATAAAAGGGATCTACAGCTGATGGATTCAAGCAATAGCCTTATCATACGATGCAAATGATTTCTCATGTGAGTATTTAAGATATTCACTAAGTTTTCCCAAGTAATATACATAAGACCAGTCTTCCCTTTTACTTAAAAGTAAATGAGTAATGTTGATTCATATAATAAAACTAGAGATGAAACTGGAAATAGAAATAGAAATGTACTTTTGTACAAGGCCTTCTCAAAATGCTTCATAGAGTTCTCACAAAACATTTTCCATTCAGCATCTTTTACTGGTAAATTTAATATCTGATCATATATTGGCACCACATTCTGAAGGCCATCATAATACACCACATTTTGAAGGCCACATTCTGATCATATATTGACTCAGTTTTTGTTGCCACCTGGACAAGGAATTCATAAGTTATGATAATTTTGGATTATATATCACAATAAGCTTTAAAAAAATAAAAGCTAACCTGGGCAACAATGTCATTCATGGAATCACTAGCATCAGCATCTCCATGGCCTAAATGACGAAGCAGACTTATATGAGGAAAAGGTTCTACAATATCTGAAACATCATATTCGGGAGCATATGGGCTGTTCACGACATCCTTCAAAACTTTCACCAAACAATTCTTAGCACAAATAAACATTAGAAAGATAAAGAAAGAGAACAAGAAGAAGACAATCCCAACAAATAATAGAGGATCTTTGACAAGATCAAGTATATTTACCTTCCTGAAAAAATCAAGAGCCTCTTCATTAAGGTTACAGAGATCTGTACAGAGCTGGATTGATGTTAAAAGAACCCCATGATTCTTTTCTTTAAGTAAGGAAACAACATGGTTGACAAAATTTTCTGCAAGGTCATAGACCTTCTTTACAATCCTTATTGAGCACAATGGTGCCTGTAAATTGTAAGAACATGTGTGAGTATGATTCTATGAAGTGTGAAATCTGAGAATTAGATGAAAAATCCTTGAGAGATCATGAAATGAAATGAATGTTAACATCAACATACTTTCTTACGAATATTTGGATCTCGAAATTGCAACAATCTTTCAGCTTCAGGTGCAAGATCACGAGCCGTTTCTGCAGAACATATATTACCGAAAGCACAAAGAGCTAGTCCCACAATGTACTGATTGGTGTGGTTAAGATCTATAAGATACTCTCAAATAAGTATTTTTAGTAAAATAAAATCTATAAAATACTTACTTTTCAATCACATCTGCTTACTCTGAGATGGAATAGTTGGATCATCTATGTCCATTAAATCCCCATTCCGTTGGGCTGAGTAACATAGCTAGGGAACGCCATGCCAATAGCAGGAACTCCAAGCCCACTAGAAATTGCAGATTAGACACCAAAATTTTTTAACATTTTTAATGACCAAATAGCCCTTGGGTTTACCTGGAAAAAACGTTGAATGGTTGTACCTCTCCATCAGGTGAAAAGCTCAAAACAGAAATTGCAGTATTTGCACTAAACAGTGGGTTGGCTTCTATAGGAAAGCATCCTTCTCAGGCAACTTCAATACATCGTTATGGTTGTTGAGTTTTGCCACATCAATAGGTGTTTTCCCATCCATGTTTTGCAGAGTACTATATATCTTAATAATAATAATAAACCAAAATCAAAATTAAAATAAAAAAGATTTAAAAATAATTGATTATATAAAAACTAAACTTACACGGCAACACCGTTATCCAACAAGAGGGATACACACTCTTTTCTGCCATAACCAGCTGCATAATGGAGCGTTGTGTTCTTGATTTTGTCTAATGCATCGACTTTAGCTCTAGCTTCCACCAGAATTTGTGGACATTTCACACACAAATTTACATATATGCCCATCACCTCATATTAAATTGGATTATTTTCTATAGATTAAACCATTATGTGTTGAAAAATACCTCGTCATATCCATTTTCCCAGTGTGAACTACTCCTTGAAACACAACATATTGCATATCAGTCAAAGTGCAGATTAACCTGTGGCCTCCATCTATTCCATCTAGTTCTATTACTGTGTAATCATCAGAAGGCTTTAATCCAACCGAACCAGTTAACGAAGGGACATAAAAAGCATGACTTTCAAGCACCTGTAATGAAAGAAACATTACATAGTGAGCTTTTATTCAAAGGTCGGCGATTCGTATCCTTGCAACATTAACATTTCTTCTATTTCTTTTTCCTATGTATAAAAATCAATTGTCTGTATATAGAGTTCTCGATTCCAATATGATAAATCCATTATGATCTGTTTAATCAATTTTAACATTCAGTTATATCCATTTTAATCAAATGACAAATGGAATTAGCAATCACTTTTAACAGTCTAATTTTCACTTCATTCCAATCTAACTAGTTTGATTCAAAACTTAAAATACTTATTGATTAATCAAATAAACCAACTTAAAAAACTTATTCAGTAATCAAATGAAATCAACAACTTATGAAAAGATTGAAAAACATGTAATCGGCTAATTATCACATTGTGAACCAGAATCAGAAAACGTATTTATCAGATGAATTAGCAATATTACCGATATGTACTTAAAAAAGATGGATAAAAAACTTATTAATCAGATGAAACAAATGTAATCAACAATATAATCAAACATTTAAGATGCTTTGTTCTTGACCCCTAATGACTAATCAGATGAAATCAGGAATAACTAAAGTAGTGCCCACCGGAAAAGTAGCGCCGAACGGCAACCTACAATGAAGGAGCAGTGACCAGAGATGGAAGAGCGGATTCTTGATAGCCGATTAGGAAGGAGGTTGTTTCATCATATAAGTTTTTTAATTAAAAAAAGGTATAATTAGAAAATCAAAACTTGAATTCTTTTGGGGTTAAAATGTTTACTAGACATGTGAAGCAGAAAAGAATGGAAGATGAAGTTTTACCTTCTCGGGTGCTATTTCTTTATTTGATTCTTTTGGGGTGTAGAAAGAACTTGACCCAACATCAAAATACCTTTCTCTTTAATAATTTCTTTAAAGATGACTATTGTTTAGGGCTATCAGCAGCATCATCGTCCCTACTACCACTCTATAATAAACAAAGCGCCTTTGAAGTCCCTTCATCATCTTGCACTACCCTTACTTCCTCCAGTGACAATTTCAAACTCGATGGGGAGAGGAAATCAATCGCCAAAGAGAAACCCTAAATCGCATATCTTTATAGTTGTACGCGAGTGATGGGCCTATGTACAAGTGAAGGCACTGGTGAGGGATGGAGGAGGTGGCGGGTAAGAAATTAGGGCTTCTTGGAGAGACGTTTTGAATCACACCCTAGAAGTCATCTATATATTCGGAATTATGTTTCACCCCATTAAGTCGTTGTCTTCTTCTTTGATCACGAAAGCAAGAGCAATTCAGCTATGAAGACGAAGGCCCTAGGGCTTGTTCTTACTAATTGGAAGAGGCGCGGGGGGGGGGGGGGGGAGGTTAATTTTTTGGATCCAATACATAGGTGAAATCCCTCCTTAAAAACACGTGTTTCATTAAAAGTTATAAAGTGACACATTTAGATGACACACAGTTTATGAAAGGTGCCCTCCGCATTTTTTTTTTTTTTGTTTTCCGACACTAATTTTAGGGCACGCACAAATGCGTGCCCGCTATCCTTCAAATTTTGCGAAACTGACATTATTTTTTTAGGGCACGCACACATGCGCGTCCTCTATTAGCGCGTGTCATTGCTTGTGCGTCATTAAAGGGCTGTTTTCTAGTGTGTATATATATATATATATATATATATATATATATATATATATATATATATATATATATAGTAGATGCGTGTCCGCACAAAGCGCGCGAAGATAAATAACTTTTTTCGCGAATAGTTTTTTAATGGCAAATACTTTTTATATTTTAATATTAGTTCTTATGTAATAAAAAATACAAGCTTTAAATAAAATATTTATGTTTAGAACATAATTTTAAATTGTCATTTTTTGCATTTTATGTAAATTAATTAATAACGGTGTCTAGTTTAAGTAATGTTAATTAATTTACTTACATGAATTTAATATTTTGAAATTGACATATTCCTACAAAACTACCATTGGTGTGTGTGTGTATATATATATATATATATATATATATATATATATATATATATATATATATATCACCACTATAAAACAGCCCTTTAATGACGCGCAAACAATGACACGCGCTAATAGAGGACGTGCAAACAATGACCCGCCACCTCCTCCATCCCTCACCAGTGCCTTCACGTGTACATAGGCCCGTCGCTCACATACAACTATAAAGATTTGGCGAATGATATCCTATCCCCGTCAAGTTTGAAATTATCACTGGAGGAAGTAAGGGTAGTGCAAGATGATGAAGGGCCTTCAAAGGCGCTTTGTTTATTACAGAGTGGTAGTAGGGACGATGATGCTGCTGATAGCCCTAAACAATAGTCATCTTTAAAGAAATTATTAAAGAGAAAGGTATTTCGATGTCAAGTTCTTTCTACACCCCAAAATAATCAAATAAAGAGATACCACCCGAGAAGGTAAAACTTCATCTTCGGTTCTTTTCTGCTTCACATGTCTAGTAAACATTTTAACCTCAAAAGAATTCAAGTTTTGATTTTCTAATTATACCATTTAGTTAATTAAAAAACTTATATGATGTAACGACCTCCTTCCCAATCGGCTATCAAGAATCCGCTCTTCCATCTCTGGTCGCTGCTCCTTCATTGCAGGTCGCCGTTCGGCGCTGCTTTTCCGGTGGGCACTACGAGGATCAGGACCCCAAGTGGGGGAGAGTTGGTGATCCATGGCGAGAGGCCACTACGAGGACCCACAGTATGTTCAGCAGCGAGGGCCAGGCGCTACCTTCAGCAGGGTTGCGCGGGATAGGTCGCGTATGTTCTGGATACCCGGGAGGCGGGTAAGACGACGGTGAGCGAGGTTCTAGTGGTGCGAGACTACACATATGTGTTCCCGGAGGAACTTCCTGGAATACCTCCGGAGCGACAGGTAGAGTTCAGGATTGACCTAGTTCCTGGTGCGGCTCCGATAGCCAAGGCACCGTATCGGTTGGCTCCTCCTGAGATGCAGGAGTCGTCTACACAGCTATAGGAGCTGTTACACAAGGGATTCATTAGACCAAGCAGTTCACCCTGGGGAGCCCCGATCCTATTTGGGGAAAAGAATGACGGGTCGCATCGGATGTATATAAATTACCGGGAGTTGAACAAGGTAACGGTGAAGAACCGTGACCCACTCCCGAGGATCGACAACCTCTTTGATCAGCTACAGGGAGCATCTTGGTTCTCCAAGATCGATTTGCATTCGGGTTCTCATCAGATGAGGTTCAGAGAGGAGGATGTGCAGAAGACAGCGTTTCAGACGCGTTATGGGCATTATGAGTTCGTGGTGATGCTGTTCGGGCTGACCAATGCTCCTCCCGCGTTCATGGACCTCATGAACCGCGTGTGCAGACCGATGCTGGATCGGTATGTGATAGTTTTCATTGATGGCATCTTGGTTTATTCCAAGATGCAGGATGAGCATGAGGAACATCTGAGGGAGGTTTTGGAGACCCTGAGGAGGGAGAGCTTGTATGCTAAGTTCTCCAAGTGCGAGTTCTGGTTGTGCGAGGTGCAATTTCTTGGGCACCTTGTAAACCAGAAGGGTATACTGGTCGACCCGGCCAAGATCGAGGCCGTGATGATATGACAGGTTCCTAAGTCTCCATCCGAGATTCGGAGTTTCCTAGGATTAGCGGGCTACTGTCGGAGATTCATCCAGGATTTCTCCAAGATAGTCGTACCCCTGACACGGTTGACCAAGAAAGCCGTGGTCTTTCGATGGGGGCCTGAGCAGTAGACAGCGTTTCAGACGCGTTATGGGCATTATGAGTTCGTGGTGATGCTGTTCGGGCTGACCAATGCTCCTCCCGCGTTCATGGACCTCATGAACCGCGTGTGCAGACCGATGCTGGATCGGTATGTGATAGTTTTCATTGATGGCATCTTGGTTTATTCCAAGATGCAGGATGAGCATGAGGAACATCTGAGGGAGGTTTTGGAGACCCTGAGGAGGGAGAGCTTGTATGCTAAGTTCTCCAAGTGCGAGTTCTGGTTGTGCGAGGTGCAATTTCTTGGGCACCTTGTAAACCAGAAGGGTATACTGGTCGACCCGGCCAAGATCGAGGCCGTGATGATATGACAGGTTCCTAAGTCTCCATCCGAGATTCGGAGTTTCCTAGGATTAGCGGGCTACTGTCGGAGATTCATCCAAGATTTCTCCAAGATAGTCGTACCCCTGACACGGTTGACCAAGAAAGCCGTGGTCTTTCGATGGGGGCCTGAGCAGTAGGCAGCGTTCGAGACTCTCAGATAGAGATTGTGCGAGGCGCTAATCTTAGCCCTGTCCGAGGGCATAGAGGATTTTGTGGTATACTGTGACGCATCCATTTCGGGATTGGGCGCGGTACTGATGCAGAGGGGGCATGTCATTGCCTATGCTTCGAGGCAGCTAAAACCTCATGAGGCGAACTACCCGACACATGATTTAGAGTTGGGGGCGGTGGTCTTCGACCTCAAGATTTGGCGGCATTACCTTTATGGGGTTCGATGTACCATCTACACGGACCACAAGAGTCTGAGGTACCTCATGGGTCAGCCAAATTTGAACATGAGACAGCGTCGGTGGTTGGACGTGGTGAAGGATTATGATTGCAAGATCCTTTATCCACCGGGGAAGGCCAATGTGGTGGCCGGTGCGCTTAGCCATAAGGCGGCACCGATCAGAGATGTATGTATGAGAATGACAGTGGTGACTCCACTGTTAGAGAAGATTCGGAAAGCTCAGCAGGAGGCTATGAAGGAGGAGCATCGGAAAAATGAGCGGATAGTAGGTCAAGTCACCTCCTTCGATTATGATAGCTGGGGATTATTGACACTACATCAAAGGGTGTGGGTGTTGTATCATGGAGGCGTGCGTCAGATCTTGATGGAGGAGGCGCGCAAATCCCGATTTTCTATTCATCCAGGGGCAACGAATATGTATAGGGATCTTCGTCTAGACTATTGGTGGCCCCGCATGAAGCGGGTTGTGGTTTGGTACGTTGAGCGGTGCTTGACCTACAGGAAGGTCAAGGCCGAACATCAGAGACCGCACGGCAAGATGCAGCCGTTGGATATCCCGTTGTGGAAATGGGAAGATATTACGATGGATTTTATCACAAAGCTTCCCAGGACTATGCAAGGAGTAGATTCGATTTGGGTCATCGTGGATCGATTGACCAAGAGCGCCCTTTTTATTCTGATCCAGGAGAGTAACTCGGCCGAAAAGTTGGCCGATATCTATATCAGGGAGGTAGTGGCGCGACACAGGGTGCCGATGTCAGTGACATCAGACAGAGATGTGCTTTTTCACTTCTAGGTTTTGGAAGAAGTTTCATGATGAGTTGGGCACTCGTCTGCATTTTAGCACCGCCTTTCACCCACAGACGGATGGTCAGAGCGAGCGGACCATCCAGACTCTGGAGCATATGTTGTGGGCGTGCGTGCTAGACTTCAATGGTATCTAGGATACCTATCTTCCGTTGGCTGACTTCTCGTACAACAACAGCTACCACGTGAGCATTGACCGTCCTCCATTCGAGATGTTTTATGGAAGGAGGTGCAGAAGCCCGATATGTTGGGGTGAAGTGGGCCAGAGGGTCATAGGGAGCACCGAAGTGGTGCTCAAGACTACTGAGAGGATTCGACAGGTTCGGAGTAGGCTTCAGACTGCACAGAGTCGGCAGAAAAGTTATGCCGACAAGCATCGTTCGGACTTGGAATTCCAAGTCGGGGATATGGTTCTGCTGAAGGTGTCGCCATGGAAAGGCATCATCCGATTCAGAAAGTGAGTTAAGTTGGGCCCAAGGTACATTGGGCCATTCAGGGTGGTAGCCCTGGTGGGCAAGGTGGCATATAGGTTGGATCTGCCAGTCGAACTCAGCCAGACCACAACACTTTCCACGTCTCTCAATTGCGAAAGTGTTTGGTGGACGACTCGACAGTAGTGCCTTTGGAGGACATTCAGGTCGATGGCAGCCTGAATTACATCGAGCGGCCTGTGGCGATCCTCGACAGGAAGTCAAAAGATCTGAGGAATAAGAGGGTGGAACTCGTAAAAGTGCAATTGCAGCATCGGAAGGGATCAGAGTGGACTTGGGAGCCGATGAAAGAGATGATGCAGCACTACCCCGAGCTATTTGAAGATCGAGTAGTAGACTTCGAGGACGAAGTCTAAAATAAGTGGGGGATATTTGTAGCACCTGGTTCCCGGTGAGTATTTCTTGTAATTTAATATTCATAATTCTTGCATTTTTGCCTTGGACTCTGCGAGTTGAAGGACCGACTCGCCGAGTAGGAGCGGGATGAGACGCGGTGTCTGAGCCTTGGACTCAGCGAGTCGGTTCCCCGACTCGGCGAGTAGGCCATGTTTGGGCAAAAACCCTAACCCAAGTATTGTCACCCTATATAAGGACGCTAACTCGGCCCCTTTTGCTTGGTGAAGGAAATTTGGAGCTTAGGAGAAGAAAGAGGTGGTTGAAGAGTGCAAGGAAAGGAGTAGATCCAAAATCTACACTGGGAGAAGCTTCCATTCAGGTAGTAAAGTTTCTACCTTGATCCTTAGAACGTTAGATACCATTTTGTCCCAATTTGGTGGTTTTCAAGCCCTAAAACACCAAACTCCATGTGTTTGTGCTTAATGATCCGAAAAGCCTTCAGATCTAGACCTTTTGGACGTGTTAGAAGCGTAAAGTTGTTGCGGTTGAAGTGATTGAGGTCCCCATTGAGTGTATGACCTCTTAAAGAGCTTGGAATTGCATTTTTGAGCTTATAGGGCCATGCATGCACGTAAAGTTTGTAACTTTACGTGTTAAGCATGCCCTAGGACCATAGATCTGTGGCTTTGAAGCGTTGCATGTCTCAGATTTGGCATATATGGGAAATGGGTCAAGGGACTCGGCGAGTCTCAAAGTGGTACTCGGCGAGTTCTATGAGGATGGCCTTAGACTCAGCGAGTTGGATGAACAACTCGGCGAGTCCTATGATGATTTCCTAGTACTTGACGAGTTGTTCTTCAAACTCGGTGAGTCGTATGAACTGATTACTGAGTACGAAGGGTTTAAGTGTTGAAAGTCCAACCCTTCGTGTTTGCACGTAGAATTAGCAATCTAACGTGTTATGATAGTCCCAGAAACCCAGATTCTCATGAAGGATGCTCGGATGAGGATCTGGAAGCGAGTGGGAAGTCTGCTCGCATGGACTCAGCGAGTTGTTCTTGGATTTGGAGAGTCGAGTCACGGGCCGGTCCTATCGTCCCAAGTAGTGAGTCATGGACAACTCAGTGAGTGGAAAAAGGGACTTATAGAGTGGGACCGGGTTAGTGGGAGAAGTACTCGACGAGTCGGTGCCATGACTCGGCGAGTCCAGTCCACTGGAAGTTGACCTTGACCAAGGAGTTGACCTTGGACCAGGGGTGGGTGAGTCATCTGACCTACGGGAGTGTATGAGAGGCTAATCTATGTTTATGATTTATAGATGGAGGATTTCCGATTCAGCAGTTGGGCGCTTAGAAAACAAACTTCAACAGCTACTTTCGAGGTGAGTTACCTTCCAGTAGCGGTGGGGCTACGGCCACAATGCTGACCCACCAGTAGGAGTTGTATGTTAGATGATTGTCTCTTTGATATTCATCTAGGGTTGCTACTACCTGTGATATGTTTATGTGCTAGTATGATATGATGCTATGTGCTAGTGACAGTAGGGGGAGATAGTCCCCAGATTACCGGTCGATAGGGCCGAAGGGGCGGTCATGCCCATCCATGCTAGATAGATTCTGTGATAAGTGTTATGTGGTAGTAGTAGGGGGTGAAATAGTCCCCAACATCCGGTCGAGAGGACCGAAGGGGAGGCCAGCACCCAGATATGCTAGTCAGTATCCGGTCGAGAGGACCGAAGGGGTAGGTCGGGCACCCAGATATGCCTGACAATATATCTATGTTATGTGGTTATATGGTATGTGGTATAGTGGGGGAACTCACTAAGCTTCGTGCTTACGGTTTTCAGGTGTTGTTTCAGGGACCTCTTCTGTCAAGGGGAAGGAGCTGGCGTGGTAGCGGCGCATCACACACGCTCTTTTGATTTCCGCACCAAGATTCATTATGGGTTTTTGTACTCTGACATTTTCATGTTTTATGTTTTGGTTTACGGCCACGAGACATGTTTGATCAAATATTATAATCGTACGATGTTTTGTTACAAACGCTTTTTTTTTCAAATCGCTTAATTAAATACGAAATTTTTTGCCCGTAGCTTTGGGATGTTACAGATCAAGAACAAAGCATCTTAAATGTTTGATTATATTTTTTATTACATTTGTTTCATCTAATTAATAAGTTTTTTATCCATCTTTTTTAAGGACATATCGGTAATATTGCTAATTCATCTGATAAATAAGTTTTCTGATTCTGGTTCATAATGTGATAATTAGCCGATTACATGTTTTTCAATCTTTTCATAAGTTGTGGATTTCATTTGATTACTGAATAAGTTTTTTAAGTTGGTTCATTTGATTAATCAATAAGTGTTTTAAGTTTTGAATCAAACTAGTCATATTGGAATGAAATGAAAATTAGACTATTAAAAGTGATTGATGATTCCATTTGTAATTTGATTAAAATGGATAAAACTAAATGTTAAAATTGATTAAATAGATCATAATCGATTTATAATATGGGAATCAAGAACTCTATATACATAAAATTGATTTTGATACATAGGAAAAAGGAATAAAAGAAATGTTAATGTTGCAAGCATACGAATCGCCGACCTTGGAATAAAAGCTCACTATGTAATGTTTCTTTAATTACAGGAGCTTGAAAGTGATGCTTTTTATGTCCCTTCATTAACTGGTTTAGTTGGATTAAAGCCTTCTGAAGATTACATAGTAATAGAACTAGATGGAATAGATGGAGGCCACAGGTTAATCTGCACTTTGACTGATATGCAATATGTTGTGTTTCATGGAGTAGTTCAAACTGGGAAAATGGATACTGCGAGGTATTTTTCAACACATAATGGTTTTATCTATAAAAAACAAGCTAATTTATATGAGGTGATGGGCAAATATGTAAATTTGTAGTTGAAATGTGCACAAATTCTGGTAGAAGCTGGAGCTAAAGTGGATGCATTAGACAAAATCAAGAACACAACCCTCCATTATGCAGCTGGTTATGGCAGGAAAGAGTGTGTATCCCTCTTGCTGGATAACGGTGCAGCCGTGTAAGTTTAGTTTTTTTATATAATCAATTATTTTTAAATCTATTTTATTTTAATTTTGATTTTGAGTTATTATTATTATTAAGATATATAGTACTCTGCAAATCATGGATGGGAAACACCTATTTATGTGGCAAAACTCAACAACCATAACGATGTAATGAAGTTGCTTGAGAAGGATGGTTTCCAATAGAAGCCAACCGACTGTTTAGTGCAAATACTGCAATTTCTGTTTTGAGCTTTTCACCTGATAGTGAGGTACAACCGTTCAACGTTTTTGCTAGATAAACCCAAGGGCTATTTGGTCATTAAAAATGTTAAATTTTTATGGTGTCTAATCTGCAATTTCTGGTGGGCTTGGAGTTCCTGCTGTTAGCATGGCGTTCCCTGGCTATGTTACCCAGCCCAACGGAATGGGGATTTCATGGACATAGATGATCCGACTATTTCATCTCAGAGTAAGCAGACGTGATTGAAAAGTAAGTATTTTATAGATTTTATTTTACTAAAAATACTTATTTGAGAGTATCTTGATGTATAAATTTGTGTTTTCATAGGATTGGAAGCTTCTCCAAAAAGTAGCCCTAGAGTTGCATCGTGTATGTTACGTTGTAATTAGTAATCTAGATATCCATTTAATCTAATTCAAATATGTAATTCAACAGTCAATCCATTAATTTATGTTAAATTTTTACAGGTCCAATTTTAACGATATTTGAATAGCCTTTATCATGATGATTATCCAACTGCATTAGAGAATCTTCATCATTATTTTCATTATAGGTATCCTTAACACCCAAAACTCAAAATTACAAAGTAAACCAATAACCTCTAAATTATTATTATTATTATTACTTTAAAAAATAGAGTAATTAATACTCGATTATTGACATTGTACTGTAGGAACAGAGGGATATGATTTTGTTCCCACATCATTTGGTTACACTAGTAATGGAAGATATGAAATTGCATTATTATCTTTAGGAATGACACATTTTTTCATCATCTGCAAAGATCTTAACGACACCAATCAGTACATTGTGGGACTAGTTCTTTGTGCTTTGGGTAATATATGTTCTGCATAAATGGCTCGTGATCTTACACCTGAAGTTGAAAGATTGCTGCAATTTCGAGATCCAAATAATCGTAAGAAAGTAAGCTGATGTTAACATTCATTTCATTTCATGATCTCTCAAGGATTTTTCATCTAATTTCAGATTTCACACTTCATAGAATCATACTCACACAAGTTCTTACAATTTACAGGCACCATTGTGCTCAATAAGGATTGTAAAAAGGTCCATGACCTTGCATAAAATTTTGTCAACCCTGTTGTATCCTTACTTAAAGAAAAGAATCATGGGGTTCTTTTAACATCAATCCAGCTCTGTACAGATCTCTGTAACCTTAATGAGGAGGCTCTTGATTTTTTCAGGAAGGTAAATATACTTGATATTGTCAAAGATCCTCTATTATTTGTTGGGATTGTCTTCTTCTTGTTCTCTTTCTTTATCTTTCTAATGTTTATTTGTGCTAAGAATTGTTTGGCATATGATTTTGTAAGGGCAAATTAGTAATTTTAGTGATGAGATATATTTTCTTTTTTCTTGCTTTTGTATAGAAATGCACAGAGGTGTTGGTGAAAGTTTTGAATGATGTTGTGAACAACCCATATGCTCCTGAATATGTTGTTTCAGGTATTGTGCAACCTTTTCTTCATGTAAGTCTGCTTTGTCTTTTGGGCCATGGAGATGTTGGTGCTAGTGATTCCATGAATGACATTCTTGCCCATGTTAGCTTTTATTTTTTTAAAGCTTATTGTGATATATAATCCAAAATTATAATAACTTTTGAATTCCTTGTCTAGGTGGCAACAAAAACTGAGTCAATATATGATCAGAATGTGGCCTTCAAAATGCTGAATGGAAAATGTTTTGTGAGAACTCTATGAAGCATTTTGAGAAGGCCTTGTAGAAAAGTACATTTCTATTTCAATTTCCAGTTTCATCTCTAGTTTTATTATATGAATCAACATGACTCATTTACTTTTAAGTAACAGGAAAGACTGATGTAACATCCCAAAAATACGACCCAAAAATTTCATTTTTTTTTAATATAACAAAGATCATAAAGCTGAGTATTTCATAATAAAACCATACGTGGCATGTCTCAAACCATGATGAAAATATACTATGAGAAAATTGTGTCACAACTGTATCAAAACACATCTAAGAAAAACTGAATCAACTCCCAGGACAAACTGAAGCTGTGGTGTGTGCGATGCCATCATCCCAAGTTCTTCCTACTGCATCGGACCGAAGTCCGGAACTGACTGCATCAGACCGAAGTCCGGAACTGACTGCATCGGACCGAAGTCCGGAACTGACTGCATCGGACCGAAGTCAGGAACTAACTGCATCGGACCGAAGTCCGGAACTGACTGCATCGGACCGAAGTCCAGAACTGGCTGCATCAGACCGAAGTCCGGAACTGTCTGAACATAGCATAACATAAACACGTATCCACTAACATAACACATATACAACATTGGACCTATGTCCGGGGCACATAACACATAAACATGCCTGAGTCACAAAGACATCAAGCACCCTAAACTGCTGCTTCGGACAGAAATCCGGGACTAACTGCTAACTAAACGGGCCGACATTGTGGTCGTAGACCCGTTCCTACTGGTAGGAAACTCACCTCAAGAACTGGTTGCTGAGTGCATGGCTCTGGAAGTTATATGCTGCTGCTCCGGTATCTCCCCGGCTACAATTCCATAAACACACTCAATCAAATACTGATAACTGTATTGGGGTAAAATGACTCTCTTACCCCTGGTCAAGTCAACTCTCCCGGTCCAAGTCAATCAACAGTTGACCTGACTCGCCGAGTTGGTCCGCCAACTCGCCGAGTCCCTGCTCACACTTCACAAACCTCACTTGCTGCTACTCATCGAGTGTGGCATCAACTCGACGAGTTGCCTTTCGATTCTAGAACTCAAGCTATTTGCATCCAACTCGCCGAGTCTGATAAACAACTCGACGAGTTGTTCTTGAGCTAATGAGATTGTCCTGGACTCGCCGAGTTGTATGAACTACTCGTCGAGTTCCTCCATTACTGAGTCTGACCTCCAACTCACTGAGTCCACTCTACCACTCACTGGTCCCCACTCGACACCACTCAAAAGGGGAAACTCAGTGACTCGCGACTCGACTCGCCGAGTCGCATGCATGCAACTTCTAAAAACTCGATTCTGCTTGAATCCAGCGTATATAACTTATAGATCTGGGCTCCCTAAGCTCGATTAACACGTAAATATTCTATCTTTACGTGCCCATAAGTATCCATGAGGATTAAAAGGCTCAAAAGCATGATAAAGGCTAGATCTAGGGCTCTCATGCAAAGCAACTTCGAAAAAGGCAATTTATAAGGGCTCTACCACCCCTAAAAGAACAGATCTAAGGATATAACGACCCGTCAAGGCATCCATAAAACTAATAGGGATGGAAATTACATTAAATGAGTCCTAGCGGTGTTCCAATGGAGGTTTTAAGCACAAAACAAAGGGATTCCGAGATATACCTTAGTGAACTTCGACTCTGGCCTTGGATCTTTGTTTCCCACCTCCTCTTCTTGGTCCTTTCTTCTTTTCCTTCTTCAAACCTTCAAGAATCCACACAAAAACACTTTAATCACACAAGGAGTGGCTTAGGGTTGCTCACAGGCTCTCTGAGGGTGAAGGAGGCGAGTTTGGGGCACATATCATTGTTTAAATAGTGAGCAAACTCGGGGTTTTAGGGTTTCTTCCAGACAGGCTGACTCGCCGAGTCCGGAATATAGACTCGTCAAGTCGCCGACTTACGCGTGCTCGAAATCCTGTCTCTACTCGACGAGTCGGCTATAGACTCGCCGAGTCCCTCAGGAAACTTCTAAATAAATAACATAAAAACACATACCAAAGACGGGGCGTTACAACTCTTCGCCACTTGACTCAGACTTCGTCCTCGATGTCTGCTATGACTGTATCTGCAAATAACTCCGGGTAGTGCTCCCTCATCTCTTCCTCAGCCTCCCACGTCCACTCAGACCCCTTTCAATGCTACCACTGCACCTTCACTAATTCGACCACCTTGCTCCTCAAGGTCTTCGTCTTCTGATCCAAGATCGCTACCGGTCTCTCAATATAATTCAGGCTGCTATCGACCAGAATGTCCTCCAAAGGCACCACCGATGACTCGTCCACCAAACACTTCCTCAATTGAGAAACATGGAAAGTGTTGTGGATTTGACTAAGCTCCGCCGGAAGATCTAACTGATACGCAACCCGTCCAACCTGGGTCAAAACCCTAAAAGGACCGATGAACCTGGGCCCCAACTTGCCCTCTTCCGAAATCTAATAACACCATTCCAGGGTGACACCTTCAGGAGGACCATATCACCCACCTGAAACTCCAAGTCAGAACGCCTCCTATCAGCGTAACTCTTCTGCCCACTCTGCGCAGTCTGCAGTCTGCTACGGACCTGTTGGATCAACTCTGTCGTCTTGAGCACCACTTCGGTGCTCCTAATGACTCGCTGACCGAACTCGCCCCAACAAATTGGGGTCCTACACTTCCTCCCATAAAGCATTTTGAAGGGAGGTCGATCAATGCTCGCATGATAACTGTTGTTATACGAAAATTCCGCTAACGGAAGATACGTATCCCAACTGCCACCGAAGTCTAGGATGCATGCCCGGAGCATGTCCTCGAGAGTCTGGATCGTCCTCTCGCTCTGCCCGTCCGTCTGAGGGTGGAAGGCGGTGCTAAAATGGAGACGAGTACCCATCTCATCGTGGAACCGCTTCCAGAATCTGGATGTAAAATGGACGTCCCGGTCTGACGTGCCACTACCTCCCGCACATAGATATCGGCTAACTTTTCCGCTGATATGCTCTCCTAGATCGGTATAAAATGAGCACTCTTCATCAACCGATCCACTATTAACCAAATCGAATCAACCCCACGCGCGGTCCTGGGGAGCTTGGTGATGAAATCCATGGTGATGTCTTCCCATTTCCACACGGGAATGTCTAACGGCTGGATCTTGCCGTGAGGCCTCTGGTGTTCTGCCTTGACCTTCTTGCAGGTCAGACACCTCTCTACATACCAGGCGACATCCCGCTTCATGCAGGGCCACCAGTAATCGGGTTGAAGATCTCTATACATCTTCGTTGCCCCTGGGTGGATAGAAAATCGAGACTTATGAGCCTCGTCCATCAACACCTGCCGTACTCCGCCCCAGTACGGTACCCACACTCTCCCATGAAGGGTCAACAACCCCCGACTATCATAATCAAACGAAGCTAGTCGGCCCACTATCCTCTCACACTTCTGCCTCTCCTCCTTAAGGCCCTCAACCTGAGCCTCCCTGATTCGTTCCAACAACGGAGTAATCACTGTCATCCTCAGACATAAGTCTCTGATAGGGGCTGCTCTCACTTTGCGGCTTAGGGCGTCGGCCACTACGTTGGCTTTCCCAGGATGGTAAAGGATCTCACAATCATAATCCTTCAGCACATCCAACCACCTCCTCTGCCTCATGTTTAGATTTGGCTGATCCATAAGATACCTCAAACTCTTGTGATCCGTGTAAATGGTATAACGGACCCCATAAAGGCAATGCCTCCAAATCTTGAGGGAAAACACTACCGCCCCCAGCTCTAAATCATGGGTAGGATAGTTAGCCTCGTGCGGCTTCAACTGTCTCGAGGCATAAGCTATCACATGGCCTCGCTGCATCAATACGGCTCCCATACTTGTGATTGAGGCATCACAGTAGACTACAAAATCCTTCACTCCCTCTGTCAAGGTAAGGATCGGAGCCTCGTACAATCTCTGCTTGAGGGTCTCAAATGCTGCCTGCTGCTCAGGCCCCCAACGGAACACCACCGACTTCTTGGTCAGCCGAGTGAGCGGTACGGCTAACTTGGAGAAATCCTAAATGAATCTTCGGTAATACCCTGCCAACCCTAGGAAGCTCCGGATCTTGGATGGAGACCTTGGGACCTCCCACTGCATCACGACCTCTATCTTGGCCGGATCTACTAAAATACCCTTCTGGTTGACGAGGTGACCAAGGAACTGCACCTCGCGCAACCAGAACTCGCACTTGGAGAACTTTGGAAAAAGTCTCTCCCTCCTCAAAACTTCTAGAACCTCCCTCAGGTGCTCCTCGTGCTGTTCCTGCGTCTTGGAATACACCAGGATATCATCTATGAATACTATCACAGACTGATCTAGCATCGGCCTACACACGCGACTCATGAGGTCCATGAACGCGGCTGGAGCGTTGGTGAGCCCAAATGGCATCACCACAAACTCATAATGATTATACCTGGCCCTGAAAGCAGTCTTCTGCACATCCTTATTTCTGACTCGCATCTGATGATACCCGGAACGTAAATCGATCTTGGAGAACCAAGACGCTCCCTGAAGCTGGTCAAACAAATCATCTATCCTCGGGAGTGGGTAACAATTCTTCACCATTACCTTGTTCAACTCTCGATAATCTATACACATACGGTGCGACCCGTACTTTTTCTTCACAAACAAAATCGGCACTCCCCAAGGCGAACTGCTCGGTCTGATAAAACCCTTATCTAGCAGCTCCTGCAGCTGCGTAGACAACTCCTGCATCTTAGGGGAGCTAACCGATACGGTGCCTTAGCTATCGACGCCGCACCCGAAATCAGATCTATCCCGAACTCGACCTGTCTCTCTGGAGGTATTCCAGGTAAATCCTCTAGGAATACATCAGGGTTGTCTCGCACTACCGGAACATCATCTACTACTGCCTTACCCTTCTCTTGGGCATCCAAAACGTAAGCTATATATCCGGCACAGCCCTGCTGAAAGTAGCACCTCGCCCTCGCAGCTGAACAAAAAGTTGATCCGCGCTGTGGCCTCTCGCCCTGAATCACTAACTCTCCCCCACTAGGAGTGTGAACCCTCACTAGCTGCAGCTCGCAATCAATCACCGCCCCATTGGGGCTTAACCAGTCCATGCCCACTATAACCTTATTCCCTCGCAGGGGAATAGGGACCAAGTCCACCGAAAACTGCTAGTCGAACAATTGAAGAGAACATCCTTTGTGCACCCTAGCGACCCTCACGGTCCTGTCGTCTACTATCTCAACCTCTAATGGACAATCCAGCTCTCCCGGGGCTCTACTAAACCTCTTGCTAAGCGCTAGCGATACAAACAATCGGGTAGCCCCCGAATCAAATAATACTGTAGCGGGAATGTCGTTCACAGAGAACGACCCTATACAAAACATATAACCATAAGCAATAATCAATAATAAATACCAAGATAAGGGAAGCATACATACCCGTCACAACATCAGGAGTCGCTCGTGCCTCCTATGCTGTCATCTGGAAAGCTCTACTCTTCGCCACTGGCGCCTCGGCTCGGCCCTGACGGCCATCAGTAATCCTCAAGGTAGCAGGGGCAGGTGCCGCCACCTTCCCTACTGCAGCTAAACTCAGGTACTGGGACTTTTTATGTCCCCTCTGATTGCACTGAAAGCAAATCAGATATGATGTCGCAATGATGGTAGTAGGAGCTGTACAATCTCTGCTCAAATGCCCAGTCCGGCCGCACTTGTAGCAGCCGGAACTCCCTGCCTTGCACACTCCATCGTGCAATCTCCCACACTTGCCACATCGACCGCGGCTCTGCTGACTCTTGGATATGTGATCTGAAACCTTGGGCTTTTTTCCCGAACTACCAGTACCCGAAGCCGCCTCCGGTTTCCTCTTCCTCTCGATCTCAAGGTCAATTTCCCTCTCCCGAGCCCTAGCAATCATGTCGTCCAGCGTTTTACAGCTGGACCGGCTCACGAACTGGCGGATGTCACTCTGTAGCATCTCATAATAACGGGCCTTCTTCATTTCCTCATTAGCTGCATACTGAGGAACGAGAAGAGCCCTCTCCCTGAACTTGGCGGTGATCTCCGCCACGGTCTCCGTAGTCTGGGTGAGGTCCTGAAACTCGCTGGCTAACTGCTGCACCTCGATAACCGGTGCAAACTCCGCCCTGAACCTGGTAGAGAAATCAGCCCAGGTCATGGCATCTAGCGCTGCATCATCTCTTATGGCATGTCCAACCTCCTCCCACCAATCCCGTTCCTTGTCCTTCAGAAGACAGGACGCTAATCTGACCTTGTCCCCCTCGGGACACCTGCTCGTGCGGAAAGCATTAGCCACATCAGCCAACCATCTAGTACTCGCAATGGGGTCCTGCGCCCCATGATAGTCCGGAGCTCCACACGCCCTGAACTCCCTGAAAGTAAGCGTGCGCGACCCTATCATGGTCGCTACCTCGGCACGGAAGGTGCCCAACTTCTCATCCATCAACTCTAGTATGCCCTCCTTGATCGAACCAAAGATCACTGGAGTCTGCTCAAGAATAATACGAGTAACTTCTGAAGTGAAGAACTCTCTGGTTTGCTCATCCAACTGTTCGACTCCTGAGCCTGATCCCGATCCTTCTCCGGCGCCTGAACTGCCGCCTGCTGGTCTAGAGCGTAAAACCACCATTCTGAAAACACATTACAATAAATGTCAGAAACACGGATATATCTCGAGGGATCACTAGTACTACAGGCCCTCCGGTCTCATATCGGCCTTCCTTGATTCGAGCACAGATCCTCTGCTTCCAGTAGTATGGGCCCCTACTACCTTCCACATCTATCTGTACCTTCCTCAAGAACTACCTCGACTCCACCCGACCACTACTACTGCTGCTGATCTCTACTACACTCATCCTAGGCTTGCCCTAGGGAAGTATCTGACTCAACCCTTACCCGTCCTCAGCTGCTGAAGGCCTCCCTGCGATGCCAATTAGTCATTACATAAATGCCATCACATGTGGCAAGGCTCAGATAATCCTTCGAGTACAGAATTCGTCCCCACAACGGTTAGACTCAAACGAGAGCTGCGCAGTAGGGCCAAATCCAACACTCTGAGATTATTCAACCCTGTTCACATGTGCTGTGGCGCATTCACCTAACGGCTAACTCCCATCACTCAGAGTCCCACAAAGCACAAAGCAAGTAGCATTCGGACACGGAACTACTCAAGCAATTCTATCATTTTAATGAGAAACTATACTAGCATACAATGCTAAACTCATATTATCAGGCATAACCTAGATAGGCTATCCTACTGTTGTCTACTCGAAGCTAGCATGTAATTCTCATAAAGCTGAAACACATAAAGCAGGCACATAAGGCATCCTCCTAGATCCTTAGTCCGATACTACCATGCTGTTCTTCTGAAATTGAAATAAACTTGTATGGGTAATTTGGGAGTACTTACTTGAGCTCGGTTGATCGCATGCACCACACCCTTATCTCGTTTTCAAAATTCTTTTCTTTCTAAGCGTTTTTTCAAAAATTATTTCAAAAACATTTCGCTTTTGAAAATTCTTTTTATCTTTCCCTTGGTTTGAGTTCAGACACACCCGAGAGTGTATCCGAATCCCTCAAACCAAGGCTCTGATACCAACTTGTTACATCCCAAAAATACAACACGAAAATTTCATTTTTTTTAATATAACAAAGATCATAAAGCTGAGTATTTCATAATAAAACCATACGTGGCGTGTCTCAAACCATGATGAAAATATACTATGAGAAAACTGTGTCACAACTGTATCAAAACATATCTAAGAAAAACTGAATCAACTCCCAGGACAAACTGAAGCTGTGGTGTGTGCGATGCCATCATGCCGAGCTCTTCCCTTTACTTGCGGAAGTACCTGAAACCAAAACTGAAACTGTAAGAACGAAGCTTAGTGAGCTCCCCCAAACTACCACATACCATACAATAACAAATAAAGCACATACTGGGCCTTGCCCACTGCATCGGACCGAAGTCCGGAACTGACTGCATCAGACCGAAGTCCGGAACTGACTGCATCAGACCGAAGTCTGGAACTGACTGCATCGGACCGAAGTCCGGAACTAATTGCATCAGACCGAAGTCTGGAACTAACTACATCGGACCGAAGTCCGGAACTGACTGCATCAGACCGAAGTCCAGAACTGGCTGCATCGGACCGAAGTCCGGAACTGTCTGAACATAACATAACATAAACACTTATCCACTAACATAACACATATACAACATTGGACCTAAGTCCGGGGCACATAACACATAAACATGCCTGAGTCACAAAGACATCAAGCACCCTAAACTGCTGCTATCTGCATCCGACTCGCCGAGTCTGATGAACAACTCGACGAGCTGTTCTTGAGCTAAGAAGATTGTCCTGGACTCGCCGAGTTGTATGAACAACTCGTCAACTTCCTCCATTACTGAGTCTGACCTCCAACTTACTAAGTCCACTCTACCACTCACTGGTCCCCACTCGACACCACTCAAAAGGGGAAACTCGGTGACTCGCGACTCGACTCGCCGAGTCGAAAGAATGACTAGCCGAGTTGTATGCATGCAGCTTCTAAAAAATTGATTCTGCTTGAATCCAGCGTATATAACTTATAGATCTGGGCTCCCTAAGCTCGATTAACATGTAAAGATTCTATCTTTACGTGCCCATAAGTATCCATGAGGATTAAAAGGCTCAAAAGCATGATAAAGGCTAGATCTAGGGCTCTCATGCAAAGCAACTTCGAAAAAGGCAATTTATAAGGGCTCTACCACCCCTAAAAGAACAGATCTAAGGATATAACGACCTGTCAAGGCATCCATAAAACTAATAGGGCTGGAAATTACATTAAATGAGTCCTAGCGGTGTTCCAATGGAGGTTTTAAGCACAAAACAAAGGGATTCCGAGATATACCTTAGTGAACGTCGACTCTGGCCTTGGATCTTTGTTTCCCACCTCCTCTTCTTGGTCCTTTCTTCTTTTCCTTCTTCAAACCTTCAAGAATCCACACAAAAACACTTTAATCACACAAGGAGTGGCTTAGGGTTGCTCACAGGCTCTCTGAGGGTGAAGGAGGCGAGTTTGGGGCACATATCATTGTTTAAATAGCGAGCAAACTCGGGGTTTTAGGGTTTCTTCCAGACAGGCTGACTCGCCGAGTCCAGAATATAGACTCATAGACTCGCCGACTTACGCGTGCTCAAAATCCCGTCTCTACTCGACGAGTCGGCTATAGACTCGCCGAGTCCCTCAGGAAACTTCTAAATAAATAACATAAAAACACATACCAGAGACGGGGCGTTACAACTGGTCTTATATATATTACTTGGGAAAACATAGTGAAAAGCTTAAATACTCACATGAGAAATCATTTACATAGTATGACAAGGCTACTGCTTTGAATTCATCAACTGTAGATCCCTTTTACAGAATGCATGCTTCACGCTTGAAGTTACAGTGGTCATGTGCCCACATTGACAAGGATGCCTTAAAGGTTATCTTCACTTCATGATATTTTTTCTGTTTTATTGCATGAAATAACAACACACTTCTTTACTTGTTTGTATTTTATAGCATCCTACTTTCATTTCTTTCGGTTACTTCATTTTACTTTTTACACTCTATCAAATTATAGCATTTTTTTTAAAATCTATCCAGTTATAGTAGTGAAAATTACTATGTATTCGGTTCACATTGCTATAATAAGAACAAATGAAAGTAAAATGCTACGATAAACAATTTAATGAAAGTATGTTCATAGTAAAGCTGGTCATTTTTTGATTCCTTGACAGATTGCTGCAGTGTATTGTTTTAATCAATTGACAAAGGAAACTGTTATGAACATTCTTGATAAATCGAATCCCGAAAAACCCTTGATGATAGGTGGCACATGCTTTAAAACGATTGTCTTTCTTGCCTACAACTTTGTGTGAAAGGGTGAGAGTGGGGACCTTGAAAAGGTAAATGATTAACTTTCATTTTGCTTTAAATCTTCTCGATCTTGTTTTACAATCAACATGTGGGAGATTGATAGTACAGTCAAAAAAGGAAGGTAAAAAAAATAAAGTACTGAATAGACCTTTTATTTATTTATTTGTGTATTTTATCATTTCTTACTGTTACAACATCATACTTTCAAATCCTTTCTTATTAGGACAATTATTGGAGTCTTATTTTAACGGTTTTTCTTGGAATTTGATGTGTTTATTGTTCATATCTTTAATTTGCGCTTAGAAGAAACTGGGGATATCTCAACCGTTGAACGAGCTTATATCTTTATTCGTGTAGATAAAAGGGTAAGTTTTGTTTTTTTTTATTATTATACAAGAAATAGCAACATATTTTCATTTATTTGTGTATTGTACAAACCTACTTTTATTTTGTCATTTTGCTATCAATTTTGTCCTAGTAAGCCATCGTACTTTGGTGAATCTACTCAGATATAGCATTGTATTAAAAAAGATTAATTCAAGTTTAGTATTTTTAAGATAATCACTAGGCAATTCATGAAGTATCTCCATCCTGATCTTAGTGTTGGTAACTTTTTATATCTTACATATTTCTATATACCATGAAAAATTTAATTTAATTTTTTAATTTTTTGAGAAGTTTTCATCATGTCATGATTTTATATTTGTAATGTTTTTTTGTCTTCAGAACTTCCAGAAATATCATATGGTGCTGATTGTCGAATATATGTACCCAATAATCCTACTAACAGGTTTTGTAAATGTTTATCTATGATTTCTTTTTCACAATCTTCAAACCTTTATATTCTTCAATTTTACTTTTTTTGACATATTTTCCTAAAGTGTTTTTTTTGGCGTTTTAGGAAACACTTTTTGATGAATTTGTTCCTGCTCATTTATTCGGGTGGTGGGCACAGGCAATAATGATCCATAATCAACCACTTTTATGGGTATTATCAATCAGATTCGAGTTAATGGAGGTCTTATTTTCAAATTCAATTAATCCAGTTTCTTAATCTTAAATATCAAAATTTTCAGAAAATATAATGCTTTAATTTATATTCTTTCCTCAGATAACATTTCGCCATATGTTGCCAAATTTCAATTAGTGTTGGTAGGTCAGCATTGTTCTTGATATATTAATCTGCAATTAGTTAGGTGAGATGCCATCGGAAATATGTTGAACTTGTTAATCCATTTCAATTGAAGGTAACCTTCTTCACTTGTTTACTTGTTTGCTACCAATTTGTATGCATAGTAATAGTTTGACTTAATTAGTTGCTTATTTTGTTTATTAGTTGCTTGTTTTCTAGCTTTATTATAGTCACCGATTTGTTTCATGTGATGCTTAAATCTTAACAGCTATCATGGCAACCTTCAACAGTAGTTTTGGACTGGCACCTTCTTGCAGAAGATATCGTGTACGTGTTCTTGTGCTGCTATTGTGGATTCGGGAACATCCTTGCTTACTGGTCCAACTGTATGTATCTTACGTGAAGCTTCTTTTGAACTATTAATCTTAGGGATTTCAAATTTTTCATATTTCTTGTATCCAATTAGTTTGTAAATTTCTGTTACAACTTTTACTGATTTGTTTTATCTTTCCATGGAACGATTATTTGTATGACATTAAATTTAATGCAATGGATCGTATTTTTGTATATGATATTTTATTAATTATGAGACATTAATTGCATATTTAATTTGAACATTAGTAAATCTATAAATAATATTTTTTTAAACATATAAAATTACGATACGCAAAAATGTGTGTCATCTTAGTTTATGACATGGCCTTTCTTGACAGGAGCTTTAATGATACTCAATGCGAGTCGTAAGGTTACGACACGCAAATGTTTGACGTCTTCCTTTATGACAGGGCCTTCCTTGATACGCATTGCATGTCGTAAATGTGCGTCGTAAATCGTGTGTCGTCATTGCCCGTGTCGTAATTGCGCGTCGTAAATGCGCGTCGTCTATAGACGACGCGCAAAAGTGTGTCGTCTTTCGTTATGGCAAGGCCTTTCTTGACACGCATTTGCGCGTCGTAAAAGGTTGTTTTGCTAGTAGTGTCTATATATATATATATATATATATATATATATATATATAGAGAGAGAGAGAGAGAGAGAGAGAGAGAATCAGATTCAAATGTGGATTGACATCTATTGTGTGGACGTGTGGGCAATGCTATTTTGTGAGATTGACAAAGAAAATATGTTGTTTGATAATATGAATACGTTCAATATTAAATAATTATTGTAATTAATACGTATTTTCACTAATTAAATCGTCTATAAGGTTATTATAGATTTTTTTTTTAATTATTATCATTCTGTCAGAATGTTATCAGGAAGTTTATTTAGTCGTCTTCTGTAAGAATGCAAATAAACGAAAAACTATGCATGACAACAAAAATGAATTAGAATTAGTAACAATCCACTAAAATAGCAATAGTTTTGTGAGATTGAACGTATTCACATGACGAAACAACTTATTCTCTTAGTAATTCTCATAAAATAACATTATCCACACGTCCGCACAATTGTTGTACATCCACATTATAACCTAGCCATATATATATATATATATATATATATATATATATATATATATTGTTGGTAAATTCTAGATATGCATGCACTTGTGACAGACCTTTCATAATGTGGTGATAAGGTAGTCATTATTTGTTAACACAAGTTGGTATTAGAATAGAATTGATAGTCCTAGTTTTTTGGATATTTCATATATATGTGTGGTGTATATATGGTTGTTTGGATATCGAGTTAGGATATTAGGAAAATGGTTGTATCAAAGTTTGAGTTAGTTCTTTGTATATACCAAGTGAATTTCCTTTAATCCTTTGTTAGTTTCTACATCAACTCTTCTCTTTAAATGGTATTAGAGCGTTTGAATCAACATGAGGGATGTTTCCAATCTAGGCACGAGTAGAACGATAGAAAGCTTTTCTATCATGCTTCATGAGCCTATGTTGAATTATATAAATTATATAGTATTTTCAATTTGAATGAAGGTAAATCTTTAGGTTTGGCATACCTTTGATCCGGGATCGTCTGACAAGAAGAAGAATAATATCGCCATTATATTTCTTTTCCATGCATTGACCGTAGACATCATCTTGCAAAGTCAGTGTCATGCACAAAGCAAAAGAAACCTAGACAGCAATCAAGACTTAACATCTGGGTTTTGTTAGGGTACGAAAAGCATGATTGTAAACCCTCCCTACCAAGTTTTACAATTTGAAGATGAAGGAGATGAGTATTATTGACGAATTCACCAGCAACCTCTCAGGCATCGCGTCAATGTCAACCTCTCTTGGTAAAACCATCCTTGAGAGAAAAATAGTGAAGAAATTTCTTAGTATCCTACCAAGAAAAATTGTTCACATTAATTCCTCAACAGCAAGTTCTTGATTTGAAAATTGTTGGATATGAAGATGTGGTGGGCGATTAAATGCGTATGAGGAATGTGTTCATGAGGACGAACCCGCTATCAATCAAGCTAAGTTGCTATTCAAATATACAACACCCAACACTCAAAATCACGATGCCAACAGAGGAGGATGTGGTGGACGCAAATCAGGGTGAGGACAAGTAGGAGGTCGTCAATCTAAAAATCAACGTCAACCCACACCTACAGCCAACAGAGAGGCCGGTAAATCAAAATCAAAGATCAAAGATAGATCAAAATTTCAATGTTATAAATATGAAAAATTTCGTCTCTTTACGTCCTAATGCTCTGATGTCTAAACAGGAAGAGGCTCACATGGCAGAAATAGACGATCACGACACTCAATTGTCTATGTTGACAACACTTTACACGACTGTGCTTTTAAAATAAGAAAAGATGATACCTAGAAGATATGAGATGGGAAAAGACAAGAATTACATGTGGTATTGGTACAACGACACAAGTAACCACATGACAGTTAATCTATTGTTCTTCATCGAGATAAACATACGTATTGAGGGTGAGTCAAATTTGGAGATGATTCTTTTGTTGAAGTTCAAGGAAAAGGATCTATTCCCTTCAAACTCATTCATAGAGAGCAATGTCAACCAATCATGCCATATACTATGGTAGGAAAAAGGTATGTTTTTGTCTTAATCAATGAATACGCATGTTTTATGTGGTGTTATCATATGAAAGAAAAAGTGATGTAATAACCTACATCAAGAGGTTCAAAGTCACAGTAGAAAAAGAAACCAATAACTCGATCCAAGTATTTCGAAGATATAGAGGCGGCGAGTTTACTTCACAAGATTTCAACACTCTTTTTGCAGAACATGGGATGATATGACACCTCACAACTCCATACACACTATAGCAGAATAGCATAGTGGAAAAAGAAAATCATACATTGATCGAGATGACACGAAGTTACTTGAAAGCAAAGCAAGTGCCCAACTATCTTTGGGGTGAAGTACTAAATCTGGCAATCTACATAATAAATCGAATCCCAGCAAGAGCAGTAAAAGAGGCAATTCCATATCAGTCATACTACAAATAAAAACCCAACATCGAACATATTTGAGTATGCGGATGTGTGGCCTATTCGAAAATGATTAGAACACAGTTAGTAAAACTTGATGATCTCTCAAGAAAAAAAAATTCATCTTGGCTTAGTTAACTAAAAAGAAAATCATATCGTTTTTATGATCCTACATGTCACAAAATCTTTATATCCTGTGACGTGATTTTCGACGAAAACGTGAACTAGGATGAGAAGTCACTGGTCGATTCTAATTTTTGAGCTCCGTTTTGAAAGTTCTTTATATCCCCGGAATCCTCTCGACGAGTTCTACAACTTTCATTAAGGTCCTAGCATCTAATTTTTTCTCTAACAAAAATTCATAGACCGGTTTAGAGTGTTAAAGTCCATGCGAAATACATAAATCCTTCATAAGAACTCCATTCTTGAATGCATTTATATCAACATGTTCATATTCAAAAGATCTTCAATACTCATTTAGATTCTTTAAGATAACATCAACCGATTTGAAATTCGATTTCTGTGTACGCACTATTGTGTTGAAACTTTGAAAAATCATAACTTCCAATCACGAAGTAAGATTTGCACGTTCTCTATATGTACGCTCTCATTTTAACTACTACTATGACTTTCATTTAGATAGCTTAGGATAGAAAGTAATTTATCAAATTTTCACTTTTTACGATACGTAGAGTTGTGTCCGTTTAATCGTGAAACTTCAAAGAAGCAAAAATTCTTCATACGAAGTCGGATTTCAGCGTTCTTTATATGTATGGAATCCATGTCACATATAATATAAGTTTATTGGAATCAACATGATTTTAAGGGTTTATTGGATTCAAAACAGCTTTTCGGCACTGTTGAGCGTTCACGGCCCTTGAAGGGTTGACAACCATTAACACGTTCAACCCCCACTTTGCCCTAAATTAAAATTTTCTCTTAATCTAAGTCAAAATTAAAAGCCTAATTGCATGATTAATGAGAAAAAATAGTGTTTATCAATTAAATTATGTGTTTTCTCACTTGTCTTGGTTGGTGCAGATGAAAAATGGCTGACTTGAAATTCACTGACATCCACAACTTGGTTATTTTCTTGGTTGATCCACCTACATCCCACACTGAATTCAAGTCCATGGTTCATGGATTGAGGAGATGTTGCCAAGCTTCTTCTCTTACATCCAGTCCTTTCATCTATCAAAGCTTGATCAAACAATTTTGGAGCAATGATGTGGTGCAAAGAGGTGAAGATGATGATGTATCCCTAGAAGAAACTGTTTAAGGAAAGAAGATTTTTGTGACGGAGCAGATCATTTGAGAGGTTCTTCAAAATGATGACCAGCCAGGTATTCCGACTAAGATTTCAATGGATCATACAGAAGGTATCATTGAAAAGATGGGCTATGAAGGGGTGTTTCCTACAACTATCAAGAAGCTTCTGCCACCCTATTGGAGGTTCTTAGCTCATGTGTTCATGAGCT
This sequence comes from Lactuca serriola, assembly GCF_051521515.1. Lineage (NCBI taxonomy): Eukaryota > Viridiplantae > Streptophyta > Magnoliopsida > Asterales > Asteraceae > Lactuca > Lactuca serriola. The sequence continues at coordinate 161,658,536 of NC_136415.1, forward strand.
GCATTACTGGTCGGAGAGCCGGGGCTGATGAGATTTCATTACTCAACACGGGTGGAATTGCAACTCTTTCCATGAGTGTAGAATTCAACGTCTCCAAGTAAATTTTAAACGAGATGGTCGGGAACGTTGAATAGAAGAACAGAGACAAGTTTCTTATGTACAAAAGATTTCTGCAACTGATCTTCACCAGCAAGCACCCAGAGATTGAAAGATGCGGAGAAACCCTTGATGTTAAATCTGTTAGGTCCAACACCTTCGGCCTCATGAAACAGAACCGAAAGGGGAAGTTTATGTTTGAGGTAAAGAATCAGTTCGTAAAGTTAGGAAAATTTGTTGAAGTTAGAGAATCATTGTAACATCCCAAAAACACATCCTGAAAATTTCGTTTAATTTAATAATAAAAAACCATAGTCAATAAATCTCATACAAAATCATAAGCAATGTATCTCTAAATATTATAACAACTGTCAAGTATATCAGAGTATAAACATCCCAGGCTGAACAAATGGTGTGTGCACTACAATCTTCCCGAGCTCCTCTTTTGAAAACTGAGTACCTGAAACCAAAACTGAAACTATAAGCTCGAAGCTTAGTGAGCTCCCACAAACTACCACATACCATACAATAACATATAAAGCACATACTAGGCCTTGCCCACTGCATCGGATCGAATTCCGGAAACTGCATCGGACCGAAGTCCGAAAACTAACCAGAGCCATGCCCTCTGTGTCGGACCAAAGTCCGGAAACTGCATCTTACCGAAGTCCGAAACTAACAAGGGCCTTGCCCTCTGCATCGGACCGAAGTCCAGAAACTGCATCGGAACGAAGTCCGGAACTGACTGGGACCTCGTCCCCTGCATCGGACCGACGTCCGAAACTAACTGCATCGGACTGAAGTCCGGAACTGACTGCATCGGATCTAAGTCCGGAACTAGCTGGGACCTTTTCCCCTGCATCGGACCGAAGTCCGGAACCTACTGAACATAACGTAGCATAAACATATCAACTAGCATGAACACATATACTGCATACTGCATCAGACCAGGGTCCGAAACACATAACACAAAACATGCTTGAATCACAAAGACATCAAGCACTCTAACTACTGCATCGGACCGAGGTCTGGATTTACTACTAACTAAACGGGTTGGGATTGTGGCCAAAGACCCGTTCCTACTGGAGGGAAACACACCTCACACTGCTGAAGTCCCGCAGACTCAGTCCCACACTACTGAAATCCCGCAGACTCAATCCCACACTGCTGAAGTCCCGCAGACTCGACCCCAACTGCTAGATGACAGATTCCTGATTTGTCAACATCAAAATAACACCCAATTAATAATTGGGTTCCACTACATAGCTATAATCACCTACTTTAGATAATTACTACATTACCCCAAGCTTGGCTTACCTAATCCCAAGGTCCAATCCATAGGCCCAAAGTCAACTAGGGATCAAATCCCAACATATGGCCCAATTTTCCAAATTGGGCCCAAACCTCTACATGGGCTTCCCTTAAGGCCCAATTGTCCAGTCCAGTCCAACATATCCCATTCTGAGGTCCCAATATCATACAACCCTCTAGGCCCAAACTATGGCCTTATTTTCCAAATTGGGCCCAATCTTCAATTTGGGCCTTACCCAAAAGCCCAACTAAATATTCTAGTCCATAATCATTCATGGATGCCCCATTATTGGCCCAATTGAAAAGCCCAACCCAAGGCCCATGTGACATTAGGGTTTCACATAAAATGACAATTAGGGATAAGTGTTTCTCACTTAACCCATTAAGGGCTTAAACCACTAAGGACTTAATACATTAAGTCCATTATTGCTTAGATTAATTTCTGCCAATGATTATTATTTAATGTTTCACTTATTAAATAATTATCGTGTGTGTCCTAATAATTTCTCAAATATTAGTATTTTCTCAATTAGCTCATTAAGGACTTAGTCCATTAAGTCCTTTACTATACTAGATGAATGGCATGGAATAATTTGGGCTTAGTTCACAATCCATCGCAATGGCCTACAAGTGGGCCCAATAAGTCTAAGGCCCAATACTCATAATTAGGGTTTTCCACCAAAACATGGCCCAATAGGACCAAAACCAATCTCTAAGCCCATTAGGGTTTGCTAGAAGGGCACCACCCACCACCACCTCGAGTAGTAGTGGTCGATGGCGGCTCACGGCAGCGGCCACCACCTTACCGTGGTGGTTATTATTATTTTTATTACTAACGAAAGCTAATTGCAATTACAATGTTTAATCCAAACATAAACACACACACACACACACTAACTAACACACACACACACACAGCCACACCATGGTGGCTGGCGGTGGTGCTTGGCGGCAGCCACCACCTCACGGTGGTGGCGGTGGCTTTTCTTTATTTTCCAGCAAACAAACCCAATCACACATCACCAAAATAACACTCATACGCCTTAAATGATTACAAAACAACTTCAAAACACACTCATCCAAGGATTCACTCCCACAGCCACCACTTCACGGTGGCTTGTGGTGGTGGAAAACGATTTCGGGGCTTCAACCACCATGGTCGGCCGCCATGGTGGGTTTTTCTCTCGATCTCAGGCTAGGATATCTCGCACACGCAACAACATAATCAACAACAACTTCGCAAGCTAATTTGAACGAACCGCCCACCTGGTGGCGTGATTAGACGGAGGTCGACAATGGCAAGGAGCAGCCACTGAGGCGGCGGCGGCTAGTCGTGGCTGACGACAGAACAAAATGAGAAGCGAAGAGGTGGAGTAGCAGTAGTGAGGTCCTAGCTCATTCGACTTCATCGACGTCAATGTTGCTTGCTGTAACAACCCGAAATTCATATCCTTAATTGTAACCCTTTTCGCGACTCATTCCGATCATCCAATCGTCGTTTCCGATTTCGTTTCCGTTTCCGACACTTTATTAAGTCGTTAATAAGAATTTTAATTTATGGCTTAATAAGTGTCTTAATACCCTTAGAACTCATTCTAACATCTCATATTGATGATCGGAATATTTTTAGAACCAACCATATCGGGTTACGGCAAATTGGCCAGGTGCGACCAAAAGCCCCGTCTAAAGCCGGTAACGGGTAAAATTTCATCGTGTCCAAATCCCGAACACTATTTAAAGTGTTCTAAGACTTCATTTTGAAGCTTTTGCTTCATTTTTCAACTTCATTCCAACCTCTCTCCTCAAACTTGATTTAAGGGTCAAAAACTCAAGTTTAAGGTCTCAAATCTTCAAGGTACCCTCCTATACTCATTTTACATCATATGAAGCCTTCAAATTCGAGTTTAAACCAAGATTTAGGACCATATATATGATTTTACGGCCCATGATGATGCTTAGGCCATAAACCCATATTTAGAGCGGTTTTAAGCCATTTAACCCTTCCTAGACTCAACCAAACCTTAGATATGATTTTTAGAATATTGGAATTGGACTTAGAACACATTTAACATAAATTTTGTGGGACTTATGTGACTTTACGGCCAAGGCATGAGCTTGGGTTGTAAACCCCACAATATTTGGTATAAATTCAATTTCAAAATGTTAGAAAGCCATCCAACACCACCAAAAGCCTTGGAATAAATCATAGGGTCTACCAAAATTAGTTTAAGGACCTTAAACACATCAAAACCCCACATTTTGAGAGTGTATGCCCATAGAACATACCCCATGGTCGTAAACTCCTAAAAGGATGTCATATGGTGCCCAAAATTCATTTCTAGGCTTGTTAGAATTTTTAGAATCACATGTGATTAATTTTGGGACCTTGCAAACACTTATTTAAAGGGATATGAGAGTTTCTGGCCATAGACCCCATGCCTAGGCCGTAAACTCCTTTGAGTGTTGCATTTGGTGAATTTAATCCATCCCAAGCCTTAGGTAAAATTTATCCAAGCATTTCCAAGTGGTATTGACCCATTGTGACCCATTAAACACCATAAACCACCCCCACCATGAGTTTACGGCCGTAAACTCATGGGGAATGGGTTTTTAGGCCATAAACTCAATTAGAAAGTTTACTCTTGGGGAGTAAACTCAAGTTCCAAGTCCCTCGCTTCAATTCCCGTCCGTAGATGTCACCCAGGTCACTCCAAACACCCATTTGAGGTGTTTTCGTTCGTTGGAGTGTAGCTTCATATCTAATTAGAGTTTGTAAATCTAATTAGATATATTTGTATGCCATTTAATTTTACATAGGAACTTCGCGTGTTATCAGGCATCGATTCGACCTTTAGCATCCGAAATCGACACACTTCCGCGTCCGGTGAGTTCATACCCCTACCCTTTTTCAATGGTTTTTCAATGTTTTCAGGGGGGGAATACAAGCAAAAGTAGAAGAATATCTTGTACATAAACTTATGATTTCAGTTAAATGAATTCATATTGTACATTTTTAAGAATTGAGAACCCTTTAACAAACTGTTTTATACTTGCAGGGTTGTTTGTTTTAATCCGATTTTCAATTCTTAATATATATTAATATGTTGTATACTTTAGATTGATTGTTCTCATATAAATCGATAAAGTACATAAACCATCGTAATGTCTGTAATAAAACACTAAGGTTCGAGTGTAAGAGTCAGACACCATTAGAAAAAATAAAACATCAATTGTAACGTCCTTAATAATACACCTAGGATCGAGTGTAAAGGACAGTCATCATTAAATAACACCTAGGCTCGAGTGTAATGTCCTTAATAAAACACCTAGGATCGAGTGTAAAGGACAGGTAAGTAGAACGTAACTAGTCGTAAATACTACTTTCCTAGTCGAAAAGTAAAGAGTAATCTTAATGATTGGAGACATGTCCTTGGTAACACGTCCCTTGGCACGAGATAGTGGAGGACTAACCCTGTAACCAGAATCTCCGTTCGTAGGAGAGCGTGGCTTGAGTGTATAGATCTATACGGGACTGATAATCCCGCACCTGGCTGCTAGCTACAGCCAAACCGAAAGGTTCAAGGGTGACGAAAGTCATAAAAAGGATACTGGCCCCGACGTGAGTCATATCTAGTCTGAGTATGGTTAAGGACTCGCAATCTAGATTATTAACGTTTTAGACTCATTTACTAGCTTTATGTACGTAGTAAAGCTAATGTACGTCCAGGGATGACAGATACACACACATACACACATTCAGGAAAACATGGGGTTTTCCTGGGGAGAACAATGAACATAACCAGAACCGGTAAAGGTACACACACATGCACACATTCAGGAAAACATGGGGTTTTCCTATGGATGATAATGAACATAATCAGAATTGGTAATGGTACACACACACATTCAGGAAAACATGGGGTTTTCCTATGGATAATAATGAACATAACCAGAATCGGTAAGGGTACACACACACACTTACAATCAGGAAAACATGGGGTTTTCTTGGGTAGAACACTGAACATAACCAGAACCAGTAAAGACACACTCACACAGTCAGGGAAACATGGGGTTTTCCTAGGAAGGACACCGAAGATAATCAGAACTGGTAACAGTTCACACACATGCAGTCAGGAGGACATGGGGTTCTTCCTAAGTAATAGTAGTACTTAATTAGAAAAGTGAAATAAATTAAACAATTGAACTGCATTTCACAAGAACAATCATGTTTTTATTTTACATTGTTTACTTTACTTTCGGATTTGGAAACTAACTTTACATAAGAAAATATGGGATTTTCTTGGATAACCACTTTTCAGAAAACCAAAAGAAACTCGTACATTTTCAGAAAAACTAACCGCTTATGAACTCACCAGCTTTATGCTGATTTTCAAACCGCTTGTATTCTCAGGTCCGCGTTAGACAGGTACCCGAAGATCATTTTGTGCGAAGTCGGAGTTCTCAGAAGACACGTTTCGTGTTGTTTATATATGATATGTATCACTTGTATAACTGATGCTTTTGAAACAAATGTAAAACTTTCATATATGTAATTTAATGGTTGATTTACTTTACTTACTATGTACATTGGATTTGATACTCAACGTGGAGTCAACCCCGGAAATGTTTCCGCCTTCGGTTTTCGGGGTGTGACAGATTGGTATGAGAGTTGTTGTTTATAGTGAATGAAGTATACCAAACCTTACATGGTATAAAACTATAAACATTAAGGGGCCTAAGTGCTCTGAACTAAAAGTATCCTTCAAAATAAAAGTATTTTCGAAAGTATATAAGTATACCGACCCGTCGAGATTTGTAAATACAAGTAGAACAGAACATAAGTAAATGGGTGTCGTGCGCTGCGGTTAAACCCGGACAGTTATGTAGTCGTGTCTAGGATCAATATAGCCTGGCCAACTATCTTCATTCGAGACACGGCCAACATGTGCTTGGGAGTGACTGTGGTAAGCGGCATGCCTAAGACATACCCTGATACCACAAACATCGAGCCAGTGTCGTATCGAATCATGAAATACTATGGGAGTATTTCTCGAGCTAATCCTTGATAGAAATTCTCGTTCATGCCTTGTTCTTTGATTATTCCCTTAGCGATAATTTCCTTGTTTTATCGCTTATTCAGCATATATTTGTTATATCCCTTGATTCAGTTCAGAGGACTTATCATCCTCTCTTTCTTGATCTTATTAGATCAAGATGCCTCCTCGAAGAAGACCTAACTCCAACAACCCTCCGCCACCACCGCCTCCCCAAATTGATCCAGTAGTATTCCACGTAGCTGTTACAGCTGTAGTAGCAGCTGCCAAGTCTCAACGGAACTCCGACGGTTCCGGTGGTTCGGGAGGTGGTACCCAAACCCAAAACCAAGAAAGCATTCAGGGACGCCAGAAAGAGGGTTCCTATAAGGATTTCATGAACGCCAAACCCACATCTTTCGATGGCACTGGGGGTGTCATTTCCCTTACCCGATGGTTCGAGAAGATCGAATCCATCTTTGAAATCTGCACCTGTTCAGATTCAGACAAGGTGAAGTTTGCCGCCTGCACCTTTCTCGACAAAGCTCTGACTTGGTGGAACAGCCGAGTCAAATCCCTAACCTTACCTGTTGCCAACGCCATGGGTTGGGAAGCCATGAAGGAACTTCTGCTGGCTGAGTACTGCCATCGGGGCGAAATGCAGAAGTTAGAACATGAACTGTGGAACCTGAAAATGAAAGGTTCTGACATTACTGCTTATACTTCCAGGTTCGACGACTTGGCACTACTTTGCCCGGGAATGGTTACCCCGGAGAGTAAGAAGATAAAGAGATTTATCTGGGGGTTGACTCAGCCAACGAAAGGAAACGTCATAGCTGCGAGGCCGGATACGTACGACAGCGCCAAGTGCTTAGCACAAATCCTAATCGATCATAGTGATGACCTTGAAGAGGCAGCTACCACTCCCGAACCGACAGTGAGGAGTGGTGAGAAAAGAAAACTTGGGAAGAAAGAGAAAAGCCAGACATCGCACGAGTCTTCAAAGAGACAACAAACGGTGGCAGTTCACGCTGCCACTTCCTCTGCAACTGTTTCTATTGATGGATCCTCAACCCGAAAATCTGCTAATAGGTATGTTGGAACCCTTCCTAGTTGTGGCAAGTGGAACTATCATCATCTTCCGTCCGTTCCATGTATAGAGGTAATTTGCAACAAATGTGGCATAAAGGGTCACATGGCGAAAAACTGTAAGACACCAACTCAATCAATGAGTCAAACTTCCGGAGCGGGCATCGGTCGGGCCTGCTATGGTTGTGGAGAAGTAGGGCATCTCAAGCGAAACTGCCCCAAGGCTACAACACCTGGGAACACCGGAAGAGTTCTAGCGATAGGACGAGAGGAGACATCCACCGATCCTACTGTTGCCACAGGTATATTTCCCCTCGTTAAATTTATATGCCTGTGATTTTTCTCAATTCTAGCACCGAAAGAAATTCGTTAATCATCCATTTGAACATTTGCTAACCCCCGTCGTTTGCGAGTAACCGAAAATGTGTACCTTCGAGATGGTTATCATGTGAGAATGAGAACGCTTGTGTCGTGTCCGTGGATTGTATTCTCAATCCGAGCGATTATTCTTTTCCAGCCGATCTATTGGCAAGCTTTTTATGAAATGCTTTGATGTCATCTTTAGCATATAATGACCGAGTCTCATTCATGCTGTCTTTCCTAGTTTCGAGAAAGCCATTCGTTCTACCTTTCCTCCGACTCGACCTTCATGATCATCGTACATCAAAGCTTAAAAAGTTTTCCCATGTATCTCTCGTCCGAGTAATCATCGAGAAACGAGTAGTCTACGATTCTTTCTCCGATACTATTTCCAAAAGATTCTTGAGAACTCTTTCCGAACGCATAGCTCAGTCTCACATCGACCTAATCCCGAGAATTTCCTCTTAGCCAAACTTCGGTGAGCGCGATGTGTGCAAGTAAGCAATTAGGGCATGATACGATCACTACAAGGTAGGAGTGGCACCCTTCGGTCGAACCATCATCTTGATCATGTAGATAAGCAAAGCAGCCATACTCGTGGATCCTTCCAAGAGCTAAGGCAATAAGGAATTAGTCGACACCAGGAACACCCATGGAAACCTGTCGATTCTTGGGTTCTGTCGACTATAATCATAGACTCATGTAGAAGTTTCCCTTAGAACCATCGAACCCTTAGTTACTCTGCCATATGAAAGCGTACCCACTTGTTGGAGGTCTTATCCTGGAAAGACATAGTATGCCTTGGGAAGTGCAGAAAGCTTAACTTGTGGAACCTGAGACACTTCGTGATCCTCGTTAGAAATCGATTCCATAGCCCTCTCCGAGCTATCTTCAGAAACTCAGCAGCGAGCATCCGGTATTCCACATCGTCGTTGTGATAAGTGCTAACCTGACGAAAACCTTAGTCACCCTTTGACAAGGTAAAAACCACTGAAGGTCCAAACCTTCATGGATGAATCAATTGAGATCATGGATTGAGTGATTATCTATGCGTAACAACGCCACACCCTGACAGTGAGGGTTCGCCAGAATGTCAAGCGGAGACCCGATTCCACTTAGGAGCTTGAAGGCCCGGAGCAGTAGATTCATCCTCGTATATCATTTCACTTCGTGATCTTTGTTCGAATCTTTGAATTTCGGGACGAAATTCCCTCTAACGGGGGGATAATCTAACAACCCGAAATTCATATCCTTAATTGTAACCCTTTTCGCGACTCGTTCCGATCATCCAATCGCCGTTTCCGATTTCGTTTCCGTTTCCGACACTTTATTAAGTCGTTAATAAGAATTTTAATTTATGGCTTAATAAGTGTCTTAATACCCTTAGAACTCATTCTAACGTCTCATATTAATGATCAGAATATTTTTAGAACCAACCATATCGGGTTACGGCAAATTGGCAGGGTGCGACCAAAAGCCCCGTCTAAAGCCGGTATCGGGTAAAATTTCATCGTGTCCAAATCCCGAACACTATTTAAAGTGTTCTAAGACTTCATTTTGAAGCTTTTGCTTCATTTTTCAACTTCATTCCAACCTCTCTCCTCAAACTTGATTTAAGGGTCAAAAACTCAAGTTTAAGGTCTCAAATCTTCAAGGTACCCTCCTATACTCATTTTACATCATATGAAGCCTTCAAATTCGAGTTTAAACCAAGATTTAGGACCATATATATGAGTTTACAGCCCGTGATGATGCTTAGGCCGTAAACCCATATTTAGAGGGGTTATAAGCCATTTAACCCTTCCTAGACTCAACAAAACCTTAGATATGATTTTTAGAATATTGGAATTGGACTTAGAACACATTTAACATAAATTTTGAGGGACTTATGTGAGTTTACGGCCAAGTCATGAGCTTGGGCCATCAACCCCTCAATATTGGGTATAAATTCAATTTCAAAGTGTTAGAAAGCCATCCAACACTACCAAAAGCCTTGGAATAAATCATAGGGTCTACCAAAAATAGTTTAAGGACCTTAAACACATCAAAACCCCACATTTTGAGAGTTTATGCCCATAGAACATACCCCATGGTCGTAAACTCCTAAAACGATGTCATATGGTGCCCAAAATTCATTTCTAGGCTTGTTAGAATTTTTAGAATCACATGTGATTAATTTTGGGACCTTGCAAACACTTATTTAAAGGGATATGAGAGTTTCTGGCCATAGACCCCATGCCTAGGCCGTAAACTCCTTTGAGTGTTGCATTTGGTGAATTTAATCCATCCAAAGCCTTAGGTAAAATTTATCCAAGCATTTCCAAGTGATATTGACCCATTGTGACCCATTAAACACCATAAACCACCCCCACCATGAGTTTACGGCCGTAAACTCATGGGGAATGGGAGTTTAGGCCATAAACTCAATTAGAAGGTTTACTCTTGGGGAGTAAACTCAAGTTCCAAGTCCCTCGCTTCAATTCCCGTCCGTAGATGTCACCCAGGTCACTCCAAACACCCATTTGAGGTGTTTTCGTTCGTTGGAGTGTAGCTTCATATCTAATTAGAGTTTGTAAATCTAATTAGATATATTTGTATGCCATTTAATTTTACATAGGAACTTCGCGTGTTATCAGGCATCGATTCGACCTTTAGCATCCGAAATCGACACACTTCCGCGTCCGGTGAGTTCATACCCCTACCCTTTTTCAATGGTTTTTCAATGTTTTCAGGGGGGGAATACAAGAAAAAGTAGAAGAATATCTTGTACATAAACTTATGATTTCAGTTAAATGAATTCATATTGTACATTTTTAAGAATTGAGAACCCTTTAACAAACTGTTTTATACTTGCAGGGTTGTTTGTTTTAATCCGATTTTCAATTCTTAATATATATTAATATGTTGTATACTTTAGATTGATTGTTCTCATATAAATCGATAAAGTACATAAACCATCGTAATGTCTGTAATAAAACACTAAGGTTCGAGTGTAAGAGTCAGACACCATTAGAAAAAATAAAACATCAATTGTAACGTCCTTAATAATACACCTAGGATCGAGTGTAAAGGACAGTCATCATTAAATAACACCTAGGCTCGAGTGTAATGTCCTTAATAAAACACCTAGGATCGAGTGTAAAGGACAGGTAAGTAGAACGTAACTAGTCATAAATACTACTTTCCTAGTCGAAAAGTAAAGAGTAATCTTAATGATTGGAGACACGTCCTTGGTAACACGTCCCTTGGCACGAGATAGTGGAGGACTAACCCTGTAACCAGAATCTCCGTTCGTAGGAGAGCATGGCTTGAGTGTATAGATCTTTACGGGACTGACAATCCCGCACCTGGATGCTAGCTACAGCCGAACCGAAAGGTTCAAGGGTGACGAAAGTAATAAAAAGGATACTGGCCCCGACGCGAGTCATATCTAGTCTGAGTATGGTTAAGGACTCGCAATCTGGATTATTAACATTTTAGACTCATTTACTAGCTTTATGTACGTAGTAAAGCTAATGTACGTCCAGGGATGACAGATACACACACATTAGGAAAACATGGGGTTTTCCTGGGGAGAACAATGAACATAACCAGAACCGGTAAAGGTACACGCACATGCACACATTCAGGAAAACATGGGGTTTTCCTATGGATGATAATGAACATAATCAGAATTGGTAATGGTACACACACACATTCAGGAAAACATGGGGTTTTCCTATGGATAATAATGAACATAACTAGAATCAGTAAGGGTACACACACACACACACACACTTACAATCAGGAAAACATGGGGTTTTCCTAGGTAGAACACTGAACATAACCAGAACCAGTAAAGACACACTCACACAGTCAGGGAAACATGGGGTTTTCCTGGGAAGGACACCGAACATAATCAGAACTGGTAACAGTTCACACACACGCAGTCAGGAGGACATGGGGTTCTTCCTGAGTAATAGTAGTACTTAATTAGAAAAGTGAAATAAATTAAACAATTGAACTACATTTCACAAGAACAATCATGTTTTTATTTTACATTGTTTACTTTACTTTCACATTTGGAAACTAACTTTACATAAGAAAATATGGGATTTTCTTGGATAACCACTTTTCAGGAAACCAAAAGAAACTCGTATATTTTCAGAAAAACTAACCGCTTATGAACTCACCAGCCTTATGCTGATTTTCAAACCGCTTGTATTCTCAGGTCCGCGTTAGACAGGTACCCGAATATCATTTTGTGCGAAGTCGGAGTTCTCAGAAGACTCGTTTCGTGTTGTTTATATATGATATGTATCACTTGTATAACTGATGCTTTTGAAACAAATGTAAAACTTTCATATATGTAATGTAATGGTTAATTTACTTTACTTACTATGTACATTGGATATGATACTCAACGTGGAGTCAACCCCGGAAATGTTTCCGCCTTCGGTTTTCGGGGTGTGACTCTTGCTGTTGTGGGGCTTCGATGGCTGAATAAAAATGACCAAATGGTGACCGCCTCACCAAAGCAACAGGTGAAGGGTATCGGTCGCTCCTCCGGTTTCCTTACATCCCCGATGGCTGCGATATGGTGGTATTTGTTGGTGAGGCAGCAAGCTACACTCTTGATTGGTTGGGAGAAAAAGGGAGGGGGAATGGTCGGTAATGGCGGGTGGAGGTGTCCTTGGGAGGGTGACGACTGATGAGTCATTGTTAGGGTTAGGGTTTGGACTAAGAAGCCATCGGCTCTATATACCCTGATCATTTAACAATTTTTCCATAATTACAATCCTGGTCCCTCCCCATGGGATCTTTTCAAATTAGATCCAATATTTATCCTTTTTGCTCCTGATTCCATGATTCCCTTACATAATAAGTCCTGATATTTAAAAACATGCCCCCGCTTCTCATATTCTTCTCAAATCAACTCCGTAATTTACTAAACAACCGCCACTATCAAAATACTTCACAAATTAGTCTGAGAATTATATTTATTAATTTATTTAAATAAATGGGGCGTTACAACTCTCGCCTACTTAAATTAAATTAGATTTTGTCCTCGAAATCATTCCTTACCATCCTTTACAAGCTAAACTACTCAAGTATATGATCACCATCATGTCGCACCCTAGCCTTCCCAATGTATTCATGACTAATCTTCACAAAGCCCTAAAATCCTTGGGTGAACGAATTCTTTGCAACAAGATAACATCTATTTCGTCCGAAATTTGTTGTCTCGAGATGGTCTGAATCCTTGACAGAACACTCATACTGAATCATTATCTCTATATACAATCCACTTGTATCTCAGCTACTTACTTAACTTCTGACAATTCGGGGCTCACACTAGAAAACAAAATCACAAATCCATTTATCACTGTGATTCACTTATACTTGGCCAAAACTCGGATCATCCTACTGAAAGTGACATAGCGTAACCTAAGCTATTTGTGACTCTAACCATACATGAAATCCCCAAATGCCATTACTACTTAAGACACTGACTGTCTGAAGCATTGAAATTTCTGAAACACTAAGCTGCCTAAAACCCTGACTTCTTAAAACACTGAACCGCCTGAACAATGAACTGCCTAAAACACGGAACTACCTGAAATACTGAACTGCGTGAAACACAGAACTGCCTGAAATACTGAACTGCCTGAAATAGTATGCCACTATATAGTTGTTTTCCAAAACGAATGAGACCTTCCTGGACTCAACTCATTGGTCAGTCGTCTGAAATATCGGGCTCCAACCCGGCTGCAGAGTCAATAGGACTCCCACTTAGTCATCTCACAAATCTTCTGAATGAATTCCTTTTCTAGAACTAGTTACCATTAGTTACCATGCCCCTGAGGCTCTAATAACTTTCTGATCTAACAGATCGAGTCCATGCGTCGAATCCTGACGTCCCAAAACATAAGGCTAAAAGTGATTGCTACATGACCATTGGTAGCCTCATGTCATGAATGACCTTAAGCAGACCACTACTTCCTTACTCTCATAGCTGTATTGGCGCTTCTAAAGTCTTATCACTAGCTTAACCAGGTCTACTCCATCTAGGAAATTCTAAAATCCAATCCGTGGATTTCCATATCCTCACTGCTACACCCGAATAGGTGGGTGTTACTGTCCTTCCCGCATCCTAACAACTCACTCACGCTATTTTCCAACCTAGTGAATGCCATGGCTACACCCAGAGACTTACAACACTCTATCACTACATGGTTGCTAGTGAATGCTACGCCTACTCCCGCAGACTTACAACACTCTAACACTATATGGCTGCTAGTGAATGCTACGTCTACACCTGCAGACTTACAACACTCTAACACTATCTAGCTGCTAGTGAATGCTACGACTACACCCACAGAATTAGCTCACTCTAACACTATCTGGTTGCTAGTGAATGTCACGACTATCCTCACATACTTACAACACTTTCCATACTGGATCGAACACGCGCTTGGCCCACACTCAGCTGAACTCATGTGCTGACTCGAATCCCTAACCTGATTCCCTAAGGCTTGCTAGCAAACATTACAGGAAAACGATCTCCTTATTGGAAAGTTTTTTCCGAGCTTCCATCTCACACTATCCTCAAACCATACAGCCGATTAGGTTGTCTTCCTTCAAAACAAGGATGCGAAACTTATCCCAGTTTCAAAACTTCTCCTTCTAAATCTGTAGATGATTCTCCCCCACTTTGCTTCAACTAATGTCTTACGGCACACAATACTGGAAGGATTCTCAATACTTCTTACCATTATATGCCCAATCTACCGAAAAACAAGTTTACCATTGCTAGTGTTTCAATACTAGTCAGTCCAAAAGGTCACACCACCTTTAAGAACCCGAATAAATCTCTGGTAATAACCCGCTAGACCCAAGAAACTTTGAATCTCAATTGGAGACCTCGGAATCTCCCACTGCATCACGGCCTCTATCTTGGCCGGATCGACTAGAATGCCCTTCTGATTTACAAGGTGGACAAGAAATTGCACCTCGTGCAACCAAACATCACATTCGGAGTACCTTGCAAAAAGTCTCTCCCTCCTCAAAGTCTCTAGCACCTTCCTCAGGTGCTTCTCGTGCTGCTCCTCGGTCTTGGAATAAATCAAGATGACGTTGTACTTTCCCAATCCCGCGATTTGGGATACGATCTTCCGTTATCCGTTGATAATTCTCGGTATGCAATTGGCATGTGACATCTCTTGGAATTATAATTCAAACACAAACGAAGGATAACCCAGAGTCACACTTACTCAACCCCTGGAACGAAAGACTCTATCGTGCAGTTTCTTGCATGTGCTGTAATGAATCTAACCCTGCTGGTCTCTCAAAAGCTGATCCAAAATCTAGGGTCCCCTCCCGAGACCCTTCAATATAAGCAACTGATTTGATTCCCTCTTACCAATGTGCTCCAAGTCCATATCTCGTTCTGAAGCTCTAAGAGTCATATCATTCAGGGTCTTGCACCCTGAGATACTCACGATCTCCCTGTTATCACTCTACGATATGCTTTGATAACTTACTTTCTTGATTTCCTCATTTGCTGCATACCATGGTACCATATAAGCTCTTTCCCAAGACTTCGCAGTGAGCTCTGCCACAGTCTCAGTCATCTAGTGGAGATCTAACAACTCTTGCGCCAACTGCTGTGCTTCAATCGCCTAGGCACACTCTGCCCAGAATCTGGTCTAAAAGTCATCCCATGACATAGCATCAACCGCATCATCACTCAACCTTCTACCAACCTCTTCCTATCTATATCGTGCTCTGTCCCATCAGGAGATAGTAAGTAAGTCGGATCCTGTCTCCTTTCGAGACAACATCTTTTACGAAAAGTGTTGGTGACATCTGCCAACCATCTGTGGCTAACAATGGGGTCCCTAATCCCCAAGACAATCTAAAGCCTCAAAAACTCTGAATTCCCGAAACATCAACGTACGGGTCTCTATCATGACTGCTATCTCAGTGCATAATGCACTCAACCTCACATCACAAATCTCTATAACGCCCTCCTTGATCATACAGGGGATCATAGGAGTCTGGTCAATCATACTGCGCATAATCTCATACGGAATGAACTCCCTCATCTGATCATCGAGCTGCTCGGCTACAGAATCTGAGCCTGATCCCTCGTCGACACCAGAACTACCATCTGGTCTACCATATAACATCACTATACTTGGCAATATATCATCACTAACATCACAATACTCATCCAAACTCGAGGGATCTCACACACTACAAGTTCCCTGGTCTTATCTCATCCTTCCTAGATTCGAGTACGGACCCTCTGATTTCAGTAGTATGGTCCCATACTACCTTCCACATCTATCCGTACTTTCCTCAAGAACTGCCTCGACTCCACCAAGTCACTTCTATAGCTACTAATCTCTGCTACTCTCATCCTAGGCTTCCCCTAAGGAAATCCTTGACTCAAACAAATCCAGTCCTCAGCTGCTAAACGCCTCTTTATAATGCCAATTAGTCATCACCTAAATACCATCAAATGTGAAGAGGCTCAGATAATCCTTCGAGTAAAAGACTCGTCCCTACAACAGTTGGACTCAGACGAGAGGTGCGCAATAGGGCCAAATCCAACATTCTGAGATTATTCAACCCTGATCACATGTGATGTGACGTGTTCACCTAATGGCTAACTCCCATCACTCAGAGTCCCCCAAAGCACAAAGCAAGCTACATTCAGACACAAGAAACTACTCTAGCAATTCTATCCTCATAACGAGAAACTGCACTAGCATACAATGCTAAGCTCATACTATCAGGCATAACCTAAACAGGCTATCCTACTGCTGTCTACTCAATACTAGCATGCAATTCTCATAAATCTGAAACACATATAGCAGGAACATAAGACATCCTCTTAGATCCTTAGTCCTATTCTAGCATGTTGTTCTACTATAACTAAAACTGATAATAATGACACAAACTTGTATGGGTAATTTGGGAGTACTTACTTGAGCTCAGCTGATCGCATGCACAACACCCTTTTCTCTTTTCAACGTTTTTTTCTTTCTAAATTTTTTTTTCGCTTTTTCTAAAACTCTTTTTTTTCTCAAAACTCCCTTTTTACAAAAAGTGATTTTCCTTTTGAAAATGTCTATGCCAATTCCTTAGTTTGAGTTCAGACACACCCGAAATTGTGGCCGAATCCCTCAAACCAAGGCTCTGATACCAACTTGTAACATCCCAAAAACATAGTCTAAAAATTTCGTTTAATTTAATAATAAAAAAACCATAGTCAATAAACCTCATATAAAAATCATAAGCAATGTATCTCAAAATATTATAACAATTTTCAAGTATATCAAAGTATAAACATCCCGGGCTGAACAAATGGTGTGTGCACTGCAATCTTCCCGAGCTCCTCTTTTGAAAACTGATTACCTAAAACCAAAACTGAAACTGTAAGCACAAAGCTTAGTGAGCTCCCCCAAACTACCACATACCATACAATAAGATATAAAGCACATACCAGGCCTTTCCCAATGCATCGGATCGAAATCTATAAACTGCATCGGACCGAAGTTCGGAAACTAACCAGGGCCATGCCCTCTGCGTCCGACCGAAGTCCGGAAACTGCATCGGACCGAAGTCTGGAAACTACATCAGACCGAAGTCCGGAACTAACCAGGGCCTTGCCCTCTGCATCGGACCGAAGTCCAGAAACTGCATCGGACCGAAGTCCAGAACTAATTGCATTGGACCGAAGTCCAGAACTGACTGCATCGGATCGAAGTCCGGAACTAACTGGGACCTTTTCCCCTGCATCGGACCGAAGTCCGGAACTGACTGAACATAACGTAGCATAAACATATCAAATAGCATGAACACATATATTGCATACTGCATCGGACCAGGGTCCGAAACACATAACACAAAACATGCTTGAATCCCGAAGACAGCAAGCACTCTAACTACTGCATCAAATCGAGGTCTAGAACTAGTGCTAACTAAACGGGTCGACATTATGGCCATAGACTCGTTCCTACTAGATGGAAACTCACCTCATACTGCTGAAGTCCCGCAGACTTAGTCCCACACTGCTGAAGTCCCGCAGACTTAATCCCACACTGCTGAAGTCCCGCAGACTCGACCCCAATTGCTAGATGACAGATTCCTGATCTGTCAACATCAAAATAATACCCAATTAATAATTGGGTTCCACTACATAACTATAATCACCTACTTTAGATAATTACTACATTACCCCAAGCTTGGCTTACCCAATCCCAAGGTCCAATCCATAGGCCCAAAGTCAACTAGGGATCAAAGCCCAACATATGGACCAATTTTCGAAATTGGGCCCAATCCTCTACATGGGCTTCCCTTAAGGCCAATTGTCCAGTCCAGTCCATCATGTCCCATTCTGAGGGCCCAATATCATACAACCCTCTAGGATTAGTGAGCTCCCCCAAACTACCACATACCATAGCGGTGGTGCTTGGCGGCAGCCACCACCTCATGGTGGTGGCGGTGGCTTTTCTTTATTTTCCAGCCAACAAACCCAATCACACATCACCAAAATAACACTCATTCGCCTTAAAAGATTATAAAACAACTTCAAAACACACTCATCCAAGGATTCACTCCCACAACCACCACTTCACGGTGGCTTGTGGTGGTGGAAAACGATTTCGGGGCTTCAACCACCATGGTCGGCCGCCATGGTGGGTTTTTCTCTCGATCTCAGGCTAGGATATCTCGCACACGCAACAACATAATCAACAACAACTTTGCAAGCTAATTTGAACGAACCGCCCACCTGGTGGCGTGAGTAGACGGAGGTCGACAATGGCAAGGAACAGCCACTGAGGCGGCGGCGGCTGGTCGTGGCTGACGATAGAACAAAATGAGAAGCGAAGAGGTGGAGTAGCAGTAGCGAGGTCCTAGCTCCTTCTACTTCATCACTGTCAATGTTGCTTGCGGTTGGGGGGCTTCGATGGCTGAGTAACAACGACCAAATGGTGATCGCCTCACCAAAGCAGCAGCTGAAGGATCTCGGTCGCTCCTCCAGTTTCCTTACATCCCCGACGGCTGCGATACGGTGGTATTCATCAGTGAGGCAGCAAGCTACACTCTTGACTAGTCAGGAGAAAAAAGGGAGGGGGATAGGTCGGTAATGGCGGCTGGAGGTGTCGTTGGGAGGGTGACGACTGATGAGTCTATGTTAGGGTTAGGGTTTGGACTAAGAAGCCATCGGCTCTATATACCCCGATCATTTAACAACTTTTCCATAATTACAATCCTGGTCCCTCCCCATGGGATCTTTTCAAATTAGATCCAATATTTATCCTTTTTTCCCCTGATTCCATAATTCCCTTCCATAATAAGTCTTGATAATTACCAAACACGCCCCCGCTTCTCATATTCTTCTCAAATCAACTGCGTAATTTACTAAATAGCCCCCACTATCAAAATTCTTCACAAATTATTCTGGGAATTATATTTATTAATTTATTTAAATAAACGGGGCGTTACAATCATCAACAACTGAAAGCTCAGGTCACATGGAAATAAAAGATGATGTTATTACCGCTTCAGAGTATGAAGATGAAAGAGTTCCTCCTGTTTCGATCGTGGAAGAGGAACATGATCAAATGACGAATGTGGAGATGAAAAGTGACTACAATGAGGGTGATGATGTGGGTGATAATGATGATGAGGATAATGAAGATGATGAGGGATTTGATAATAATGATGCGATTTTTGGTGGTGACTTTTCGGTTTTCAATAAAGACTTCAATTTTGAGATCGAGCATAGCGATTACTGCCAAACAAATGAAGAACTCGACTCCTTCTTCGAATATATCGATGATGTCGCACAACAAGCAATGAAGATATGGGGAGTTGAAGATGTTCAAATGGCGACGCCTCCTACTTCAGAACAGATGGCCAGTGCTACAATTGATACAAATGCAACATCAAGGATTCTTCCCCTTCATGTTGCCATTCCAACTTCTATGCCATCTGTGAGCGATCCTCTAATGACTCAAACCTCCCAGCCTCCGTTGAAAAGGAGACGACATGATCCGAGGCTGGGAGTGCTTATTCGGGAACCGGCCCCACCGACACAGCTTGCAACCACAACAACAACTACTACACGAACCGTACCGACCAAAGAAGGACCAAGCACCATGTTTGAAACTAGGAGATCTTTAGTTCCTGGAGGTTCCTCCCTTCCAAGGCCTACGGACGACATCGCCTCTGAGAGGCTCGCAAGGTTCTTGGCTGAACAAGAAGCAACAGGCTTTCCTCCTTGCGGAAAAGGCATATCAATTGAGGAAGGCATCTCAGGAGGAGTGGATCCATCAGTCCAAATGCTCAAGAATGAGGTCGGAGTATTAAAGTAGATACTTATTGAAAAAGATTTTTTGATTGGGAATCTCGATATTCAAGTTTCCAAGTTGGAAGCAGAAAACTCTTAGAAGGCTGATTAGATCTCTGACCTCCAGGTATCAAATTCTCTGAAGATAAAACAAATCTCTGATTTACAAACACATATTGGAGCTATAATTGTGTGTTACTTCGACCTCAAAAAGAAACTTGCAGAAGAATTTGGTAACAAATTCAAATCCTCTGTCGAAGATTTTAGTGGAGCTCATACTATTCAACAAGCCCCTTCCCTTTTATCGCAGCCAGATCAGCTTCAAAATCCACCACCTGTGAAAACCACCAGGATTGTTGATCAATTTGAACTTGAAATAGTTCAAGCCCCTCTAAGAGTAACATTGAGAAGTTCTCAGAAACCGTCTGCTCCCAAGAAAAAGAAGAAATGGCTTTTCATGAAGAGTTCCGACAAGAATCTTCTTGCAGACCAGCCAAAAGTGATGGTGACTGATCTTGAAAAGAGGACGTTCGGCGAAAAATTTGGCAATAGATCAGGAATCCTGATGTGGGGATTTCATGACAAAATAAATCTCTGGGTGTTGAAAAGAAAAATTGGTGAGTCGGAGTACTATAAAGATAAACTTGATTTTTGTTCTTGGACAAAAGTTAACCTTACAAAACTCTCCAAAGCTCCTTTTCAGAATCCGTCTCATGATCCTCAAGAGAATGAATTTCAATTGTTCCTTGAAAATCTAGTCAAGAGGAATTTTGATCAAATGATGACTGCAGAATCCTTTATACGGAGTAACAAATATGTGCTTGACTCTAATACCAACGAGTCGATGAAGATTATGATGTGGCCTCCTATGAAGAAAATGAAAGAGATTCCTATTATCCAACACTTTCATGATGGATCACTAGACAATATGGAATTCTGGGTGTTTGATGAAACAACAGCCACTGTCGTGATCTAGTTTCCAACGGGTACTCATCGCCTTGTTACAACGAGAGATCTTCTAAAGATTGGGTAAAAGGACATTCATACTTTTTCTCGCTATCAAATTTTCTGCAAGACGAAGCTTATGGAGCCGGCTGCCAAAGAATTTAGAAGCATGATCGCTATGATCATTGATAAGAAAATGTGGCTTGAGGCTATGGGAAGTGTTGAAGTGATGCTAATTGAAAAGGACAGAAGATATGCTAGCTCAAACCAAGGGGGAGATTGATAGATGATAACTTAGTGGTTTGGGCTAGTCATTAATCTTGTATAAATCCTTGTAGAGTTTTGGTTATGTTTTAGGTGTTTGTAGCTTTTTTGTGTGTGTTCATGGTTGCTTGGGTGTTCATGGCTGTGAGCATGTTCACGGTCGTGAACCCTGTTTACGGTTGGTCTGTCACTATATATAGAAGTCTGTTAGAGTGTTGTCAGTGACGTTGCTGAGAGTTTATTTGGGTATTGTGTGTGTGTGTGTGCTTAAGGTGTACCTGATGTTTTATGCAATAAACATGTGCATTGCTTGACTAATCCTTTTCTCTTCCCCATTCTTGTTTGTTTGATTGATTACTTGTTTGATCACTGGTTTGGATCCATGGATTTGAGACTCTAGAAAGCATCATCTACAACATTTGCTTTTCCAGGGTGATATTGGATCTCACATTCGTATTCATTCAATAACATTATCTAACTTCTTCTCCTCATATTTAGTTATTTTGATCAAATAAATGTTGGAGACTCTCATGGTAAGTGAAAATGATACACATGGTTCCATATAAGTAGTGTCTCCAAATCTTAAAGGAAAAGTCTATTACTCTTAATTTGAGGACGTGGGTTGTGTAGCTATTTTCATGGGTTTTGAGTTGTCGAGAGGCATACATTATGACTTTCTCCCTCTACATTAACACACACCACAATTCTTGAATTGAGGCATCACAATATATGACAAAGTCTTCCGTTCATTCATGTAAGGATAGAATTAGTGCACTACACAACATCTGTTTCATCTTTTGAAATAGAATTTCCTGCTTATCTGCCCAATCAAACTTTGTTTCTTTTTGTGTTAATGCAGTGAGAGGTTTGGCTATCTCGGAAAAATTCTCTATGAATCTCATATGGTAGCCGGCAAGGCCTAAGAACCGACGCACTTACGTTGACGTCCTAGGTACATCCCAATTCATAATCGATTTGATCTTCATGGGATCCACGTGAATCTCTTTTTTACTAACCATGTGCCCTAGGAAGTTTACTTCTCTAATCGAAATTTCGCAATTTCAAAAATTTTGCATACTTCTTTTCCATTCTCAACAGTTCCAAGATTAATTTCAAATTTTGGTTGTGTTCCTCTTTGGTTCATGAATACATAAGGATGTCATCAATGAACACTATGACAAACTTATTCAAGTATGGTTTGCATACATGGTTCATGAGGTCCATGAATACTGTTGAAGCATATGTCAATCCGAAGGGCATGACTAGAAACTCGTAACGGCCGGATTGAGTTTTAAGTGCAATTTTTGGAATGTCTTCTTCTAGTACATTCAATTGATGATACCCAGAACCTAGATCAAACTTTGAATAGAAACTAGATCCCTGAAGTTTGTTAAATAGGTCTTCTAATCTGGGAAGTGGGTAATGTTTCTTGATTGTTAGTTTCTTCATCTATAGATAGTCAATACACATCCTGAATGAACCATATTTCTTCTTGTTGAGTAAGACTGACGCTCCCTAAGGTGAGAAGCTTGTTCTAATAAAACCCTTATTGAGAAGTTCATATAGTTGACTTAAAAGCTCTTGCATTTTAGAAGGAGCCTATATGTAGGGGGATTTTTCTACTAGAGTTGCTCCTAGAATTAAATCAATTTGAAACTCGAAGTTTCAACTTGGAGGGAATCCAGGCAAATCTTCAGGAAAAAGATACGAATATTCACATATATGGGCTAAGTCGTTAATTTATTTTGTTTTTCTCTTCTTATCTATTCCATGAGCCAAAAAGGCATAACACCTCTTATGTAGATTTTTTTTGAGTTTTAGTGTAGGAAATAATCTTTAAGTTTTCACCAGATTTGTCACCGTAGATCATCATGGTCTCTCCGTTTGGTAGAGTTAGTTGCACGACTTTTTTGAAACACAAAATCTCATCATGGTGAAGAGATTTCCAACACATACCAATGATAATGTCAAAACTCCTAATTGGCATTGGCATCGACATTGAATGTGTGGTAATTTAGAGTTAGGAGATAGTTATGTAGGATTCGGTGGTTCTCTCTATCTGACCCTTTTCTACTTTTACTTCATATACTACATATAATTTACTAGACTCATGATTTAATATTTGATTAAATGATAGGGTTATAAAACTTCTATCAGCACTAGAGTCATATATAATTGTAGCGTATAATTTATTGATGAGGAACGTACTAGTAACTAACGAGGGATCCTGTATAGAATCTTTGTTCCCAACCACAACTACTAGACCGCAAGCATTCTCATCACCTTTGTTAAACTTTGGGAAATTTCATTTGAAATTCCCTTTTTTGTCCACATTCGAAACAATCTCCTCCTCCACCTGACCCCTATCCATTTCCTTTTTCATGTACCATCATAGCTAGTGTTGTGCCTTGATAGAAGTTTGAAGTATGACCTTTCTTATTGCATGTGACACAGTGAAAACATTCCCCGATGTGGTGTCGGTTACATTTCGTGCATAATGGGTTATTCCCAGTGTAATCCTTTTATTGAGTTGGAACTATGGTTGGTGCCACGACATACCCATTTTCAATTTTTTTGCCTTTTTTGCTGATTCTGGTTTCCTCCGTTGAATTTTCTCTTGTAGTGATTTTTTTGACTTTTTGATTTTCAACTTTCACCACCATTTTCCCTCGTTTGATTTATTTTTTTGCTTAATTGTAGACCTTTACACTTGGCACTGAGGTATGTGGTAGGTTTCGATGAAAATACCATCCCTTTTGTCTGTGGTGCAAGACCCCATATATAACATTCCACTTTCTTGCTTTCAAGGTTTACCATGACGGGACATAAAAGTGCAACGACATTAAACCCTGAGGTGTAAGCTTTGATATATGAACCTTTCATCTTTTGATTCCAAAGCACTTTGTCTAGAGTCTGGACTTCTTCTCGGGGGCACTACTCCTCTATTAAAAGTACTTTTATATTTCCCATGACATTGAATTGGCCACCAAGACATCCAATTTTTTCACATGATCTGTCCACCATTTTCAACACTCCATCCATCAAGGTGTATGCAACAAAATGTACTTTGCTACCCTCAGAGCAGTAGCACATATCAAAAACATCTTCATAATTTTCAAACAGAGTTAAATCCACAACTCCTTCATTCCCATAAAAGTTTCCTGGCTTCTAATTTATGAAATCCTTGTAGGAACATGTTCTTCTAAGTTCCTTTGGTTGTGGTGAAGAGTGATTCCAAGTTCGTTTCCTTTTCTGTTCACTTCCATGAGTTGTCTTCCATCGTTTAAACTCCTTGCAGTTACCATTGCGATTGTAATGCGTTCTAACGCCAGTCGCTCCAATTTTGTTGTATTTTGAGGAATTCCTAACTTAGGAGGGGGTAGCATTGGAGTGCTAGAAGTTGGTGTTTCATTTTCTAGACTCATTAGTTACCTTTTTGTTGGTAATCCTGTTCAGGTTCATCTGGTAGTTGGCCTAGTAGTTGGTGCTACATCCAGGTGTAATATGGTGTTCCTTCTCAGAGGCACTTTCGATTTTTTATTTCAGATAGTTGTAGAGGTTAGTTTTGTGATGTTTAATCGTTTAAAGCATAAACATTTAGTTTGTAACCATGCATAATATTAGCATTTCAGCAGATCATTTGTTTAATAGTTAGAAAATTTAAAAATATAAATATAATAGGCATCATTATATTAAACAATATATTCCAATTACAATTTGTCTTTACTGTGTTCAAAAATGTAAAGACCTATCACTAGTGGTACAAGGCTTACAAACAAACAAATGTTGAGGTTGAAATTGTTTGTGAGAGGTTGAAGTTATCCTAGTCATATCTTAGTGTTGAAGTCTAGTTCGTATGTTTTGTATAAGGGAATTGTTGGTGTCGAAGTTGTAATGTTTAGTCCCTTATATATATATATATATATATATATATATATATATATATATATATATATATATATATATTTATGATTTTGTTATCCCTATAAATATGGGATTGATACTAGAGTTACAGTAGTTATTGGTGTCTTAGACTTGTACTCTCTATTTTTTTCTGTATCTTGCTAAAGCGTACTCGAGCCAACCAAATCATATTTACATCTTGTGTTCATATTTCATTCTAAACTCTGGTCTCATAACTAGTACTCAATTAATAACTCCTATATTTAGTATTAGAGTAGGATTCATAAGTTGTAATCTACTTTTCTCTGATTTCAAAAGTTTTTTAATATCGTTTCAAATTCACAATTTTTCCACATTTTTGATTTCGGAAATCATTGTACATCTTCTATATTGAGTTAATTCTATTTTCGGTTTGTTTAATGGATTCTTTTGTTTTTATTTTATGGAAATTTTTTTCTTCAAATTATAATTTCTGAAGATTTTCACAAATTCTGTCCATAAAATATTGGCTAACTTTAACATGAACACAATGACTTCCTATTGTCATCTTCTTTGTTCATCAACAAAGATTCCTATGTTGATTCCCGAATTCTATGATCAATGGGTTGATCATATGGAAGATTATCTTAATTGTGTTGATGAAGATCTACGGAAATGTGCCATTGGTGTAGTCTATTCTCTGACTATGTTACAACATGTTGGAACTACTGCTATTAATCTAGATGTTGCTAATCAAGTAGAAAAACAGAAGAAAAATGACAATAGATGCTTGCGTGAACTCCGTGATGCTCTTCCACCGGTAGTTTACAACTATGTGTGTAGTTGCAAGACATCAAAGGAAATTTGAGTCACATTTAAGGAGAAGTGCCAACATAGTGAGAAGACAAAGATATTTTCAGTTAAGCAGTGTCTGTTGGAGTTAGGCGAATTCAAGCAAAAGGAAGGTGAATCTATTGAGCACTATTATGACCGTTTGAATGAACTCATCTACCAATGCAATAGATATGGAGTCGTTAAGTCAAAAACAGAGTTTAATCTGACTTTCTTCATGGGACTTCGCAAGGAATGACATAATGTCAGGCTGATGATAAAAAGTTAGCAAAGCATAAACTATTTATCTATAAATGATCTCTACAATGTGTTGAAGGCACATGAAAACAAAGTTAATGAGATTACTGAGGAAATGAGGAATAGTTTGGGTGGTCCTCTTGCATTAATGTCGAAGGTGGAAAATCAAGAAGCAGTGAAAGAAATTGTTGAGAAAGAGGGTTCAGAAGATGAACGTATGATCATCAAATCTGATGACGAAGAGGTGGATTTTTATTCAAACCATCGATTGAAGAAATTCTTCAAAAAACTATTTAACTCAAAGCCAAGAGTGGGTGAGATGAAAGGAAGTTCCTCTGGGAAGAATGTTAATGAGGATAAGAGAATGCAGAAAAAGGAAGTGAAATTTGAGGAAGCATAGGTTGAGAAGAAGCTCAAGGGAGACTCAGGATTCGATTTCCATTACTACAATGGTGTGAACCACATGGCGAGTGATTGCATGTTAAGGAAGAGGGATGAGAACAAGAGTAGATTCAAGGAAGAAGCCTACTATGTAGAGAGGCTCGAAGAGGTGAAAGCTAAGGCGAAGGAGATGTCATTTCTTACAAAGGGAATGAATGATGAGGAAATGTAATACGCACAAAAATCAAGCCAATTTAAAACTTTTTAAAACATTTAAAACCATTAAGTTATTACAGTTTGTTTTCAAAATGGTTTATTCACCAGAGTATCCCCAGAATGAAATAATAAAATCATAAAAAGTGAGGAGTTGTACGATCACGCCTTCGCTTCCCGCGTTCATCAGATGTACCTAAAAATCGATAAATGTAGGCTCGAAGACTTAGTGAGTTACAACCAAAATACCAACGCCATACAAATATAACCATATCATATAACAAATACAACATTCATAATGAGCCAATTGTATGACTAGACCAAATCCCGGTACTGAGTCTATCTGGACCGATCTCCGAGCCCTCTAAACGTCTAAACCACCCTCCGCGGGGCCTTCAGCCTATCCGGACCGCTCTTTGGGCTTCGTCCTGACTAGATTTGCCTAGCCTGGGCCTATAGTCTACCCGGTCTGCCCAGGGTGTGTTGGCCTACTACACATAGCAGAACCTGCCTCAAATCTTTCCCCATAACAAACAAACATATGCACATACATATAAACAATTAAGCATGCAGATCTAACAAATCACTATTCATGGCAACCATCCTATACCCAGGATACCAATCTAACCGATCATACTAACATAGAAACCATCCTAACTACCATGATGTAAACCAATAACATATCATGCACTAAACCCAGAAGCAAATCCGATAAGGGACGACATTGGTGCCTTAGACCCTTTTGATTTAGTGAGGACAATTCACCTCTCAACTATCGACTCGAAGTGATAAGCTCAAACTCTCGGATCACGGCCACCAACTGCACCACCTATATTCACCATAGAACCATGTACATAAATTCCCAAAATGTCCCAGAAGTCAATTAGTCAACCCTAGGTCAAAGCTAAAGTCAACGGTCAAGGTCAACAGTCCATGTTGACCCAACTTGTTGAGTGCACTCACTGACTCGTCGAGTCCTTCCAGAACTCGAGTAGTCATGGAATACCCCCACTAACTCGTTGATTTTCCCTATCACTCGCCAAGTTCATGCATGTTCAAATGTCGGGAAATCCCTAGTTGACTCGCCGAGTCACCCCACTTATTCGACGAGTCAATGTAGAAGTCCTTGCATGACAATCTTCATCAGACTTGCCAAGTTGACCATGTAACTCGCTGAGTCCCTTCAGTCCTTTATCTATTTAGATGCATTTTAAGCCATTTTAAGGTTCCATATTGTAGATCAAGCTTCCCAAGAAATGTTTATCACGTAAAGTAGCAAACTCTACGTGCATGCAAGGCTCTAAAGACTTAGAATGTCATATCCAAGCTTGTAATGGAGTTTTATGCCTAATGAGAGGTTTACAATTGCTAAAGCTTGAAGCTTTATGGACTTATAGAACAAAGAGAGTTCAGATCCAAAGATGCAACTTCAGATGATAGCTCACACCGAAGAATAGCTTCCTAATATGCTAGAGAATCTCTAACCTTCAACCAAATGATATCTAGAAGGAAATGAGGGCAAGGTAACAACTTGATACCTTTAAATGATGCTAACTGGTTTGGATCCACACATGTTCCTTGCTGATAGCTACTTGGTCTTCAAGCTCCTCTCACTAAGATCCACCTTCAAAATCATAAAACACAGAAAAATAGAGCACACGCACAGATTAGGGTTTACTAGACTCTCAAGAGGCTGTAAGGGGGCTAAGGGAGGCTAGTGATCCTTTAAATAAGGTGAAAAACTTGGAAAATTAGGTTTTCATCCTCCAGGTCCTACTCGTGGATTCCTATCTAGGACTCGGCGAGTAGGTCACTTAAACAGGTGGCCCAACCCACTGCTACTCGGTGATTCAGGGCATCCAACTCGTCGAGTCGACCTTGAAATTATGAAAATTTATGCCATAAAATTAATACCTGAGAATCGGGGCGTTACAATTCTCCCTAATTGAACTAGATTTCATCCTCAAAGTCTGTTGCGGTGAACAACTCTAGATAGTGCTCCCGCATCTTTGCCTTCGGCTCCCACGTCATCTAGGACCCTCTTCTATGCTCCCGATGTACCTTTACCAAAGGTACCTCCCTGTTCCTCAGAACCTTCACCTTCCTCTCCAGAATGGCCACGGGCCTCTCAACATAATTCAGGCGCTCATTCACCTGAATGTGATCCAACGATACTACTGACTCCTGATCCATGATGGACTTTCGCAATTGCAAAACGAGAAAAGTGTTGTGGATCTGACTGAGCTTCTCCGGTAGCTATAGTCTGTAAGCTACGTTTCTAACCCTGGCAATGATCTTGAATGGCACAATATATTAGGGACCCAATTTCCACCTCTTCCTGAAGTGAATTACGTCCTTCCAGGAAGAGACCTTCAGGAGTACCATGTCACCGACTTGGAACTATAACTCAGATCGGAGTCTGTCGGTGTAACTCTTTGGCCGACTCTAAGCGGTTTATAGTAGCTGCCTAATCTGTTGAATCTTCTCGGTAATCTGCAAGACTACCTTCGTCCGTCCCATCACCCTTTGTCCGACCTCACCCCCAACAAACCGGGGTGCGACATCTCCGCCCATACTATAACTTGAAAGGTGGGGTGCCTATGCTGGAATGATAGTTGTTGGTGTAGGTGAACTCTGCTAGTGGTAGCTGGTCATCCCAGCTCCTACCAAAGTCAATAACACCCGCCCTCAACATGTCCTTGAGGTTCTGTATGGTCCGCTCGGTCTGATCGTCGGTCTGCGGAAGATATGATGTGCTAAAATGTAGCTGCATGCCTAGTTCCTCATGGAACATTTGCCAGAATCGGGAGGTAAATCTAAAATCTCGGTCGGAAATAATGGAGATCGGGACCCAGTGGCGAGCGACGCTCTTGCGGACATAAATGTCGGACAACTTCTCATCCGATGAACTCTCTCGTATGGCCAAGAAATAGGCACTCTTGGTCAATCGATCCATGATGACCCATATAGCATCAAACGCCTTCGCCGTCCACGACAGCTTGGTATTGAAGTCCATCGTGATCTATTCCCATTTCCAAATGGGAATTTCCAGGGGCTGCAGCATACCATGCGGCCTCTGATGCTCGGCCTTGGCCATCCTACAAGTTAAGCACCACTCAACGTACCAAGTGATTTCTCGCTTGATGAACGACCACAAGTAACTCAAACTCAAGTCTCGATACATCTTGGAGGCCCCCGGGTGAATAGAAAAGTGTCACTTGCGAGCCTTCTCCATGATTGTCTGTCTGACCCCACCAAACATCGGTACCCATACCCGGCCGCATTGGGTCAATAGTCCCTGGCTCTGCTCGCATGTCCTCAGCCTGAGCATCTCTAATCAAGCTCGCAAGTGGAGAATCCACCGCTATCCTCATACATATTGCTGGGGTGGAAGACCCAACTAACTTGCGGCTCTGAACATCCGGCACCACATTCTCTTTACCGGGGTGGTAAAGGATCTCACAATCGTAGTCCTTGACTACATCCAACCACTTGCGCCGCCTCATGTTCATGTTCGGCTGATCCATGATGTGTCTCAGGCTCTTGTGATCAGTGTATATGGTACAGCAGACCCCATAGAGGTAATGTCTCAAAATCTTGAGAGCGAATACAACTGCTCCCAACTCCAAATCATGTGTAGGGTATATCATCTCAGACGGCTTCAACTGTCGTGAGGCGTAGGCTATCACCCGTCCTCTCTGCATGAGGACCGCCCCCAGTCATGTGATAGATGCATCACAACACCACAAAATTGTCGACTCCCTCTGCAAGAGTCAATATTGGAGCCTCGCACAACCACTGTCGGAGGGTCTCAAACGCCCTCTCGTGCTCAGGGCCCCACCGGAACTCCACCCGCTTCCTCGTCATACGAGTGAGGGGTACTGCAATATTAGAGAAATCTCGTATGAGTCTCCAGGAGTACCCTACTAATCCCAAAAATCTCCTGATATCCGAAGGTGATCTCGGCACCTCCCACTGCATGACTGCCTCGATTTTGGTCGGGTCGACAAAAATCCCCTCTTGGTTAACGAAATGTCAGAGGATCTAGACCTTTGGTAACCAAAACTCACGCTTTGAGAACTTGGCATACAACCGTTCTCGTCTCAGAACTCCCAAAAACTCCTGGAGGTGCTCCACGTGCTGCTCTCGGGTCTTGGAATATACTAATATATCATCAATAAACATGATGATCGAGCGATCAAGCATCAGTTTGCTGACCCGATTCATCAGGTCCATAAATACTGCGGGTGCATTGGTGAGCCCAAACGGCATCACCACGAACTCGTAATGTCCATACCAAGTCCGAAAAGTGGTCTTCTCCAGGTCCTCCTCTCTGACATGGACCTGATGATACCGAGACCTCAAGTCTATCTTGGAAAACCAAGATGTACCCTGTAACAGATCAAAGATATCATCTATCCTCGGGAGTGGATAACGGTTCTTCACCGTCAATTTGTTCAACTCCCTATAATCAATGCACATCCAGTGCGAAACATCCTTCTTCCTAATGAAGAGGGTTAGTGCTCCCTGTGGAGAACTCCTCGATCGAATGAACTACTTGCCCAACAGTTCTTGCAATTATGATGAGAGCTCCTGCATCTCTAGTGGCACCAGTCGGTACGACGCCTTGGCAACAGGGGCTACAACCGGCCCCAGGTTGATCTGGAACTCGAAATAGCTCTCCATAGGTATCCCTGGTAACTCCTCCGAGAACACGTTAGCAAGCTCTCTAACCAATGGAACCTCTGAAACTGGAGTCTGATCCCAGACCCACGTATCCACCACATACGCTAGATAACCCGCACACCGAACCTGAATATACCATCGAACCCTAGCAGCTGAACAAAACCATGGTCCCACTCTGGTGCTCTCTCCATATATAATCAGTTCTCCCCCACTTGGGGTTCAAACTTCCACCCTCTGACTCATAATCTATCATCGCACCGAATCTACTAAGCTATTCCATCCCCACAACTACGCACACCTCCCCCATGGGAATCAGAATGAAGTCTATCGGGAAGGACACCCCGAAGATCTCCAACTTGTTGGATTAGTGTCTAAGTCCATAACACTTTTGGTATGTACTTGACCCGATTGTGAGCATGGTCCTTTTGGGTTGCCTTCACACTGGTGACTAGATAGGTTGATTGTTGAGGAGAGAGGCTGGTTTATTGTTAAGAATAATAAATTGCAGTATAAATATGATTTTTTAATATATTATATGAATAATATATTAATTTGGAATAATATTATTAATTAGTATTTAATCAGAAATTAATTAGGAATTAACTTTGCGATTAAAGGAACTGACTGAAATTGCAGGGGCTATTTTGTAATTATTCAATAGTTGAGGCTTTGGGCCATTGGATCACCTTTATTAAGGGTTGAACGAAAATCCTAGAAGGATCTAGGAGTTTCGTCCAAGGGCTTATGGAAAGGAGTCCATGGACTTGCTTAGGCCCGAAGCTAAGGGATTAGGGTTTACACCTTGAAACCCTAGTTAGCCTTAAGTATAAATAGCACCCTAAGGCACTAACATTTCGTCCAAGCCTTGGGAAACCCTAAAAGGGACGAATTTTAGGGCAAGATACCCTTCTCTCCTCTCTCTAATATTCATCCTTTCACCTAGTGTGTTTGTGAGCCATTAGAGGTACTACACTTGTGGTACTTGCTTTCAAGAGCTAAGGAAATTCAAGGAATTAGTTGTTATTACTATATAACAACAAAAGGTATGCATTCTATTCATATATATGGATTTCGAAAATAATAGTAGCATGCCAGGTTTCTTTTTGTGTTCATAAAGTTGTATAACTAATAGTGAAAACATAGATCCAACTCTAGGGTTACATGCACACATAGGATTGTTTGAATAAACCCATCAGTGGTATCAGAGCCATTGATTTTTGTTTTCAATTAGCATTATTCAAATGTATGAACTTGACAAATTCGGGTTTATAGCTAGTAAACCCTAGGGCTTGGTAATTTTCGCAATTAGGGTTGCAAAACCCTAGATGGCGATTTTTGATAGGGGTTTTAAACCCTTTCCTTAGCCTCCAAGATTTTGAAATCTAGGGTTATCCAACCCTTGGATTTCGAAATTTCCTCCTTCCCAAGGTTAGATCCTAAAGTTTAGGGATTTGGATAATTCCATATCTTGTAATTATCCTTTAAATGTTTAAATTTGGTAATTAAAGATTTTGATTTATCCCATCCCATATTTTCGAAATCTAGGGGATTTAAGGGATTAGATTAAATTAATTGTTTAGGTTAAAAGATATCCTTAGCAAAGTAAAAGATAATTTTCAAATTAATTAGATAATTATTTCTTTATGTGATAAACTTGATTTATTTGAATTATTTGATAGATTATCCTCCAAGAAATTGAATTAGGTCATATTTAGATAATTACTAATTAATTGGTTAATTATTATTATTTGTAATTTGATCTAGAATGTTCTTGCTTATGTTTTGAAAAGTTTCAAAACATGCCCTCAAGTTTTAGAATTTAAATTGTTTGATTAAAAGGTTTAATTATGAAAAGTCTAAATTCTAAAACCCTAATTTTGAAAAGTTCAAATTACACCCTTATGGTTTTATTAAATTAATTAAGTGTATAATTAAAAGAGAGTTAATAAATTCATAATGATATGGTTTATATTTAATTAAATTAAAAGTGTAATTTATAAAATTAAACCACCTAGTATTTTAAAAGTGTAAAATACACCCTTATGTTATGTATAACATTAAAAGTCTAATATTATATATGTATAACTTAAACTGGTAGTCTTACCATTAGTAGGCCTCATTCACGAAGCCGATCTATAAGGGGGGTATAACGTTATGGCCTATAAAATGGCCATTTAATGGGTGTCCACTCTAACCCACCGCGTCCTAGATTGGTGGAGGGTCGTTAGCCGAACGGGTAGGATAGGGCAAACCCTTTCCATTAAAAGTATAATGAAGGATAAAGTAACTAAATGTTTTTACAAAATTCCCAATCTTACTTACTTTAGGCAAAAGTGAATTGATGCAATTCCATGAAATTACACTTTGTGCCCTTGCGAAGACGTTAGTGGAGCGTGTGTGGTTAACCGGCACACTAGATGGTTCTAAGAAAATGTAGCAAAGGGTGACTCAATGTTTGTCATAGTTCGGTGGAGCGTGTGTGGTTAACCGGGACATCGAATACGTGACTGTAACATTGGGGGCACCATGTAAGTTTGCATGGTTATTCACAGCCTGTTTTGTGATCCTCGGCATCCCAGTCACAAATCGAGGGGCATATTGAGATTTAAACATGCCATTGAAAAGTTCAATGAATCTCAAAAGATCTAGGAGTTTTCAATACAAACTTAAGTTTCCTTTTCGTTTTTCATGGTGGAAATTGGTAAATCGTCATTTACCTACCTTCAAATATTCTGCAACTAGATTACGACATCCCTCTTCTTGGTTGTAGAGTACTGTGTTGGATCCTAGCCTCGATGTTTCATTTGGGTGTCACATCAAGGATTCTAATCAACTTAACTTGATTTTTCTCCCGTTTTGTAGATGTCAAAGTATGACAACTATGGTCTTTCCAAATCCCGTGGAACAAGCTTTCCACATGGAGATGATATTCCACGATTCGATCGAGGAACAAGAGATCATCCTTGACTTCCTCCACCTCCTCCAATTGTTCTGCCTAACCCAGAAGTTCGAAGCGATGAAAAGTTCAAAATCACTCAAGCCCTTTTGGCAAGTAAACATGAAGAATGAAAGTCAGTATGTGCACATGTCCTATAGATAAAGTCACATATTGATAGGTTAAGAATGTTGGGATCCGTTGTCTATGAGGAGTTGGATGTAGATTGGGTTCTTCAGTCGCTTACTGACTCATATAGTAAGTTCTTAAGAGAGTACTATATGATGAACCACGATCTGACCCTTATCGATCTCACCTATATGCTTATTACTGTTGAATCAGAAATGATTTGGCGCACTAGAAAAGTAAAGTTTATTGGTGAATTTGCCTTCCAGACCTCTATGGATATAGGCAATGGCAACAAAAGGCATGCCATGATCGAAATGTTTGATCATAAGAGAAAGGCAAAGTCTAAAGTAGTTCCGTGTGCTATTCCAAAAGAGTCAATTTGCTTCTATTGCCAAGAGAAAGGGCATTGGAGACGAAGCTGCCCTGTTTACCTAAGAGATCTAAGAGATGGGAGAGTCAAAACGTATGGCTCTACTTCAGGTGAAATCCATCAACTAACTCTTTTAAGCACATATTCTAGATTCTTAATACATGATGTGATAAGATTATATTTTGATGTTTTGTAGGATCGAAGAAAAGAGAGGAAGCTTAAGGGAAGAAGTGAGCTGAATCTAATCGTGAAGAAATGGATTTCGATCGCATTGGTTGAAGATTAGATTCTTGAGCAACTACTTGGAGTTAGAATAGATTGCTAAGAAATATGTGTTAACATAGTTTTTCATTTGAATTGCATTGTAAGGACAATTTTTTTCCGCAATAAAATAAATTTTGATTTTATCTTATTTATTTATCCTTGCAATGGCGTGTATGAGAAATTGATGTTTGAAGGTTTCTATTATTAGCAATAATGGATTTGTTTCTTAATTATGTTATTTGTGGAAATGACAAGAATTTACCAAATAGGGAGAGT
Organism: Lactuca serriola; assembly: GCF_051521515.1. Taxonomy (NCBI): domain Eukaryota; kingdom Viridiplantae; phylum Streptophyta; class Magnoliopsida; order Asterales; family Asteraceae; genus Lactuca; species Lactuca serriola. The sequence continues at coordinate 161,694,205 of NC_136415.1, forward strand.
TTCTCATCGCCCAAGTTTCAATTGGACAGAAACTTGGAATCATGCAACGAGTATTGTATGATGAATGAAAAACATTAATAGTTGGAAATTAGACTAATTCTTTGACAAAGTGTCAATTGAAGGACTAGGAAATCGAGTACACTAGGTCGTACGTTGATCAAGTCTACCACAAGAGTGAAAAAGATATTCGTCATGATTTACTAAAGTTTAGTGAATATGGTTATACTTATAAGATTGAGTATAATTCTGAGTTGATTGAAAGAGTTTCAATCAAAAGCAGAACGAATAAGAAGAATCAAGTAGGCAGAAAGATAAAAGTTTCTCTATTCTAAGAAGAAGGGAGAGTACCTTTTATTATGTTTTCTGATAGGTCTTAATGATTAAGAACCATATCTCAATTGATCCTCTATGTGAGTCTTAGTGCAATTGTATGTATGAGAAGAGGAATCGAGAATTGAAGAAATGGTTAAATCAAGAAGTCAATCATACTTCGTTCCAGAAACAAGTCTTAGAGTTAAGATTGTGACATTGACTAACAAGTCTTAAGAAGGTTTATAACATTCATCAAGTGTGGAATTTGAAAAGGTTTTCTTATTCTTGCACATTTGAAATTGGAAAGTTGTGATGTCTTGTATAAGACAAAGACCAACTAGGACCAATTTTGTGAAGTGTTTTGTCTTGATAAGAACTTCACTAACTCTTGAATATTTGTTTGTCGAGAAATATTTATTGACAAGAGAATCTTATATGTCAAGGAGTCAGTGGGAGTCTCAATGGTCTTGAAAGGTCTCAAGAACAAATCATGAATAAACGTTATCGATCATCACTAGCACACGATTAGAGGCTTACAACCTATCGTGTTGACACTATTTTGTTTCTGTGCCATTCCAGTTGAGTCAATTATGCATGTGAGTTCTATGAGTTCTCATTTAAACGCATAAAAGGCGTGGACCTTAAACAATGAAAAGTACATTCATAGGAAAGGGTGAGCTGCTTAACTACTTGGAAGACATGGTGGGCGCTCGTGTTACCATAAGGCAAGAAATCAAGATTAAGAGTTCGGCCCATATGAGTTTGGATTTGTCGCAAACTTCGGTTTTGACAAATTCACATGGATAGGAACATATACACCATTAAAATCTAAGTGTCATAAGATTCCCTCCTTCATGAAAATGACTGTGAGGAAATGCTTTCACTAAGAGAGATTTTAAGAAGATAGTGATTGTGAAAATTGCATTCTTAAATTCGATTATGGTTACGGTATCCCTTTCCATGATTCGAATTGTGAGATTTGACAATTAGTCTGAATTGTTTAGACACACATATGAGCTATCCAAGGCAAAGGTGTATAGGATTAAGAATCTTAGATAAAGGATTATCAAAGCATTAGGTATTAGAAATATGAACTTAAGAAATTCAATAGGTATTGTTTTTCTGGAAGTTAAGCTGGTTTCTGAATACATGTCAAAGCTAGTGGGAGCATAAGTGTTATGATTATATGATAATAATCATCATGATAGTGGGAGCATAAATGTTGTGCTTGTATGATTATTAAGGCAAGTATTACAAGTTAGCAATATTAATTATAGAAAACAAGAGTTACACTTTGCAAAGTCGTAAGGGTTGAAAAGTTGTTTTGCTATCATTAAGGGAGAGAATATTATGCTTCATTTCAAATCTAAAGGCTTAGGTTGTGGAATTTTAATAAATTTAGTCAAGGATACATAGTGCATTCTCAACATTTCGATTATGATTATGGAATCCCTTTTCATAATTCGAATTATAAGAACGTGACACATAATATATTATGGCAGATATTGATAAAGTATCGTATCTTTATGTAAGACATTATGCATCGTGTGCCATACGCTTTGGGTATAGGATCGATTGCAAATGCTATAATATTTGACCATTCTAAAATTTTCCAAATGTCTAGCGCATTAAAAGGGAAAAAGGACAAGAATTAGTTGTGACTAAGATAATTAAGCAACTATCAAAGGACGATCCAAAGCTCGCTGAGGATTGGTCGCTTGTGAGTAGTTGGAAGTATGGTATTGGATGGACCATATCGACATTATTATGAGTAGATAAGATTCTATTAAGAATGAGTTTTCATATGGAAAATATGGAAATGTTTCCATATTGGGAGTTGGATATTGAGAATCTATGTCTAGATTAGAAAGTTTTATGCAAGAAGGATGTTCAAAGGAATGTACTTTGAGTGAGAGACATCATATTTATAGAATTGTTTCTGATAGAGATTGGCCAAGTCTAGATGATTTTGAGCTATGACTTTTCGGAAGAATCATTGCATAAAGTGTTAGAATCTAGCATAAGTAACAAGAATTTGATATTCTTGCATTTGTAAAAACGATTGGGAGTTGTGAAATGAGTATGATTGGAAATGTGTTCATTTAATCTATTTCACAATGTAAGGACCATAAGTAAAGATAATGTGCATGCTAAGAGCATGGGACAATTGTTGTTATAATTCAAGTAATAAGTTAATTAACCGAAACAACAAATAATGAGTAATCGATATGGTGATAAAGAAAAGGTGCTTTATTTATACTCAAGGGTTTGGGACCATATAGGATTAGTATTATTCTTGTGTTTCACTTTGCATGTTTTGACTGCCTGAATAATTAATTATTTCAGAATAATCCAATTATTCGAATGGTCCACAGTCGTTCATATGTTGGAAGTAGGTATGAATGAAGACTGTCATGAATTGGTTTGTAGATTGTCTAAAGTGTATTAGACATAGAAAATGTTTGCTGCAACGTTCGTGAGTGCTTATGAATATGATTTGAGCATTGGATTAAACCTACGCTCACTTGGATCACTTCATGAATTTTATCACGAGTGATTGGTGAGACGATAACATCTTATATTCTTGAAACAGAGATGTGCGAGTTATATCTTGCGAGTCGGTTACACATTGATAATATGTAAACGCACCAGTAACTTGGTATCATAAACATATTGTTGTGTGTGATTCGGTAAGTGAGTTCAAGCAAGCATTGAATCAAAGTTTATCCGTTCCTTTTATCCAAAGGAGGATGAAATCGATATCTGTGGGGCCCTCGATGATTTAGTGATGGCACCTAAGCGCTTGGCCAAGCCGAGACTAAGTTGATGTGTTCAATTATAGTATGTTGTGTGACAACCTGATATTTCAACTCTTTGTAACGACCAAAATGGGTCAAGTATTGTAACCTCTTCCGAATAATAAAAAGTTACTTTCATAATAAAAGGTACAAATAAGTTCTACTTAAATTCCTTCTATGATTAAATTTCTTTGAACCATGATCGTACGTGAAAAGAATGCCCAAATCCGACTTCATATAGCGAAGTTATGATTTTTCCAAGTTCGGCTTAGCAACAGACAGCTAAAAACTCGAATCGGAAATCGAGCGACTTTTGGCCGGAATGACCTAAACGAGAATCGAAGGTCTCGACAATGGTATTCCAGCAGTAAAAAGTCTGGCAAAAACCGACATCAGATAAAGAAGTTATGAATTATCTAAGAAATTCCTTAAACACGATGGATTTTTAATAAATAATAAAAATATAATTTTGGAATTTGCCGACGGAGTCTAAACAAAAGTTGTAGAGCGTAGTCTCACCTACGCGAGGATATAAAGACCATCGAAAACGGAGTTCGTATGAAGAAGATATGAATTTTTGAAGTTTATTAAATATATTAATTATTTATTTAATTCAAAATTCGGATATTATCCGAAGGGGAGTCAGCATCTTTCTCCGAAGTACGCGCTGCATACTCCTGTACGCCCTGCGTAACCGAGAGGATTGGCCTCTGATCGTCCACGTCGCACTATCCGAAGAGACCGACCCATCCGTCCCGTCCGAAGCCCCGACCCGTCCGACCCGACGTCCCATCCGACCCGGCGTCCCATCCGACCCGCGTACCCAGCAACCTGTCCCATCCGAACCGAGGCAGTCGAGGCTTCGGTCATGCATGACGTACGCGTACGCGCTGCGTACGAGCGTACGCCCCGCGTACCGAGGCAGGCCAGCCTTACTATAAATAGGATGCGAGGGTTTCCAAAGAAAGGGTTCATTTCTCTTCTCTCTCTCTCAACTTTGCCTCGTTTTCCGTGTCCGTTCAAACCCGAAGCTCTGGTCTTTTTGGCTCAAGTCCCGAAGGTCAATTTTACTCCCGAGACTCCCGAGAATCCTGAGGAAAATCCGTTTCCCGAGACGAAACTCTGCCCGGTTTTCCATCTCGCTATCTCCAAAACTTTCAAGTGAGTTTCATACCCCTTAATCAACCTTTTTAATTATTCTAAATACTTTTATATGCTTTCAAGGGGGGGATTACAAGTAAAACACACGAGTATTATCGTGTGTTATATAAAGAAACTCTTTTATATACTGTTATATATTCAAATCACATGCGATTTATAAACATTTAAAGGAACTTTTATATATATATATAACATATGTCACAATAGCATTTTACCTTTTAAAATATAATGTTGTTGTAATGCATTTATAAACTAAACTGTTCTTAGATTTTTCTTGTCTATCCTAGACTCTACACCCAAAAATCTATACTTTCATAAACAAGTGATTCCTTTTCTCAATGTTTCTAAACAAACAAGACACGCTTTTTGGAAACTATAATAGGTATAGTTTTACGAACAAATTTCTAACTCTTATGTACTAGAATCACATATTTCAAGAAGTTCACTTTCGTATACAAGAACAAACGTAACATTTTAACAAGTAGATCTGTTTTTATACCACGGATTTGTGAGACACTAACTTCATGTACGTTCGAGTACACATTTCAAGTCCTGTATTATATACCAGAATCCCTTGGAGGGGGAGCATGGTGTTTGTGTATAGATCTATACGGGCTTGACAACCCGCGCCCTGACTGTTAGCTACAGTCCACCGTTTGGGGTGACAAACGTCATAACATTCCAACGCCTGAAGAACGTTGTGTATAGGCATTCAGAGTCAATAGTATGGTTATAAAACTCACAAGGGGTATTAAAAATGCATTGATTTACAAGGTTTTCAAACTCATTGGTTATTTTACATTTACATACATTTTGGAAACAAACATTGGTCTTGAGTGAAGGCTACTTTTATACTAGTAGAAAATATAGGATTTTCTAAACACAAACAAACAAAGATAAAACATTTCATTTCATTCAAACATTGTCACTTAAATACTTATGAAATTCACCAGCTTAAATGCTGATCTACTCTTTCAAAATTACTTGTATGTCCCAGGGATTCAGTAATTTCAGGTACTAATATGCTTTTGAAGAAGAGATGCTGCGGCGCCAGTTTAATCTCATATTTTGACATCATATTGTAATTGGTTTTGAACATGTAACTTTTGACAAATGTAACTTTCAATTATATATATGATGGTTGTATTGCTTTCTTTACTATGTATTCATTTGTTACGTTACCACATGAAGTCATCCGCCCCCGAACGTTTCCGCCGTTCAGGTTTGGGGGTGTCACAGATTGGTATCAGAGCAATGTTTATAGTGAACTAAGTATATCGAACCACATAAGATATACAAACTATAAATGCTTAAGGGACTAATACTCTCTGACAAAACAAATTTTCTTTTTACACTTAAGCAGCATTTCGTTCAACTTAAATTGGTAGTTCATTTAAGTACAATTACATGCATACCACAAACTATTTTCATGTTATACAACTATACAAGTATTTAGACAAGTTGACACTACGATTGAGACTCGATATATGTAATCAGCTTTTGGACAAATATAGCGTGATCAACTATATTTGCCCAAGATTGGACCAACGTATATCGAGGAATGATCGTAGTAAGCAACAAGTCAAAACTTACCAAACCATTACAAGAATCAAACACAAGAACTTAAATACCATAGGAGTATTTGCTGTCTAAACTAGTTAAACTTACATGTTTTACATGTTCCGACTTTACTCAATTCTTATAACCCTATTTCTCGTACAGTCAAATGGTTGGATTTCACCACCCTGGCGACCCCTACTTTCCCAACCAAGGCAACGGAGGATGGATCGAAGATGATCCCGAAGAGGATGAGGAACCCATAGAAGTGGGTGATGACTCCGGTACCGACTCAGAGCCGGACGTTATCGATCCACCACCCATTCAACCTCCCGTCTTCGTAAGGAACTTTCAAGGACCGACTCCCGTCTGGGGAAGTCACCTCCACCATTGGAGCCAACAGCAAAACCTACGCCCTCCCTACGGCATGTGCCGGGACTTCTATGATGTCCGCGGCGGAGGTTCGGCTGATCGAGCACTCCCGGTAATGGTGGGTAAGTTAGCCAATCAGTCCTATCAGTCTGGAGTACAAGCTAGTCGACTCCGGGATATCAACGTAGAAGTGCAGGTTCACACTTCTCACATCCGTAGGCTGGACAAGATGCAAGACAACGCTCAATTCCAAACCGAAGCGTTTCAAGCGCAAATGATTGCAGCCCTCACCGAACTAAGGGAACAACAAGCCGCTTTCGATAGGCGTCTAATGGAGTCAAAGCCTTATATAGGTAACCTCCCAAAATGCACCAAATGCAATTACCACCACCATGGACCTTGTCGAAATATGCAGTGCGCCAACTGCAGCAGAAAAGGACACACAACCCGTTTCTGCAAGGAACCCGCAAAGCCGATCACTCAAGTTCCCGGTGCGGGTGTAGGGCAGGCTTGCTACGGTTGTGGCGAGGTGGGCCACTACAAGAGAAACTGTCCTAAGGCAGCAGGCACCGGAGGTGTGGGACGAGTTTTGGCAATAGGCCACGACGAAGCTGTAGCTGACCCAACTATAGTTGTTGGTACGTTCCTTCTCGATAATTCATACGCATGCATATTATTCGATAGTGGAGCGGAGAGAAGCTTCGTGAGTCAAAACTTTATTCATTTACTTAAACCTAAACCTAGCAAGTTAGAAAATTCATTCACTGTAGAGATGGCCAATGGGAAAACCGAAAACACAAATTGCATATACATGGGCTGTACGTTAACATTAGACGGCCATTCTTTCCCAATCAATCTCATGCCGGTTCAAATTAAAAGTTTCGACGTCATAGTCGGCATGGATTGGTTGAGTCTTCTTCGCGCCGACATCATGTGCTTTGAGAAAGCAGTCCGTCTTAACCTCCCAAACAGCGAAACATTAGTTATCTACGGCGACAAATCTAGTGCAAACCTTCGCATCATTTCGTGCATCCAAGCTCGAAAGTGCTTGCGGAAGGATTGTCGAGCATTCCTAGCGCACATCGTCGATACAAGTCAAGAACTGAAGGACATCAAGAGCATCTCGGTAGTACGCGACTTTCCCGATATCTTTCCAGAAGAACTACCAGGATTACCACCGCAACGCCAAGTCGAGTTCAGAATCGACTTAATTCCAGGATCTACCCCGGTAGCGAAGTCGCCTTATCGTCTTGCACCAGCAGAGATGCAGGAACTTTCCAGTCAGCTTAATGAACTCCTTCACAAACGATTCATAAGACCAAGTTTCTCACCTTGGGGAGCACCGGTCTTGTTTGTAAAGAAGAAAGACGGAACGTTCCGTATGTGCATCGACTACAGAGAGCTGAACAAACTTACTGTCAAGAACCGCTATCCTCTACCCCGTATCGACGACCTATTCGATCAACTTCAAGGGGCGAACTACTTCTCCAAAATAGACCTGCGATCCGGATATCACCAATTACGAGTTCTAGAGGGGGACATTCCAAAGACAGCTTTCCGAACTCGTTATGGACACTATGAATTCGTGGTGATGCCGTTCGGATTAACCAATGCACCAGCAGTATTTATGGACCTAATGAATAGGGTATGCCGCCCTTACTTGGATCAGTTCGTCATCGTCTTTATTGATGATATACTTATCTACTCTCGAAGTGAGGAAGAACATAGTCAACACCTACGAAAGGTCCTTGAAACACTGCGAACGGAGAAACTCTATGCGAAGTTCTCTAAATGCGAATTTTGGATTAGAAGAGTCGAATTTTTAGGTCACGTTGTTAGCGAGGAAGGTATACACGTGGACCCCTCCAAAATTAAGGCTATTGAGAACTGGTCGGCACCAAAGACACCTACAGAAATTCGTCAATTTCTAGGTCTAGCTGGCTACTATCGCAGATTCATAAAGAACTTTTCGAGCATTGCGAAACCTCTTACTTCATTAACCCAGAAAGGTGTGGCCTTTTACTGGGAAGCAAAACAAGAGAAGGCATTCCAGACACTAAAGCAGGCCTTGTGCACCGCACCGATACTATCTCTCCCCGAAGGGATAGAAGACTTCGTAGTGTATTGCGATGCTTCAAACCAAGGACTTGGATGTGTTCTTATGCAGAGAGGGAAGGTTATTGCTTATGCCTCCCGACAGCTTAAGACACACGAAGTGAACTATACGACACACGACCTCGAGTTAGGAGCAGTGGTATTTGCTTTGAAGATCTGGAGGCACTACTTATACGGAACGAAGAGTACTATATTCACCGATCACAAGAGCCTTCAACACATTTTCGATCAGAAGGAACTCAACATGCGACAACGACGATGGGTTGAGTTACTGAATGACTACGAATGCGAAATTCGTTATCATCCTGGCAAGGCCAACGTAGTAGCCGACGCCCTCAGTCGAAAGGAATACACTGGTCGAAGGGTCAAATCTCTGACCATGACTATCCATTCCCACTTATCCACACAAATTAAGGAAGCACAAATGGAAGCTTTACAACCTAAAAATGTGGCGGGTGAATCCCTGCGAGGAATGGAAAAGAATTTAGAAGTCAAGGGTGGCGGAGCCTACTATCTCATGGACCGAATCTGGACCCCAAATCATGGTGGTTTCAGGAACGTAGTCATGACCGAGGCTCACAACTCAAGATATTCCGTTCACCCGGGTTCAGATAAAATGTATCTGGATCTTAAGAAACTGTACTTTTTTTTGTGGCCTAACATGAAAGCAGAAATTGCTACCTTCGTGAGTAAATGTATTACTTGCGCTAAGGTTAAGGTCGAGTATCAGAAACCGTCAGGACTACTACAATAACTAGAGATACCGGAATGGAAATGGGAGCGGATTACTATGGACTTCATAACCAAGTTACCCAAGACGACAAGTGGACTCGATACCATATGGGTCATTGTCGACAGATTGACCAAATCCGCACATTTCCTACCCATCAAGGAGACTGACAAAATGGAGAAGCTTACAAGAACTTACTTAAGGGAAGTAGTGCGACTGCATGGTGTTCCGATATCCATTATCTCCGATCGAGATAGTAGATTCACTTCAAGGTTCTGGCAGTCACTACAAAGTTCCCTGGGAACTAGGCTAGACATGAGTACAGCCTACCACCCACAGACAGACGGACAAAGTGAGAGAACAATACAAACTTTAGAAGACATGCTGAGAGCCTGCGTGATTGACTTTGGAAAGGCATGGGATATTCATTTACCCCTTGTCGAATTTTCATACAACAATAGTTATCATACAAGCATAAAGGCTGCTCCGTTTGAAGCCCTCTATGGTCGCAAGTGCAGATCCCCTCTGTGCTGGACTGAAGTTGGCGATACCCAGTTAGCTAGAGGAAGAGTTCCTGAAAGCACTCTCACAGGTCCGGAGATCATACGTGAAACAACAGAGAAGATCGTTCAGATTCGTGAACGATTGAAAGCCTCAAGAGACCAACAGAAAAGCTACGCTGACCAAAGGAGGAAACCTTTGGAATTCCAGGTAGGAGACCACGTCTTATTAAAGGTCTCACCGTGGAAGGGTCTAATATGATTTGGAAAGCATGGGAAACTAAATCCAAGATACATAGGGCCTTTCGAGATTCTTGCCAGAATCGGCCCAGTGGCTTACAAGCTTAACCTACCACGCGAACTTAGTAACATCCATCCAACCTTCCACATCTCAAACTTGAAAAAGTGTCTGTCCGACGAGACTCTTGTTATTCCACTCGACGAGATCGAGATCAACGAGAGCCTCAACTTTGTGGAAGAACCAGTAGAAATCATGGACCGAGAGGTCAAACAAACAAAACAAAGTCGCATACCCATCGTGAAGGTTCGCTGGAACGCCAAGCGGGGACCCGAATTCACATGGGAACGCGAAGATCAGATGAAACAAAAGTACCCTCATCTCTTTCATTTTCACTAGTATCTTTACTACTTTAAATTTCGGGACGAAATTCTCTCTAACGGGGGGATGATGTGACAACCTGATATTTCAACTCTTTGTAACGACCAAAATGGGTCAAGTATTGTAACCTCTTCCGAATAATAAAAAGTTACTTTCATAATAAAAAGTACAAATAAGTTCTACTTAAATTCCTTCTATGATTAAATTTCTTTGAACCATGATCGTACGTGAAAAGAACGCCCAAATCCGACTTCATATAGCGAAGTTATGATTTTTCCAAGTTCGGCTTAGCAACAGACAGCTAAAAACTCGAATCGGAAATCGAGCGACTTTTGGCCGGAATGACCTAAACGAGAATCGAAGGTCTCGACAATGGTATTCCAGCAGTAAAAAGTCTGGCAAAAACCGACATCAGATAAAGAAGTTATGAATTATCTAAGAAATTCCTTAAACACGATGGATTTTTAATAAATAATAAAAATATAATTTTGGAATTTGCCGACGGAGTCTAAACGAAAGTTGTAGAGCGTAGTCTCACCTACGCGAGGATATAAAGACCATCGAAAACGGAGTTCGTATGAAGAAGATATGAATTTTTGAAGTTTATTAAATATATTAATTATTTATTTAATTCAAAATTTGGATATTATCCGAAGGGGAGTCAGCATCCTTCTCCGAAGTACGCGCTGCGTACTCCTGTATGCCCCGCGTAACCGAGAGGATTGGCCTCTGATCGTCCACGTCGCACTATCCGAAGAGACCGACCCATCCGACCCGTCCGAAGCCCCGACCCGTCCGACCCGACGTCCCATCCGACCCGGCGTCCCATCCGACCCGCGTACCCAGCAACCTGTCCCATCCGAACCGAGGCAGTCGAGGCTTCGGTCATGCATGACGTACGCGTACGCGCTGCGTACGAGCGTACGCCCCGCGTACCGAGGCAGGCCAGCCTTACTATAAATAGGATGCGAGGGTTTCCAAAGAAAGGGTTCATTTCTCTTCTCTCTCTCTCAAATTTGCCTCGTTTTCCATGTCCGTTCAAACCCGAAGCTCTGGTCTTTTTGGCTCAAGTCCCGAAGGTCGATTTTACTCCCGAGATTCCCGAGAATCCCGAGGAAAATCCGTTTCCCGAGACGAAACTCTGCCCGGTTTTCCATCTCGCTATCTCCAAAACTTTCAAGTGAGTTTCATACCCCTTAATCAACCTTTTTAATTATTCTAAATACTTTTATATGCTTTCAAGGGGGGGGGATTACAAGTAAAACACACGAGTATTATCGTGTGTTATATAAAGAAACTCTTTTATATACTGTTATATATTCAAATCACATGCGATTTATAAACATTTAAAGGAACTTTTATATATATATAACATATGTCACAATAGCATTTTACCTTTTAAAATATAATGTTGTTGTAATGCATTTATAAACTAAACTGTTCTTAGATTTTTCTTGTCTATCCTAGACTCTACACCCAAAAATCTATACTTTCATAAACAAGTGATTCCTTTTCTCAATGTTTCTAAACAAACAAGACACGCTTTTTGGAAACTATAATAGGTATAGTTTTACGAACAAATTTCTAACTCTTATGTACTAGAATCACATATTTCAAGAAGTTCACTTTCGTATACAAGAACAAACGTAACATTTTAACAAGTAGATCTGTTTTTATACCACGGATTTGTGAGACACTAACTTCATGTACGTTCGAGTACACATTTCAAGTCCTGTATTATATACCAGAATCCCTTGGAGGGGGAGCATGGTGTTTGTGTATAGATCTATACGGGCTTGACAACCCGCGCCCTGACTGTTAGCTACAGTCCACCGTTTGGGGTGACAAACGTCATAACATTCCAACGCCTGAAGAACGTTGTGTATAGGCATTCAGAGTCAATAGTATGGTTATAAAACTCACAAGGGGTATTAAAAATGCATTGATTTACAAGGTTTTCAAACTCATTGGTTATTTTACATTTACATACATTTTGGAAACAAACATTGGTCTTGAGTGAAGGCTACTTTTATACTAGTAGAAAATATAGGATTTTCTAAACACAAACAAACAAAGATAAAACATTTCATTTCATTCAAACATTGTCACTTAAATACTTATGAAATTCACCAGCTTAAATGCTGATCTACTCTTTCAAAATTACTTGTATGTCCCAGGGATTCAGTAATTTCAGGTACTAATATGCTTTTGAAGAAGAGATGCTGCGGCGCCAGTTTAATCTCATATTTTGACATCATATTGTAATTGGTTTTGAACATGTAACTTTTGACAAATGTAACTTTCAATTACATATATGATGGTTGTATTGCTTTCTTTACTATGTATTCATTTGTTACGTTACCACATGAAGTCATCCGCCCCCGAACGTTTCCGCCGTTCAGGTTTGGGGGTGTGACATGTTCTCCGTCGTCATAAATAGGAAGTTGGGAAACAGTATAGAGAGAATGATTTGAATTCATGTCTCACGTCTATGCGATATCTAGAATGGAGGAATATATGATCCCTCATCTAAAGGACACGCTTCTGATAAGATCAGAGTTGACGGCAGCTTTTGAAATCTAGGATTGTTGATCAGGTTCTGAAGTCATATGCAGAATAGTTATTAGACTTATCCAAGTGGGAGACTGTTGGATTAGTGTCTAAGTCCATAACTATTTTGGTATGTACTTGACCCTATTGTGAGCAAGGTCCTTTTGGGTTGCCTTCACACTGGTGAGTAGACATGATGATTGTTGAGGAGAGAGGCTGGTTTATTGTTAAGAATAATAAACTAGGGTATAAATATGATTTGTTAATATATTATTTGAATAATATATTAATTTGGAATCATATTATTAATTAGTATTTAATCAGAAATTAATTAGGAACTAATTTTGGGATTAAAGGAACTGACAGAAAGTGCAGTGGCTATTTTGTAATTATTCAATAGTTGAGGCTTTGGGCCATTGGATCACCTTTATTAAGTTGTGAAGGAAAATCCTAGAAGGATCTAGGAGTTTTCGTCCAAGGTCTTAAGGAAAGGAGTCCATGGACTTGCTTAGGCCCTAAGCTAAGGGATTGGGGTTTACACCTTGAAACCCTAGTTAACCTTAAGTATAAATAGCACCCTAAGGCACTAAGATTTCATCCAAGCCTTGGGAAACCCTAAAAGGGACGAATTCTAGGGCAAGATACCCTTCTCTCCTCTCTCTAATATTCATCCTTTCACCTAGTGTGTTTGTGAGCCATTAGAGGTACTGCACTTGTGGTACCTGCTTTGAAGAGCTAAGGAAATTCAAGGAACTAGTTGTTATTAATATATAGCAACAAAAGGTATGTATTATATTCTTATATATGGATTTTGAAAATAATAGTAGCATGCCAGGTTTCTTTTTGTGTTCATAAAGTTGTATAACTAATAGTGAAAACATAGATCCAACTCTAGGGTTGCATGCACACATAGGATTGTTTGTATAAAACCCATCACAAATCACATCCTAGGTAGACCGATGAAGCAGAAACCCCGTGTTCGTTGGTGATAGAGACTGGAAACGGACACTCTAGCTCGCCCACTAGCACACTAAACTCGGTACTAAATGTATGTGATACGAATGAACGACTCGCCCCCGAGTCAAATAAAACCAACACGGGTAAGGAGTTTACTAAAAACGTACCCAATCACATGTACAACAGATAAGTATCAAACATATATAATAAATGAGATAAAGGATAAGAACATACTAGCAACCACATCCGGCTCTGCTCTACCCTGCCTCCCATCGGGCTGCAGACAGTTGGGCTTCACATGACCAACATGATGATAATGGTAGCAGATCCTCTTATCCTGAACAGGGGCTACCTGGCAACAATCCCCGAGGCAATTCCCCTCGTGGCCACATTTTCAGCATGCGCTACCTGATCGACAAACCCCAAAATGACCCTTCCCGCACTTTCCATAAGTGCGGCCCTGCTATCTCCCTGCTCTAGAATCAACGCTCATAGACTGATGCGGTGGCGGTTGTGACTATGTCGAGGCCCTCCGCTGCTCCCTCACCTGTAGCTCAATCTCCAACTCACGCCGCCTAGCGGTCTCTTATAGCTTTAACATGGTATCACACCGCTGAGTAGCAACAAACTGACGAATGTCAGTCTTGAGCATGCTCAGATATCGTGTCATCCGAGCCTTCTTAGAGGCAAACTCCAGGCAAAACATTGCCCTCTCAGTGAACAAGCATGCGATCTCCGTCACCGACTCACCATCGTGTCTCAGATCCAAGAAATTATGTGCCAACTGTTTACGCTCGACACGTGGAATGTAGCAGCACGTAACATATCCATGAATTGCTCCCAAGTTACAGCAGCTCTCGGGTCTTCCGTATATGACCTGGTCACCACCCTCCACCAGTCCTTTGCCCTAGTCCGTAACAACTTCAGGGCACATCTGAACTTCTGGTCAGCAGGACATGAACGTGTAAAGAAACACCCCTCCACATCAGCTAACCACCTTATAGCCTTGATGGGATCCTGGATCCCATTTAAAGTAAGGGGCTTCATCTTATCGAAGTCCCGGTACTAAAAAGCTCATTCGACTGCCAATCCTACCGTTGATACAGCTGCAGTGGCTGTTGCGGAAGCCGCCTCATTGAGGACTGCATATCGCTCATCAAATTACTCCACCATAGCGGTCTTGATAGACCCAAACATCTTTGGCAACTGAGGCCGAAACATAGCAGCAACCTCATCCTACAGGATCTCCCAGATCTTGTTGTCTATCTCATCTGGCCTCATCTGGTCGATAGTCTCGGGCGCTGTCAACACCTCCTGTCCGCCCTCTCCTGATCTTGATCTGGATCTAGTCACAAATCGTTTGTAACCACCATGCTGCAATCACACCAAATAGATATCAGATATTCCATATAACAATCCGGGAACCAACTCCCCAACTAAAATCCTAAGGGTTGTGACTTCCTTGTTACGCATATGGGTCTTGTGCTTACAGTAGTACGGGCCCATACTATCTTCCACAACTACCCACATTTGTCTCAAGCATCATCACAACACCCTAAAACTATACATAAGCATGGCATGCACTCATTCCTCACTCCTAGAGGTAGGCTAAATATCTCACAACCGACAGACTCATCCCAACAACCCATACATCCATGAAACTTTCACCAACCCTGCAACACTAGTATATGCTAGGCATACATAAAGCAGGACCGTATAGACTTTCAAATATCCAATCCTACCCTAAGCCCCCAATCGAACAAGAACAAAACATAAGGCCAAACCAAACATTCTCAGGCTATAAGATCTTAATTATGTATAATCGTGATGCATACACTAAGCAACTACAGTAATGATGTCAATCTCATATGAGGAAAACCCTAGTCTAGCATGCATAATGTAATAAGGAAATTCTATCATGCAATCCCTGAATATCCCTAGCCTAGTACTAGCATGTTGTTCTAACATATCACATAAATCAAATAATCTGTGAGGTATTTTGGGGTCTATCCGCGAGCTCCGGCTGATCGTACACCTGCATCCTCCTCTATTATTTCGAAACCATTTTAAGAAAATCATTTTATAATCTTGTCCTCAGTTTGAGACTGGAGACATGCGAGTGTTTCCTCCGATTCACTCAGAAACCATGGCTCTGATACCAACTTGTAACACCCATAAAATTCAAGCTAATTTAAAACTTTTTAAAACATTTAGAACCATTAAGTTATTATAGTTTTTTTTCAAAATAGTTTAATCATCAGAGTATACCCAAAATCAAATCATAAAATCATAAGATGTGAGGAGTTGTACGATCACGCCTTCACCTTCCCGCGATCATCAGAAGTACCTGAAACAATAATCGATAAATATAAGCTCGAAGGCTTAGTGAGTTACCCCCAAAATACCAACGTCATACAAACATAACCATATCATATAACAAATACAACATGCATAATGTGCCAACAGTATGAGTAGACCAAATCTCGGTCCTCAGTCTATCTGGACCGCTCTTCGAGCCCTCGGCACATCTGTACTACCCTCCTCGGGGCCTTCAGCCTATCCATACGACTCGCTGGGCCTTCGGCGTGACTACATTTGTCGGGCCACGGCCTGCAGTCTACCCAGTCCGCCCAGGGTGTCTTGGCCTAAAAAACACAACAAGACCTACCTCAAACCTTTCCCATTAACCAACAAACATGTGCACATACATACGAACAATTAAGTATGCAGATCTAACAAATCACGATTCATGGCAACCATCCTATACCCAGGATACCAATCTAGCAGATCACACTAACACATCAACCATCCTAAATACCAGGATGAGAATCAATAACATATCATGTAATAAACCCAAATGCAAATACGATAAGGGCTGGCATGGGTGCCCTAGACCCTGTTGATATAGTGAGGGAAACTCACCTCTTAACTGTCGATTCGAAGTGATAAGCTCAATCTCTCGAATCGCTGCCACAAACTGCACCACCTATATTCACCATAGAACCATGTTAATAAATTCCTAAAATATCCCAGAAGTCAATGAGTCAACCCTTGGTCAAAGTCAAAGTCAACAGTCGAGGTCAATAGTCCATGTTACCTGTAGAGTGCAGTCACTGACTTGTCGAGTCATTTTAAAACTCGAGTAGTTGTGAAATCCCTCACTGACTCGTCGAGTTTCCCTACCACTCGCTAGGTTCATGTGTGTCCAAATGTCGGGCAAACCCACCCTAGTTAACTCGCTGAGTCACCCCACTGACTCGCCAAGTCCATGCAGAAGTCCTTGCACGACAATCTTCATCGAACTTGCCGAGTTGACCATGCAACTCACCAAGTCCCTTCAGTCCTTTATCCATTCATATGCATTTTAAGCAATTTTAAGGTTCCATATTGTAGATCAAGCTTCCCAAGACATGTTTATCACGTAAAGTTGCAAACTTTACGTGCATGAAAGGCTCAAAAGACTTAGAATGTCAGATCCAAGCTTGTAATGGAGTTTTACGCCTAAGGAGAGGTTTACAATTGCTAAAGTTGGAAGCTTTATGGACTTAGAGAACAAAGAGAGTTCAGGTTTGGAGTTACAACTTCAGATATTAGCTCATACCCAAGAATAGCTTCCTAATATGCTAGAAAACCCTAATCTTTAACCAAATGAGATATAGAAGGAAATACGGTCAAGGTAATGACTTGATACCTTCAAATGATGCTAACTGGTTCAAGCTCCTCTCACTAAGATCCAGCTTCCAAAGCTTAAAACACACAAAAATGGAGCACACACATGGATTAGGGTTTGATAGACTCTCAAGAGGCTACAAGGGGTCTAAGGGAGGCTAATGATCGTTTAAATAGGGTGAAAACCCCAAAAATTAGGGTTTCATACTCTAGCTCCTACTCGTCAAGTCATATCTTCGACTCGACGAGTAGGTCACTTAAACATGTGGCCTAACCCGCTGCTACTCGACGAGTCAGGGCATCTAACTTGTCGACTAGACCTTGAAATTATGAAAATTTAAGCCACAAAATTAATACCTCAGAATCGGGGCATAACAGGAAGGGACATATCAAATCTAGTCGTCAAGATCAGATGACAAGGAGATGCAAAACCGTACTAATGGGGCTGTATTCACAAGGTTTGACGAAGATGATAAGGAAAAAATTATTGGGACTTGCTTTGTTTTGACAACTGCCCATAAGTCACTAGAGACTTCGCAGAAATGTTTTCTTTTTTAATCCTTTAATATTCCTTCTAGTGCTTATATTTGTATTTTATCTTAGTTTGATGAAGCTATTACTTATGTTAATGATTTGCTTATTTTTGCTAATAATCACGCCAAAAAGCTCAATTCCTAACTGCTAGAAACTCTGAAGTGTTTGCAATCGAAGAAGTCTATGATAGATCGTCTAGATATGCAGTTAACAAATGTGATTTGTGATAGAGACAATCTTAGATCTAATAATAATGTTTTGTTAATACACAGAAATATATATGTAACACTGCCAAACATCTGTATGGAAAATTGGATGTTTTGCATCATTCGTTAGAAATTCGTAAAGAACAGCATAGGAAGCTTTTGCACTTTTTAGCCTTCGAAAGGTAGAAAATTGATTCGACTTCCTATGACTGTGAAAAGAAAATATTTGAGTTTTATAAGGACCCAATTGACATATATGTATATGGTATAGTTAAAAGTGAGGAATGTTTAGATGCAAATGATCTTATTGATATTGTGAATGAGACCTTGACTATAAACGAACAAATAATTTTTTTGAAAAGAACTGAGCATTCGACGTCTAACTCTCAAAACAATTTTGCTGATATCGAAGATGATTATGACAATATTAGTGAAATTGAGGAGGAGGAAGATGTTGATTGTTTTCAGTTATCTTTCATTAATTTCACTTCAATGGCCAAGGGTAAAGAAATCTGTAGTGATTCTTCGGTTAAAGTTGACACTGGCAAACCCTCAACTTTGAAAGTTCATGATCTTGACCATGTGACTATTAAAGACAGTCAAACAGACACTGATGATGATAATGAAGATGTTCTCATTGAAACAACCATACCCCAAGTTGTAGTTGATCAGGTCTTTGAGGAAACTAAGAAGCTCGACAAAGTGGTGAAGAAAAAATGTCCTGATTATCGTGAATCAAATTTTGTTATACATCTGAACTTTAAATGCATAGATGATGTTATTTTTCCAATTCAGGTGTTCATTACCTCAGGAAATTATGATAAAGTTAAACCTAGAATCAACAAAACTGTTGAGGAGAATAACAAGAGAGCTTCAGAAGAAGGATTTTTCTCAAATCAGACTGCTGTCGAAAATAACCTCAATAAGAATTTGTCCACTTTCAAAGACAAAAACCACAAAAAAATTGGGTAGTTAAAACTGGCAAATCAAAAGTTGAACAACATCTGAATGAAATTGTTTCTCTAAAACCCAAGCTAAATTCTGAATGTTTTAAAGAACAAATTGAAAAGATTTCAAAAGAAAATGGGATTTCGATGAGAAAAGAGAGAAATAAAGGTTTATTGGCAAAATGTTGAGTCTAGAAAGAAACAAAATGTTATGTTCACTAAATCATCTGAAAGAGAGAGACTAAACCGGTTGATACATCTTCTCAAAACAAGTCATTTATTAAGAAAACACCCGTTCAACTACAAAAGGATTTGTTAAAAAGTCAAAAACAAAAAGGTTTTTCAAAAAGTCAATAAAATGCTTTGAAGATACCACCAACACCAAGTGTTCGAAAACCAAAAAGTGAAAATTTCGATAAAGACCAACAATCAAGGAATTATGTTCCCAATCCTCAACAGGCAAGGTTATCACAAAATTCTTTTCAAAGAAATTGTTTTCTAAGACATGACTTTTACTTTAATGAACAAAGAAATTTTCATCAGTTTTGAAATCAAAAATGATGTTCAAAAGAATAACGTGGTTTTCATCAAATAAATGTTGATTATAAAAATGTTTTAAAAATCGTTTTCAAACACAAACAAAACTAATACTTTCAAAAAAAATACGCAAAAATGGAAGTTCTTGCAAAGAAAAAGGAACCTTTTCAACAAAAACAACCAAAATTTCCCAATCCTTCTTCAAAGCAATCAGTTAAAGCTCCAGCTTGAAGGAAAAGGAAAGCCTTTTTCATTCTAGAAAATTCTCACAAGAGTAAATTGAGCATGCTTATGAAAGCTCCTTAAACGAATCACAAAATGGGAGTTCTTCATGCATTGATTCAAATCCATCAGCTCAAAAGCGGAAATTTGTTTCAAAACCAACTAAGGCGAAAAAGGCGAATGTTAGTGTTGACCCAAAACCTACGAATAATTTTATTTCAATACCTTTGTCTAACAAAGTGGACATAATTGATAGCTTAAAGTCAAAACTTCATAATTAGGTTTTAGGTTCTTCTTTTTGTACTGTTTTTCAGTACCTTTGTCTAACAAAGTGGATTGTATCCATGCAATCTGAATTGGCTGAATTTGAACGAAATAGAATTTGGAGAATTGTTACAAAACCAAAAGATGTATCAGTGATAGGATTAAAATGGATTTTTAAAATTAAAACTAATAAAGAAGGGAACACAGTGTGAAATAAAGCTAGCTAGTTGTAAAAGGTTATTCACAACAAGAAGAAACTGAATATGAAGAAACCCTTTCCCCTGTCAAAAGAGTCGAGGCTATTCAAACATTTTTAGCCTATGCAGCACACAAGGACTTCGATGTATATTAAATGGATGAGAAGTGTTCGTTTCTCAATGGAGTCTCAGAAGAAACGGTGTCTGTTAAACAACCACTTGCTTTTGTAAATTCTAAATACCCTGATCATTGCTATGTTTTAGACAAGGCTGTTTATGGACTTAAAAGAGCACCAAGAGAATGGTATCAAACTCTTACTAATTTCTTAAAATCATTGAAATTTTAGCAAGGGTCTATTGATCCCACTCTCTTTCGAAAGAAATTTGTGAATCATCTCATGCTTCCTCAAATTTATGTTGATGATATTATTTTTGGCTCTACTGACCCAAATTTGTTGAATGAGTTTGAGAATATGATGAGGAGTCAGTTCGAGATACGCATGATGGGGAAGATAAACACTTTTCTGGGATTAAACATTCTTCAAAGCAGAGATGGAATGTTTATCAATCAAGAGAAGTACCCTCAAAATCTGCTTGAAAAGTTTTGAATGACGAATAGCTCAAAATTGCAAGTACCTATGGTGGTTGGCACTCGACTTGGTACTTTGTTGGATAAGCCGGCTGTAGATCTCTCATTATACAGGAGCATGATCGATTTGTGTGACAACCCGAAATTTCCATTCTGAACAACCCATATCAAGACAATAGAAGTAGAACAGTTATAGTGAAAATTCAGACTTAGAGTATAAGTTTGGCAGTTTTCAGGATTTTACACTTGAGGAGATATTAGGAGAGTGAATGCAATAGGGTTTTGTGCAACACTGTTATCCCAACACTCTAGAACATTAGAGTTTGTTCCAGGAATAAAAATATTTTCTGCCAAAAATGTCTCCAGACTATAAATACAATTCTGAACCAAATTGGTTCATTTGTTGAATTCCATTTAGAGAAAAGTCAAAATTCTCTCTCACGGATCTTCGGGTTTTCATCCCAAATCGTGAGTCTACTTTTCGAGATGTGTTTTAATACTTGTTATATGCTTAATAACATAGATTACATGTCTAAAATGCAAGATCCGGGAGTTTACCACCCAAGAACGTTCTTTGGGAGTAAACTCCAAAATGGAACTTTAAGGCTATCTAGTCCCAATTCCTTGTTAGACAACTAGTTAAGGACTTAATGTAGAATCATTTGAGGGTAGAAATCATTCAAAAACACATAGCATTTGGAGTTTACGGCCCAAGACCTTCTTGGACCGTAAACACCAATTTGAAGGGCTTAAATGTGCCCTAAATCACTCCTAAAGGCCTTAGACTTTAATCCTCATTTACCCCTAGCTATTATGGAGTCCTTAACACATCAAAAACACTTAACATAGGGTGTTCACGGCCCAAGACCTTCTTGGACCGTGAATTCCAAGTCCAAGGACCAAAAATGAATCCTAAACACCCCTAAGGCTTTAAGACAATTACCCTCAAATACTTATAGCTAATTTGGAGACTTAAACTCATCAAAATCATCCCTTAAAGGGAGTTTACGGCCAAGGAATATCTCTTGGGCCGTAAACTCCATGTAAAGGCACAAATGTGTGCCTAAAGTCCCCCTTAGCCTAAACCAAAAACCTAGAAGCTATCCTACTTGTGCAAGAGGCCTAAAAGAATTAAATCAACCACCCCATAGGAGTTTACGGTTGTAAACTATAGGGGTTATGGTCTTTAGGCCGTAAACTCCCCAAAGGAGTTCATATGGTACCCAAACACTTGTCTTAGCCTTGTAGCCATTCACCACTAGCCTTATAATAATTCTAAGCACCATTTAGACCCTTAGTTGAGAGTTTACGGCCAGGAGTTTTCACCCCTGGGCAGTAAACTCCAAAGAATATGGTCATTAGACCTTAAACTCACATTAGGGGCATTGCACTCCTTTGTTGCAACCCTTTAGCCTCCTAACACTTGACCAAAAAGTGTTTTCCTCGCGTTTAAATGTCTATACTTGTATAATTAGTGTTTAATCACTAATTATTTATATATACATGTTTTCATATGTAATTACGATCATTGTGTGTGTCTAAGTCTTCACTTGACACCAAGCACTTACCCGATCCTTCCGTACGATAACAGTCCGTTCAATTCCAGTCACTTACTGCAGGTGAGTTCATACCCCTTAACTAATGTTTTAAATTATTTTTAAATGTTTTATGGGGGGGGGATACAAGTAGAATCATGCTAGTTAATACATCAATCACATGTGATTAATATACAGCATTCAACTGATTTGGCTACTCATTAGCCGTTTTACTAAACAGGTTCCTCAAATTATTTTCTTAAATATTTTATATGTTTAAAAATCCTTATTAAACGGTTCATTACACACTGTATGATCCTATTTCAAACTATTTTACTCCGATCTGTTTTACTCCAAGTTTTTATCAAATCGTTTTACTTCAAACTGTTTTACACCAAACTGTTTTCTCGGTTGACATCAAGTCAATCTTTTCTTAAATAATAATTATGTTCAAAGGTTTTACAAAACTTATTTTATGCTTTTGATATTATAAATTTCATGTCTACTATGAACTTCAGGACGGAGAACTGCCTAAGTCTACGGGTAATCACATCTTCATGTGAACAAACTTAGAACCCAGTACGACTCCCGTAAACAGATCACCCTATAGTTTAAACACATACGTAGATACAAGAACATTCTGGACAACTTAGCAAACTACACAGAAATAGAATTAGAAGACCTGGTTTCTCACCCTAGAGAACCCCGGTCATACTCTTCCAGAGATCGACGGATCGCATTGTATGCACCTCGATTATCGAGGACTTCGTCAAGAATTTTCATTAGAAATCGTCATCTCTGCCTCGCATACACGAAATGGTTAAGCACACGCAAGGAAAGAAATTACTTCCAGGAATGGATCTGAGATCCGAATATTACCAGTTCGAGTGTTAGGGAAGGATGTCCGGAAGACTATCTCCTGAACTCGATACGGACACTTCGAATCCGTAGTAATACCCTTCGGATAGGACCATTACGCCCATAGCTTTCATGAGCTAAACGAGTAGGGTACGTCTTTCTTACTTGGATCAGTTCGTCATTTCTCCATGTAATGACTTACTTATCTACCCTTGTAGTAAGAAGGAACCCATGGGAACATTACCTTCAGAGGAACTTCTCGTGAAGTTATCTAGGCACGAGTTTTGAAATTGAAGAGTCAAATTTCTATGACACACTGTTAGTAGTGTGAGAAATTATGAGCACTCTTTCAATTTGTCAGGACCGTTGAGCATTTATCGACACCAGAGACGCCGATAGTTTTTCGCCAAATTCTAGGTCTTACTAACCTACCATCTTAATACATTCAGAACTCCTCGCAAATTACAGAAACCCGCACGACTTTGACCCAGCAAGGTATGACCTTTGACTGGGAAGTTAAGCAAGAAAAGGAACCTTTGGAATTCCAAGTGAGTGACCAAGTTCTTTAGAAGAACTCACTCTAGGAAAGGCTTAATATGCTTCGTATCGCGTGGAAAGCTAAATCCAATATAGTTAGGACCTCTGAGATTCTCATCAGAATCGGTCCTGTGCCTCGCACAAACTCGACCTACTCCGCGAACTCAGTAACATACATCCTACTCTTCGCATCTCGATCGTGAAACCATACCTTTCCGTTAGGACTCTTGTAAGTCCACTCGTCAAGATCCTCGCCTTCGTATTAGAACCGTAGTGACCCTCGACCGAGAGGTCAAGCGGACAAAGCAATGCCGTCGCCAGTTACTGAAGGTTCGTTGGAATGCCAACCGAGAACCCGATTTCACGTAGGTGCGCTAGAACCATCCGATTAGGAAGTTTCCTCCTCACGACTCGATCATTCGTGCATACTTCCTTGCCTAAATTCTAATTTCGGGACGAAATTCCCTTCAACAGGGGGATGATGTGACAACCCGAAATTTCCATTCTGAACAACCCATATCAAGCTAATAGAAGTAGAACAGTTACAGTGAAAATTCAGACTTAGAGTATAAGTTTGGCAGTTTTCAAGATTTTACACTTGAGGAGATATTAGGAGAGTGAATGCACTAGGGTTTTGTGCAACACTGTTATCCCAACACTCTAGAACATTAGAGTTCGTTCCAGGAATAAAAATATTATCTGCCAAAAATGTCTCAGGACTATAAA
Source organism: Lactuca serriola (assembly GCF_051521515.1). Lineage (NCBI taxonomy): Eukaryota > Viridiplantae > Streptophyta > Magnoliopsida > Asterales > Asteraceae > Lactuca > Lactuca serriola. Next base: position 161,718,697 of record NC_136415.1, read on the forward strand.
TAGAATTCTGAACCAAATTGGTTCATTTGTTGAATTCCATTTAGAGAAAAGTCAAAATTCTCTCTCACGGATCCTCGGGTTTTCATCCCAAATCATGAGTCTACTTTCCTAGACGTGTTTTAATACTTGTTATATGCTTAATAACATAGATTACATGTCTAAAATGCAAGATCCGGGAGTTTACCGCCCAAGAACGTTCTTGGGGAGTAAACTCCAAAATGGAACTTTAAGGCTATCTAGTCCCAATTCCTTGTTAGACAACTAGTTAAGGACTTAATGTAGAATCATTTGAGGCTAGAAATCATTTAAGAACACATAGCATTTGGAGTTTATGGCCCAAGACCTTCTTGGACCGTAAACACCAATTTGAAGGGCTTAAATGTGCCCTAAATCACCCCTAAAGGCCTTAGAATTTAATCCTCATTTACCCCTAGCTATTTTGGAGTCCTTAACACATCAAAAACACTTAACATAGGGTGTTCACGGCCCAAGACCTTCTTGGACCGTGAACTCCAAGTCCAAGGACCAAAAATGAATCCTAAACACCCCTAAGGCTTTAAGAAAATTACCCTCAAATACTTGTAGCTAATTTGGAGACTTAAACTCATCAAAATCATCCCTTAAAGGGAGTTTACGGCCAAGGAATATCTCTTGGGCCGTAAACTCCATGTAAAGGCACAAATGTGTGCCTAAAGTCCCCCTTAGCCTAAACCAAAAACCTAGAAGCTATCCTACTTGTGCAAGAGGCCTAAAAGAATTAAATCAACCACCCCATAGGAATTTACGGTTGTAAACTCTAGGGGTTATGGTCTTTAGGCCGTAAACTCCCCAAAGGAGTTCATATGGTACCCAAACACTTGTCTTAGCCTTGAAGCCATTCACCACTAGCCTTATAATAATTCTAAGCACCATTTAGACCCTTGGTTGAGAGTTTACGGCCAGGAGTTTTCACCCCTGGGCAGTAAACTCCAAAGAATATGGTCATTAGACCTTAAACTCACATTAGGGGCATTGCACTCCTTTGTTGCAACCCTTTAGCCTCCTAACACTTGACCAAAAAGTGTTTTCCTCGCGTTTAAATGTTTATACTTGTATAATTAGTGTTTAATCACTAATTATTTATATATACATGTTTTCATATGTAATTACGATCATTGTGTGTGTCTAAGTCTTCACTTGACACAAAGCACTTACCCGATCCTTCCGTACGATAACAGTCCGTTCAATTCCAGTCACTTACTGCAGGTGAGTTCATACCCCTTAACTAATGTTTTAAATTATTTTTAAATGTTTTATGGGGGGGGATACAAGTAGAATCATGCTACTTATTACATCAATCACATGTGATTAATATACAGCATTCAACTGATTTGGCTACTCATTAGCCGTTTTACTAAACAGGTTCCTCAAATTATTTTCTTAAATATTTTATATGTTTAAAAATCCTTATTAAACGGTTCATTACACACTGTATGATCCTATTTCAAACTATTTTTCTCCGATCTGTTTTACTCCAAGTTTTTATCAAATCGTTTTACTTCAAACTGTTTTACACCAAACTGTTTTCTAGGTTGACATCAAGTCAATCTTTTCTTAAATAATAATTATGTTCAAAGGTTTTACAAAACTTATTTTATGCTTTTGATATTATAAATTGCATGTCTATATATGTATGGTTATATAAGAAATGTTGAAAGGACTTAGGAAGGCTATCCACCCTATTTCCTTTTCCTCGATTTGGATGTGGTCTGGTGGGATATCGGGTACCCGTCCGAAGGTCGTTTCAATATTAATTATATATCAAGTGTACATATATAGTCATAAAGGGTCCTTCCAGTTCATCCCATGCCCTTGGGTAGCAAGGGTATACATCCATGTTCATACTTACCAGTTAGATTACTAGTAAATTACTATATGGGTAATTTAGGAAGATACTAGAACTATTACTAGAACGCAATATCATACAATGAGTCAGTTCATTCATGAGTCAATACTTGCTAGATAGAGAGAGAACACAGGTTACAACTAGTACATTTTTCATGATTACGTTTACATAGATAATATATGTCGGGTTATCATTATAATTTATATATATATATATATATATATATATATATATATATATATAGATTATGTTATATAATCCTCATTCTTATCTTTACCTTGTGATAAAATCACATAATCGACGAGATAGAATGGATTTAATATCCTAGTACCAAAGGATACGTTGCGGGATTGACCATTCCTAGAATCTCTGTTAGCTACAGAGGTAAATGCACATCCACGGATGTCAACGGTTGATACCATTACAGGTATACTTTAAGGGATTAACTATTCCTACACCCAGCTGTTAGCAACAGAGGTAAATGTACATCTACGGAGGTATAAAGTTAACATCGTTAGTTACCCTAGTACCAAAGGGTAACACTTAGGTTAGTGATATTATTACCTTTATTTTATGACTCATTCACATGACCGATGAGGTAAATTATATTTGAGTATCCTAGTACCAAAGGATACGATTTCTTATAATAATAATAGTAACACAGTCGGGTCTTGGTAGAAGACTCCCTTTTATAAAAGTAGGAATCATAGGGATTTCTAGGATTTATCAACGTTTACAGTTGTTCTACAAATACTGACGATTTGGAGGGAACCTATACTATATTAGGGTCCTTAATCGTCTCTTTCCATTATGCAATCAAACTCCTTCGGGTTCGTTGTTGTCCTTCTCTGCTGGACAGTCCCTCTTGAAGTGTCCCATGACACCACATAGATGGCATATCTGAGAGGTTTGGACATTGGTGGTTGATGTAATGTGTTGAATCTGGATCCTACAGCAGCTGGTAGTATGTCCATTCCTATTGCACTTAAAACTGTGTAACGGACGGCAACTACCCAGATGATGAAAACTACACTCATAACATTTTGGTAGGTTTCCGGCATATTGCCTGGCTGGTGTAGGGACAATTGGAACACCAGAAGGAATGGTAGTAGGAGGTGAAGATGTAGTAGCTATGAAGGTCGTTACCGGTGGTTGTTTCTTATTCGCCCCTCGTAGCGATTTGTCCTTCTTTTTGGCCCAAAACTTCCGTTTGTTACTCTTGGTCCTGGCACTCGGGGTATCGTGGTAGTTTGTTGCTCATCGAGGTACTGGATTGTCACCTGGATTGGCATTGTTGTTAATAGTTCCGCTAACGCTCGCATCGTTAGCGTGAAGGTGGGTCAGAATAGCTGACACGGCAGCCGAGACTGCAACTCGAAAGGTAGCCGCATCAATCTGAAGGGTTGGTGCTTGGTTGATGGGTTGATCGTCTTTCTTTGGCAACATGATTCTGATTCACGAAAGGAAAATGAATTTGTGAGCGAGCATGGTTGAACCTAGACTTAATTTGACTATTTACAAAAAGAATAGAAGTATGTTCTCATGAGTTTGACCTACATCCCTATGACGCAGTCTTAGTACAGATAGAAGGTATGATTACGAAGGTTTGAACTACATCCCTATGAGGCAGTCCTAGTACTGAGTAGAAGTAAGTTCGTAGAATGGTCCCAAGATGTTTGTCGTTCAAGCCGAGGTATCGTGGGTTGGTGAATAACAAGATCCAACCACTGAAAGAGACTTGGAAATGTCTCCGGAGACAATTCACTATAGTCCAATGACTTGACTAAAGCATGTTTCAGATAGACTTCAATGAAAGCATGATAAGAGTACTTGAATGAAGAATGACACAAAAGTTAGCCGGCTGTCAATATCTTTGATATTCACGATGTAAAGATTCGGGAAAATGACCTGGTACAGGTCTTACATCATATTCAGAGGAGATAGTTCTTGACAGCATAAAGACCTAACCAAAGGTACTTACAATACAAGATAATTTCATAGAAAATGCTACATCGGGGATAGAGAGAAAACGATTTCATTTAACCAGAAAGATAAAGTAAGGCATCTACTCCTGGCGACGGTCATCCCTCTGGTGAACTCTTAGTTCGGCCAGTTGTCGTTCCATATTAAGAAGGTATCTTTCGTACACCCTCTGGCGTACTCGGAGCTCTATGACTTCTGCTCGAGTTTCAGCTAGTGCTTGCAGCAAGGTCTCATGGTCTCTCTCCGACCTCTCACGAGCATGTTCAAGCCGACTGGTGCGAAGCATGTGCATCCCTCCATTTGTATCAAGTTCTGCAATCCGTTGTAGGGATGTCATGCCCTGAATCTCGTTTCGGGCAACTCTACGGATCAGTATTGGCAGAACTCTATATGCTATGCTTCCTTCGCTTATGTTGTAGAAGCTTCGGTCTCCGTTAAACGGCATAGGTTGATCTTGAACTTCGCTCCAGGTTTCGAAGCATTCCACCCATGGAGGCGTTGGGCCATGAAAAGTCGGACGAGGGTTAGGAATTGGAACGGGAGCTGCCTGAGGTAAATCTTCAACTTCGGGTTCAGAGTCAGCACCATCCGAAAGGTTTTCTTCATGGTGATCATTCACAGGGATAGGATGATCATTTTCTGGTTCTTCCTCAAACCATCCAGCTATGACCTCATTCGGAAGGAACAAGTTGTTGTGGGGATTGAGTCCAGCCATGTTATCTATGCGAGAATTGGGGTAAGAAAATAATTATTAGACGAACTATCTAGATAATTATTTAGAAAGATCTTCATTAGTTACATCGCTATTTGTGAAGTGCATACCGGTTATATGTAATTTAAACAGGATAGGCCTTCGAATAAGTGACCTTAACTCCAAATTCACACAGAATAGGGGTAGAGTGAAATTTTCACAGATTCTAAGTCTATAACATCCTAATTACATATAGCCTTAGTGTATCCACTTAGCAACTATCAATTTAGTAATGAAGATCCCGTTTTAGTTCTCAAGTATGAAGTACTTATAGTAACACCAAATACTCCTATAGTATTTTAAGTTTTAATGTTATGTTCTATTGTTCTCATTGTGGTAGGGTTGGTAAGATTTTAGCATTGTTGCAACCACACAATTAAACTTAGGCACATGCTAGTCAACCCTCGGATAATATAGGTGATCAGGCTATATCTTCCAAGTTTTGACCATATGTCTCTAAGCCCACTTGTGTTGCGCAACAATCGTAATTCTTTTGTACTGTCCTAGTGACACTGATTTTAGTATGAATGCAGCACGTATACTTACTTAAATATTTTACTATTTAAAGTATAAACTCTTGTTCAGAGTATTTTAATCCCAAATGGGTTTATAGTTATTATATCTTTTATGGGTTGATATACTTAATTCACTATAAACAATGCTCTGATACCAATCTGTCACACCCCAAAACCAAGAACGGCGGAAACGTTCTGGGGTGGAGGACGTCATGTACAGTATCACAACAATGAAAAGTAGTAAACAAGCAACAACATCATCCATTGTATTAATAATATAGATGTGAACAAACTTAGAACCCAATACGACTCCCGTAAACAGATCACCCTATAGTTTAAACACCTACGTAGATACAAGAACAGTCCGAACAACTTAGCAAACTACACAGAAATAGAATTAGAACACCTGGTTTCTCACCCTAGAGAACCACGATCATATTCTTCGAGAGATCGACGGATCGCATTGTATGCACCTCGGCTATCGAGGACTTCGTCAAGAATTTTCATTAGAAATCGTCATCTCTGCCTCGCATAGACGAAATGGTTGAGCACACGCAAGGAAAGAAATTACTTCCAGGAATGGATCTGAGATCCGAATATTACCAGTTCGAGTGTTAGGGAAGGATGTCTGAAAGACTATCTCCTGAACTCGATACGGACACTTCGAGTCCGTAGTAATACCCTTCGGATAGGACCATTACGCCCATAGCTTTCATGAGCTAAACGAGTAGGGTACGTCTTTCTTACTTGGATCAGTTCGTCATTTCTCCATGTAATGACTTACTTATCTACCCTTGTAGTAAGAAGGAACCAATGGGCACATTACCTTCAGAGGAACTTCTCGTGAAGTTCTCTAGGCACGAGTTTTGAAATTGAAGAGTCAAAATTCTATGACACACTGTTAGTAGTGTGAGAAATTATGAGCACTCTTTTAATTTGTCAGGACCGTTGAGCATTTATCGACACCAGAGACACCAACAGTCTTTCGCCAAATTCTAGGTCTTACTAACCTACCATCTTAATACATTCAGAACTCCTCGCAAATTACAGAAACCCGCACGACTTTGACCCAGCAAGGTATGGCCTTTGACTGGGAAGCTAAGCAAGAAAAGGAACCTTTGGAATTCCAAGTGAGTGACCAAGTTCTTTAGAAGAACTCACTCTAGGAAAGGCTTATTATGCTTCATATCGCGTGGAAAGCTAAATCCAATATAGTTAGGACCTCCGAGATTCTCATCAGAATCGGTCCTATGCCTCGCACAAACTAGACCTACTCCGCGAACTCAGTAACATACATCCTACTCTTCGCATCTCGATCGTGAAACCATACCTTTCTGTTAGGACTCTTGTAAGTCCACTCATCCAGATCCTCGCCTTCGTATTAGAACCGTAGTGACCCTCGACCGAGAGGTCAAGCGGACGAAGCAACGCCGTCGACAGTTAGAGAAGGTTCGTTGTAATGCCAACCGAGAACCCGATTTCACGTAGGTGAACTAGAACCATCCGATTATGAAGTTTCCTCCTCACGACTCGATCATTCGTGCATACTTCCTTGCCTAAATTCTAATTTCGGGACGAAATTCCCTTCAACAGGGAGATGATATGACAACCCGAAATTTCCATTCTGAACAACCCATATCAAGCCAATAGAAGTAGAACAGTTACACTGAAAATTCAGACTTAGAGTATAAGTTTGGCAGTTTTCAGGATTTTACACTTGAGGAGATATTAGGAGACTGAATGCACTAGGGTTTTGTGCAACACTGTTATCCGAACACTCTAGAACATTACAGTTCGTTCCAGGAATAAAAATATTTTCTACCAAAAATGTCTCAGGACTATAAATAGAATTCTGAACCAAATTGGTTCATTTGTTGAATTCCATTTAGAGAAAAGTCAGAATTCTCTCTGACGGATCTTCGGGTTTTCATCCCAAATCGTGAGTCTACTTTCCTAGACGTGTTTTAATACTTGTTATATGCTTAATAACATAGATTACATGTCTAAAATGCAAGATCCGGGAGTTTACCGCCCAAGAACGTTCTTGGGGAGTAAACTCCAAAATTGAACTTTAAGGCTATCTAGTCCCAATTCCTTGTTAGACAACTAGTTAAGGACTTAATGTAGAATCATTTGAGGCTAGAAATCATTCAAGAACACATAGCATTTGGAGTTTACGGCCCAAGACCTTCTTGGACCGTAAACACCAATTTGAAGGGCTTAATTGTGCCCTAAATCACTCCTAAAGGCCTTAGACTTTAATCCTCATTTACCCCTAGCTATTTTGGAGTCCTTAACACATCAAAAACACTTAACATAGGGTGTTCACGGCCCAAGACCTTCTTGGGCCGTGAACTCCAAGTCCAAGGACCAAAAATGAGTCCTAAACACCACTAAGGCTTTAAGACAATTACCCTCAAATACTTTTTGCTAATTTGGAGACTTAAACTCATCAAAATCATCCCTTAAAGGGAGTTTACGGCCAAGGAATATTTCTTGGGCCGTAAACTCCAAGTAAAGGCACAAATGTGTGCCTAAAGCCCCCCTTAGCCTAAACCAAAAACCTAGAAGCTATCCTACTTGTGCAAGAGGCCTAAAAGAATTAAATCCACCACCCCATAGGATTTTACGGTTGTAAACTCTAGGGGTTATGGTCTTTAGGCCGTAAACTCCCCAAAGGAGTTCATATGGTACCCAAACACTTGTCTTAGCCTTGAAGCCATTCACCACTAGCCTAGTAATAATTCTAAGCACCATTTAGACCCTTAGTTGAGAGTTTACGGCCAGGAGTTTACACCCTGGGCCGTAAACTCCAAAGAATATGGTCATTAGACCTTAAACTCACATTAGGGGCATTGCACTCCTTTGTTGCAACCCTTTAGCCTCCTAACACTTGACCAAAAAGTGTTTTCCTCGCGTTTAAATGTCTATACTTATATAATTAGTGTTTAATCACTAATTATTTATATATACATGTTTACATATGTAATTAGGATCATTGTGTGTGTCTAAGTCTTCACTTGATACCAAGCACTTACCCAATCCTTCCGTACGATAACAGTCCATTCAATTCCAGTCTCTTACTGCAGGTGAGTTCATACCCCTTAACTAATGTTTTAAATTATTTTTAAATGTTTTATGGGGGGGTACAAGTAGAATCATGCTAGTTATTACATCAATCACATGTGATTAATATACATCATTCAACTGATTTGGCTACTCATTAGCCGTTTTACTAAACAGGTTCCTCAAATGATTTTCTTAAATATTTTATATGTTTAAAATTCCTTATTAAACGGTTCATTACACACTGTATGATCCTATTTCAAACTATTTTTCTCCGATCTGTTTTACTTCAAGTTTTTATCAAATCGTTTTACTTCAAACTGTTTTACACCAAACTGTTTTCTAGGTTGACATCAAGTCAATCTTTTCTTAAATAATGATTATGTTCAAAGGTTTTACAAAACTTATTTTATGCTTTTGATATTATAAATTGCATGTCTATATATGTATGGTTATATAAGAAATGTTGAAAGGACTTAGGAAGGCTATCCACCCTATTTCCTTTTCCTCGATTTGGATGTGGTCTGGTGGGATATCGGGTACCCGTCCAAAGGTCGTTTCAATATTAATTATATATCAAGTGTACATATATAGTCATAAAAGGTCCTTCCAGTTCATCCCATGCCCTTGGGTTGCAAGGGTATACATCCATGTTCATACTTACCAGTTGGATTACTAGTAAATTACCATATGGGTAATTTAGGAAGATACTAGAACTATTACTAGAACGCGATATCATACAATGAGTCAGTTCATTCATGAGTCAATACTTGCTAGATAGAGAGAGAACACAGGTTACAACTAGTATATTTTTCATGATTACGTTTACATAGATAATATATGTCGGGTTATCATTATAATTTATATATATATATATATATATATATATATATATAGATTATGTTATATAATCCTCATTCCTATCTTTACCTCGTGATAAAATCACATAATCGACGAGATAGAATGGATTTAATATCCTAGTACCAAAGGATACGTTGCGGGATTGACCATTCCTAGAATCTCTGTTAGCTACAGAGGTAAAAGCACAACCACGGATGTCAACGGTTGATACCATTACAGGTATACTTTAAGGGATTAACTATTCCTACACCCAGCTGTTAGCAACAGAGGTAAATGTACATTTACGGAGGTATAAAGTTAACATCGTTAGTTACCTTAGTACCAAAGGGTAATACTTAGGTTAGTGATGTTATTACCTTTATTTTGTGAATCATTCAGATGACTGTGACAACCCGAAATTTCCATTTGTACGAACATTATCTATTCAATAGAAGCTAGTCCAGTTTCATTGATTTTCATACTTTTCCGAACAAGTTTGTGTACATTAGGGTTTACGTTTAAGGAGATATCAGGAGAGTGGATGCTCCTGGTTTTGTGAAATTTGAGCATTCCAAGTTTCATAATGTTACAGTCCAATATCCGGAATAAAAATATTTTCTGCCAAAATATTTCAGGACTATAAATAGATTTCTGAATTAAATTAATTCATTATTCACAATTCCAACTAGAGAAAAGCCATTTTCTCTCTCACGGATCTTCGGGTTTTCATCTCAGATTGTGACTCTACTTTCCTATGTATGTTTTAATGCTTGTTATATGCTTTATAACATTGATTACTTGTCAAAAATGCAAGATCCGGGAGTTTACCGCCCAAGAACGTTCTTGGGGAGTAAACTCCAAAATGGAGCTTTAAGGCTACCTAGTCTCGATTCCTTGTTAGACAAACTGTTTAGGACTTATTGTAGGATCTTTAGAGGCTAGAAATCATCAAAGATCATAAGTCTTTTGGAGTTTATGGCCCAAGAGTTCTTGGACCGTAAACACCATTTCCAAGGGGCAAAGTGAGCCCTAAACCACCCTTAAGGCTTAAGGCATTTACCCTCTAATGCTTGTAGCTATTTGGGACACCAAAACACTTCAAAATCATGGAGTTATAGGATTTTACGGCCAAGGATATCTCTTGGGCCGTAAACCCCTTTTTCTAGGGCAAAATGTACCCTAAATACCCCTAAGGCCTTAAGACTATTACCCTTGAATACATAGGACTTGAATGGGGAGTAAAAGACATCAAAACCATCCCTTAAAGGGAGTTTACGGCCAAGGAACATCACTTGGGCCGTAAACTCCAAGTGAAGGCACAAATGTGTGCCTAATGTCCCTTTAGCCTTAGATAAAAACATGGAAGCTATCCTACATGTGGAAGTGACTTAAATGAATTAAAACCAACACCCCATAGGATTTTACGGCCGTAAACTCTAGGGGATATGGTCATTAGGCCGTAAACTCCTCTATGGAGCATTCAAGGGCCTTCAACTACTTCAAGGATTATTCCAACCAAGCTAGGCTTATTCTAGGATCAATATAGCACCTTAAAACACCCAAAAACACCAAGTGAGGAGTTCACGGCCATAAACTCATGAGTTTACGGCCGTAAACTCCAAATGTGGGGTTTGTTGGGTGGTGAACTCTTATACAACGTCATTGGTGCATTAAACCCCCTTTGCCTTGTCCCGTATCGACTTAGATGCAACCCTTAGGACCTATAACATTCATACAAAGTGTTTTCATGTTCCTAAGTGTCCCAACTTATTTTATTAAGTTATTATTTTGCTAATTAGTTATATATATGCTTATTATATGATAACTAGGCTCGTGCGTGTAAACAAGTCCCCGTTTGCCACCTAGCACGGTATCCGACACTGCAATTCAAACAGCTCACCACAAGTGAGTTCATACCCCTTTAATCAACCATTGAAATGATTTTAAATGTTTTAAATACTTTATGGGGGGGATACAAGTTAAATACTTATAGTTATTGCTTCAATCACATGTGATTGCATTAATCACATGTGATTAATAACTAGGAAACCAATGATTTTATCACTGTTCAAACTGTTTATCAAACTGTTTATCAAACTGTTTTACTTCAAAATGTTTTACAAACTCTTTTACTTTTCAAACTTATTTACACTGTGATCCAAACAAATGTTCCTTGTACTTAAACTGTTTTATCAAACTTATGCCTTCAAATTGTTTTATAGATTGACATCAAGTCGATCATTTCCTGAAATAATATTTATGTTTAAAATGTCTTATAAAAACTTATTTATGCTTTTATATTATAAATTGCATGTCCATATATGTATAGATGTATCAATAATGTTTAAAGGGCTTACGAAGGCCATCCGCCCTATTTCCTTTTCACGCCTTGAGATGTGGTCTGGTGGGATTTCGGGTGACCATCCGAAGGTCGTTTCAATATTAATTATATATCAAATATACATATATAGACATAAAAGTACTTCCATATTCATACATACTAGGCACATCATTAGAAGGTTACCATCGGGGTATCACAGGATCATACTATTACAACTGCTAGTTCAATGAGTCAGTTCATTCATGAGTCCATATACAACTATACTACGAGAACATATACAACTATACTAGGAGGAGAACATATAAAACTATACTAGAACTAGAAACATTACATTACATATACGATAATACGTTTACAATTGTGATCCACTGTATCGGAGCATGCCTTAAATGTCATGTCCCGAGTTGTAGCCAGAATTCTCTTGGAGGGAGAGCGTGAGTTTGCGTATAGATCTATACTAGATTGACTATCCTACACCTGGCTGCTAGCTACAGCCGGACCTGCATGTCTGCGGGTGCCAAACGTCATTCCGTTATTATGACCATTCGTATGTCGTTGTTACCAGTCGATAGCATGGTGCAGTTTATCACATTTTACCTTAATATAAATCCGGTTTAAGGTAGTTAGTACAGCAGTAGTTCCTATTATACAAAACTATTGTACTACAATGTTTTACACATTACATATTTTAGTGATAACCTCACTTAAGCATTAATGTACAAATTGTATTTTATTAAATGATAGTTACACTTGGGAAATTACACACTTTTACAACAAACGAGTATACAAAACAGTTAGGCCTTGGTAGAAGGTTACTTTAATAGAAAATATAGGTTTTTCTGAGAGATTCAAACTTTTACAAACACTTTCAAACACTTACTTACATTTTTACAAACTTATACATTGAGACAGGTTCAAACGTTTTTGACAACAAACATTGACACTAAAATACTTATGAACTCACCAGCTTAATGCTGATAAACTCTTTCAAAATAACTTGTATTCTCAGGTCATCAGTAGACAGGTACCGAGGCCAGCTTTTGAGAAGATGGAACGTATTCAAGACTCATCTTATTATTTTGACTTACATTATTTTGGTGTCTATAACTGTACAGAACACGCTTGTATTAAAATTATATATTTAATGCAATGGATGATGTTGTTTGCTTATTTACATTTACTGTGTTGTGATACTATACATGACGTCCTCCGCCCCAGAACGTTTCCGCCGTTCTTGGTTTTGGGGTGTGACAGATTGGTATCAGAGCATTGTTTATAGTGAATCAAGTATATCAACCCATAAAAGATATACTAAACTATAAACCCAATAGGGATTAAAGCACTCTGACCAAGAGTCTATACTTTAAATGTTAAAATATTTAATTAAGTATACTAGTCTGCATTCATACTAAAATCAGTGTCACAATGACAAGAACAAAAGTATTACGATTGTTAAATATCACAAGTGAGCTCGGGGATGTATGGTCAGTCCTGGGAATGGCATAGCCTGATCAACTATACTGGTCCTAGGAGTGATTAGCAATATGCCCTAGAATGGTTGTGATATGTTAACAAGTCTAAAAACTTACCAACAATACCACAAGAAGATCAGTAGAACTTAAACTTAAAATACTATAGGTGTATTTTGTACTATTAGTTACACGTATACTATATTCTTATACCTCTCTTCTCGCGTAGATCTAAATGGCTAGATTCCATCATGGCGACCCGTACTTTCCAAATGAAGGCAATGCCGGGTGGATCGATGAAGAGCCCGAAGATGAGCATCCAATCCCTTTGGATGATCACCTCGCAGAAGGCTTTTCTGATGGATCCGACTCCGAGCCTGAAGTCAACAAGCTACCGCTTGTAGGTCAAGCCCCGAACAACAATCCCCGACCAGCTTTTCCAGGTCCTACTCCTATGTGGGCAACCAACTTGAATCGCTGGAGTGATGAACAGGGTCAACCCTTACCATACTTTGGGGACCAAAGGTTTTACAACATCAGCGATGGTGGCTCTACTGACAGAACTCTGCCTGTCATTATCTGCAGAATAGCTCGTAATGTCGAGCAAGGTCGAGCAGCCATCGACCGGGTCATGGAGACTGATGCCAACTCAGGTGTCAACACAGTCCGCATCCGCCGTCTTGAAGAAGACATGGAACGGACCTGGAGAACCAACGAAACCCTACAGCAACAGCTGACTGCCTCCCGAGCTGAGGTCATGGAACTTCGAGCTCGTCAGAGAGCTTAGGATCGACACCTTCAAGAGGTGTTTCACTAAGTGTCCGACCTCAGGGCTCGCCCGAGGAATTCCCATCGCCATTAGATGATGTCTAGTACATCTCTGTCTTTTGATTAGGGATTAGCCTTTAAACATCTGTGCTCTAAGTAGCACTTGTCTGTAAAATATTCCTAACTTTCGGTACTATAATTAGGAATCTAAGAACTGTCAAACTTATCCATTTGGTATGATGTAAGACCTACTGTTAGGTCGATTTTCCTTGAACTTATTACATCTGTAATACCAGTATGATTGACATCTATCTAATATGTGCGAAAAATCTGTACACTTGTGTTTTCCTACTAATATTCCTTGCTATGTTTTCAAACACCCATTTAACTGTTGGGCTATTGTTAGTTAGTCCATGTGTCACTCTCACGTTGCTTACAAATTGATTCTTACCATTTTTCTTATCTTTATAAACATATAGCTGAAAGATGCCTCCTCGCAAATCTCCCAGGAATAACCCTGCACCTCCACCGCCTCCGGTCATCGATACTACAGCCCTGAATGCTGCCGTAGCTGCAGCAGTGGCAACTGCCATGGCTCAGTATCACTCATCCGACGCCAGCAGAGGTGGAACCCCTGTTGAATATATTCCAGTCGAAATCCCTGTGCGCTCGAGAGAGTGCTCCTACAAGGACTTCACAAACTGCAAGCCGAAGCCTTTCTATGGCACCGGCGGAGTCATTGCCCTCTCGCAATGGTTCGAGAAGACTGAATCAGTCTTCGAAATCTGTTCATGCCCTGCTGCGTGAAAAGTTAAATATGTTGCATGCACCTTTGAGGGAAAAGCCCTAACGTGGTGGAACGGCCACGTTAAAGCCCTAACACTCGTCGTGGCTAACGACATTGGCTGGGAAACGATGAAGGACCTCATGATTGAGGAATACTGCCCGAGGGGCGAAGTCCAGAAGTTAGAACATGAACTATGGAACCTGACCATGAAGGGCACCAATGTGATCGCTTACACTGCCCGATTTAGCGAACTGGTGGCCCTCTGCCCCAATATGGTTCCCACTGAGGGGAAAAAGATCGAACGGTACATATGGGGGCTAGTGCCTCCGTACCAGGGGAATGTCCTAGCATCAAACCCCGCTACCTTCGACAGTGCCAAGCATTTGGCACAAAGACTCATTGACCATGGAGTCAAAACCCCTGCAACCACAACCACCCTAGCCATCCCAGAACCCTCCAAACCCGCTGACACTAAGCGGAAATTTTGGGGTGAAAAGAAGAAGCAACATGCTGCCAAAAAGCAGCAAATTGTGGCAATGCATGCCGCAATAACCCCTGCTGCTGCTACTACTGCTCCAGTGAGTCGGTATGTTGGAAGTTTGCCCAAGTGCAACAAATGCAACTACCACCACAACGGCCCCTGCCGTGAAATGTAGTGCTCAAACTGCAACAGAAAAGGACACACCGTCCGTTTCTGTAAGCTCCCGGCACAACCTATCAACCAAGTCCCTGGCTCTGGCGCGAGCCCCACTTGCTATGGATGCGGCGAAGTAGGCCACTTTAAAAGGGACTGCCCCAAAGCGAGGAATGCTGGAGGAGCAGGGAGGGTAATAGCTATAGGCCACGGGGAAGCAGTTGTTGACCTGACAGTGGTGACTGGTACGTTCCTCCTTGATAACTCCTATGCATGCATTCTGTTCGATAGTGGAGCGGAGCGAAGCTTCGTAAACCACAAATTTGCTAGCATGCTTAAGCAACAACCACACGCACTTAATGAACAATACACAGTAGAAATGGCCAATGGGAAAACTGAAAGTACAAATAGCATATACTTAGGTTGTACCCTAACTTTAGATAACCATTCATTCCCAATCGACCTTATGTCGGTCTCAATAAAAAGTTTCGACGTTATTATCGGCATGGATTGGTTAAGTCTTCATCGCACCGACATCATGTGCTATGAGAAAGCAGTCCGTCTAAACCTCTCGTCTAATGAAACTCTTATAGTCTACGGCGACAAACCTGGTGCGAGTCTTCGCATTATATCAAGTATTCAAGCACAGAAATATATGCGCAAAGAATACCACGCATTCCTTGCTCACGTCGTCGACACGAACCTAGAAACGAAAGAACTAAAGAACATCCCAGTAGTGAGCGACTTTCCCGACATTTTCCCAGAAGAACTACCCGGGTTACCTCCGCAACGACAGGTCGAGTTCAGAATCGACTTAGTCCCAGGAGCTACCCTAGTAGCCAAGTCGCCCTACCACTTAGCACCAGCTGAGATGCAGGAACTCTCTGGTCAACTTAACGAACTGCTCAGCAAGGGCTTTATAAGACCAAGTTTCTCACCTTGGGGAGCACCGGTCTTGTTCGTTAAGAAGAAAGACGGATCATTCCGTATGTGTATCGACTACAGAGAACTCAACAAACTGATGGTCAAGAATCGTTACCCTCTGCCTCGCATAGATGATATATTCAACCAACTGCAAGGGGCGAACTATTTTTCCAAGATTGATCTGAGATCCGGATATCACCAGTTACGAGTGCTAGAAGAGGATGTGTCGAAGACAGCCTTCCGAACTCGTTACGGACGCTACGAGTTCGTGGTGATGCCATTCGGATTGACCAATGCACCCGCAGTCTTCATGGATCTGATGAATAGAGTATGCCGACCTTACTTGGATCAGTTCGTCATCGTTTTCATTGACGACATCCTGATCTACTCCCGAAGTAAGAAAGAGCATGGCGATCATCTGCGACAAGTTCTAGAGACCTTACGAAAGGAGAAACTTTATGCAAAGTTCTCGAAATGTGAATTTTGGATCCGAAGAGTCGAATTCTTAGGACACGTGATAAGCGAAGAGGGAATCCACGTGGACCCATCCAAAATTAAAGCCATTGAGAACTGGTCAGCACCCAAGACGCCTACAGAAATTCGTCAATTTCTAGGTCTCACTGGCTACTACCGCAGGTTCATTCAGAACTTCTCCCGAATAGCGAAACCTCTTACGACCCTGACCCAGAAAGGCGTGGCCTTTGACTGGGAAGAGAAACAAGAGAGAGCGTTTCAAATGCTCAAACGAGCCTTGTGCACCGCGCCAATACTATCCCTTCCCGAAGGGATAGAAGACTTCGTAGTCTATTGCGATGCATCCAATCAAGGACTCAGATGTGTTCTGATGCAGCGAGGTAAGGTCATCGCCTATGCCTCGAGACAGTTGAAGACACACGAGGTTAACTACACGATCCACGATCTTGAACTAGGAGCAATAGTGTTTGCTCTGAAGATCTGGAGACATTACTTGTATGGAACGAAGAGCACTATCTTTACCGACCACAAGAGTTTACAACATATTTTCGATCAGAAAGAGCTCAACATGAGACAACCACAGTGGGTCGAGCTACTCAGTGATTACGAATGCGATATTCGTTATCATCCGGGTAAAGCCAACGTAGTAGCAGACGCCCTAAGTCGGAAGGAATATTCTGGTCGCAAAGTCAAGTCATTGTCAATAACCATCCATTCACATTTGTCTAAGCAAATTCAGGCGGCTCAACTTGAAGCCATGAAGCCTGAAAATGTGATGAGTGAATCCCTTAGAGGAATGGACAAGAATTTAGAAGCCAAGGGTGACGGAACTTTATATTTCATGAACCGGATCTGGACACCGAAACACGGTGGTTTCCGAGGCTTGGTCATGACCGAGGCGCACAACACTCGGTATTCCGTCCACCCAAGTTCAGATAAGATGTATCTGGATCTTAAAAAGCTATACTGGTGGCCTAATATGAAAGCAGAGATTGCTACCTTCGTAAGTAAATGCATTACTTACGCAAAGGTTAAGGTCGAGTACCAGAAGCCCTTTGGTTTACTGCAACAACCAGAGATTCCAGAATAGAAGTGGGAGCGGATCACTATGGATTTCATAACCAAGTTGCCCAAGACAACGGGTGGACTTGACACCATATGGGTCATCGTTAATAGATTGACCAAGTCTGCACACTTCCTGCCTATCAAAGAAAATGACAAGATGGAGAAACTTACGAGAACATACATTAGGGAAATTGTACGGCTACATGTTGTACCTATGTCCATTATCTCCGATAGAGATAGTAGGTTCACCTCAAGATTTTGGCAATCACTACAACATTCCTTAGGAACAAGACTGGACATGAGCACAGCCTACCATCCACAAACTGACGGACAGAGTGAGAGGACCATCCAAACACTGGAAGATATGTTGCGAGCCTGTGTGATTGATTTTGGGAAAGCACGGGATACTCATTTACCCCTTGTCGAATTTTCCTATAATAACAGTTATCACACGAGCATCAAGGCTGCTCCATTCGAAGCTCTCTACGGCCGAAAGTGCAGATCCCCTCTGTGCTGGGCTGAGGTGGGTGATACCCAATTAGCCAGGGGGCAAGCTTCCGACAGTACTCTCACCGGTTCGGAAATCATTTGGGAAACGACAGAGAAAATCGTTCAGATCCTTGAACGTTTGAAAGCCTCTAGAGAGCGACAGAAGAGCTACGCCGATAAACGAAGAAAACCTTTGGAATTTCAGGTGGGAGACTGAGTCCTTCTCAAAGTCTCACCTTGGAAAGGCTTGATACGCTTCGGCAAGCGTGGGAAGCTTAATCCGAGGTACATAGGTCCTTTCGAGATTCTTGCCAGAGTCGGCCCCGTATCTTACAAACTCGACCTACCCGACACACTTCGTAACGTACATTCTACATTCCACGTATCTAACTTGAAAAAGTGTCTATCCGACGAGACTCTTGTAATCCCACTCGACGAGATCGAGATCAACGAGAGCCTCAACTTTGTGGAAGAACCTGTAGAGATCATGGACCGTGAGGTCAAGCAGACGAAACAAAGCCGTATCCCTATCGTGAAGGTTCGCTGGAACGCCAAGCGAGGACCGGAATTCACTTGGGAACGCGAGGATCAGATGAAGCTGAAATACCCTCATATGTTCGCTTAATTGTTGTAACTTCATATTTTCTTAAATTCTAATTTCGGGACGAAATTCCTTCTAACGGGGGATGATGTGACAACCCGAAATTTCCATTTGTACGAACATTATCTATTCAATAGAAGCTAGTCCAGTTTCTGTGATTTTCATACTTTTCCGAACAAGTTTGTGTACATTAGGGTTTACGTTTAAGGAGATATCAGGAGAGTGGATGCTCCTGGTTTTGTGAAATTTGAGCATTCCAAGTTTCATAATGTTACAGTCCAATATCCGGAATAAAAATATTTTCTGCCAAAATATTTCAGGACTAAAAATAGATTTCTGAATTAAATTAATTCATTATTCACAATTCCAACTAGAGAAAACCCATTTTCTCTCTCACGGATCTTCGGGTTTTCATCCCAGATTGTGACTCTACTTTCCTAAATATGTTTTAATGCTTGTTATATGCTTTATAACATTGATTACTTGTCAAAAATGCAAGATCCGGGAGTTTACCGCCCAAGAACGTTCTTGGGGAGTAAACTCCAAAATGGAGCTTTAAGGCTACCTAGTCCCGATTCCTTGTTAGACAAACTGTTTAAGACTTATTGTAGGATCTTTAGAGGCTAGAAATCATCAAAGATCATAAGTCTTTTGGAGTTTACGGCCCAAGAGTTCTTGGACCGTAAACACCATTTCCAAGGGGCAAAGTGAGCCCTAAACCACCCTTAAGGCTTAAGGCATTTACCCTCTAATGCTTGTAGCTATTTTGGACACCAAAACACTTCAAAATCATGGAGTTATAGGAGTTTACGGCCAAGTATATCTCTTGGGCCATAAACCCCTTTTTCTAGGGCAAAATGTACCCTAAACACCCCTAAGGCCTTAAGACTATTACCCTTGAATACATAGGACTTGAATGGGGAGTAAAAGACATCAAAACCATCCCTTAAAGGGATTTTACGGCCAAGGAACATCACTTGGGCCGTAAACTCCAAGTGAAGGCACAAATGTATGCCTAATGTCCCCTTTAGCCTTAGATAAAAACATGGAAGTTATCCTACATGTGCAAGTGACTTAAATGAATTAAAACCAACACCCTATAGGAGTTTACGGCCGTAAACTCTAGGGGATATGGTCATTAGGCCGTAAACTCCTCTATGGAGCATTCAAGGGCCTTAAACTACTTCAAGGATTATTCCAACCAAGCTAGGCTTATTCTAGGATCAATATAGCACCTTAAAACACCCAAAAGCACCAAGTGAGGAGTTCACGGCCATAAACTCATGAGTTTACGGCCGTAAACTCCAAAGGTGGGGTTTGTTGGGTGGTGAACTCTTATACAAGGTCATTGGTGCATTAAACCCCCTTTGCCTTGTCCCATATCGACTTAGATGCAACCCTTAGGACCTATAACATTCATACAAAGTGTTTTCATGTTCCTAAGTGTCCCAACTTATTTTATTAAGTTATTATTTGGCTAATTAGTTATATATATGCTTATTATATGATAACTAGGCGCGTGCGTGTAAACAAGTCCCCGTTTGCCACTTAGCACGGTATCTGACACTGTAATT
This sequence comes from Lactuca serriola, assembly GCF_051521515.1. NCBI lineage: Eukaryota > Viridiplantae > Streptophyta > Magnoliopsida > Asterales > Asteraceae > Lactuca > Lactuca serriola. Next base: position 161,738,863 of record NC_136415.1, read on the forward strand.
CAAACAGCTCACCACAAGTGAGTTCATACCCCTTTAATCAACCTTTGAAATGATTTTAAATGTTTTAAATACTTTTATGGGGGGATACAAGTTAAATACTTATAGTTATTGCTTCAATCACATGTGATTGCATTAATCACATGTGATTAATAACTAGGAAACCAATGATTTTATCACTGTTCAAACTGTTTATCAAACTGTTTTACAAACTCTTTTACTTTTCAAACTTATTTACACTGTGATTCAAACAAATGTTCCTTGTACTTAAACTGTTTTATCAAACTTATACCTTCAAATTGTTTTATAGATTGACATCAAGTCGATCATTTCCTGAAATAATATTTATGTTTAAAATGTCTTATAAAAACTTATTTATGCTTTTATATTATAAATTGCATGTCCATATATGTATAGATGTATCAATAATGTTTAAAGGGCTTAGGAAGGCCATCCGCCCTATTTCCTTTTCGCGCCTTGAGATGTGGTCTGGTGGGATTTCGGGTGACCATCCGAAGGTCGTTTCAATATTAATTATATATCAAATATACATATATAGACATAGAAGTACTTCCATATTCATACGTACTAGACACATCATTAGAAGGTTACCATCGGGGTAACACAGGATCATACTATTACAACTGCTAGTTCAATGAGTCAGTTCATTCATGAGTCCATATACAACTATACTACGAGAACATATACAACTATACTAGGAGGAGAACATACACAACTATACTAGAACTAGAAACATTACATTACATATACAAGAATACGTTTACAATTGTGATCCACTGTATCGGAGCATGCCTTAAATGTCATGTCTCGAGTTGTAGCCAGAATTCTCTTGGAGGGATAGCGTGAGTTTGCATATAGATCTATACTGGATTGACTATCCTACACCTTGCTGCTAGCTACAGCCGGACCTGCAGGTCTGCGGGTGCCAAACGTCATTCCGTTATTACGACCATTTGTATGTCGTTGTTACCAGTCGATAGCATGGTGCAACTTATCACATTTTACCTTAATATAAATCCGGTTTAAGGTAGTTAGTACAGCAGTAGTTCCTATTATACAAAACTACAATGCTACAATGATTTACCCATTACATATTTTAGTGATAACCTCACTTAAGCATTAATATACAAACTATATTTTATTAAATGATAGTTACACTTGGGAAATTACACACTTTTACAACAAACGAGTATACAAAACAGTTAGGCCTTGGTAGAAGGTTACTTTAATAGAAAATATAGGTTTTTCTGAGAGATTCAAACTTTTACAAACACTTTTAAACACTTACTTACATTTTTACAAACTTATACATTGAGACAGGTTCAAACGTTTTTGACAACAAACATTGATACTAAAATACTTATGAACTCACCAGCTTAATGCTGATAAACTCTTTCAAAATAACTTGTATTCTCAGGTCATCAGTAGACAGGTACCGAGGCCAGCTTTTGAGAAGATGGAACGTATTCAAGACTCATCTTATTATTTTGACTTACATTATTTTGGTGTCTATAACTGCACAGAACACGCTTGTATTAAAATTATATATTTAATGCAATGGATGATGTTGTTTGCTTATTTACATTTACTGTGTTGTGATACTATACATGACGTCCTCCGCCCCAGAACGTTTCCGCCGTTCTTGGTTTTGGGGTGTGACAATGACCGATGAGGTAAATTATATTTGAGTATCCTAGTACCAAAGGATACGATTTCTTATAATAATAATAATAGTAACACAGTCGGGTCTTGGTAGAAGACTCCCTTTTATAACAGTAGGAATCATAGGGATTTCTAGGATTTATCAACGTTTACAGTTGTTCTACAAATATTTTCATACTTATATGAGCTTTCAGTCAAATCAATGTCAAGTCTTTAATTACAAGTTTTACAAATTAAGACACATTAATACTTATGATCTCACCAGCTTTAAATCTGATACTCTCTTTCAAAATTACTTGTATCCTCATGTCATCATAGAGAGGTACCGATGCAAAGGGGAAAGGAAGATGGAGCTTGTTCAAGACTTATCTTTCATTTTGATTTATGCCTTAGTGTTTATCAAAATTTGACAAAACATACTTGTATAATAATTATATTATTAATGCAATAGATGATGTTGTTGCTTGTTTACTACTTTTCATTGTTGTGATATTGTACATGACGTCCTCCGCCCCAGAACGTTTCCGTCGTTCTTGGTTTTGGGGTGTGACAATTTGTTACTTTATTTAACAGCTAGTCGACTTGATTTCATGTTTTTTGTTTACAATTATTCTAGGTATCAATCGAATCCCAGGGAACCTCATTTAACAGTAGTAAGGAATATCTTTCGCTATCTCAAAGGCACAGTTTCGTTCGGCTTGTGTTACCCTTCGAAAATAGGGTTTTTCATTCAAGCATTTTCTGATGTAGACCTTGGATGTTTTCAACTAGATCACAAAAGCACAAGTGGATGATGTCAACTTTTGGATGGGAAGCTTGTTAGCTGGCAATCGAAAAAGAAAACTTTTGTTTCGATTTCTACAGCAGAAGTAAAATATGTTGTTGTTGTAGCTTACACTTCTCAAATCATATGGATTCAAAGTCTACATGATTATAAAATCAACATGAAGAAAATTCCATTGTATTGTGATTCATAAAGTGTCATTCACATCTGCCATAATTCAGTGCAACATTTGAAGACTAAAAACATTGCACTTCGCTAACACTTTATTAAATATCATGTTGAGGATGGAAACATTGAAGTTCCTTTTGTGAAAACTACTGATCAACTTGTTGATATTTTCACAAAACCTTTGGATAAGAAAAAAAATTTAAAGATTTTTTCGGGCTTAGGAATGATTGATGTGAATGTTGATCCATGTCTCACTTCGTTATAAAGTCAAGTAGTGTTGATAGGTCATTGATTCATTCAGAGGTTACGGTTCACCGTTCAACGTTCGACATGCTTCGCTTTCGAATTTCTTCTGACCGATTTAGCACATGTGTCATTAGTCACGACACAACATTTTTGTCAATGAATTATCTCTCTATGTCGGTACTTTAAACTTTACTTGTCAATTATATTTTTCATTTTATTCCAACACCAAAAATACCAAAAAGATTTTTTTTATTTCATTTCAAAAACAAAAACGCTAAAAATATTTTCTTCGTTTGTTCTTTAAATTCAAAAATCCAAACTATCAAAAAGATTTTATAATTTTTCTTCTTTTCCTTTCAAAATCTGAAAATCAAAAATATTTTTTCTGCTTTGTTTTCTGAAGAGGCCTTTAGATCAATCAATATATCAAACAATGACAGTAAACAAGAACAAGAGGAATTCACGAAGAAAAACTTTCACTAAGAAAGATAATCTCACAAAGAGATTATCGTGTGCACAAAGCAACGATTAGGGTTTGTGAAAGGCGTAGCCATTCACAAACCTATACAAAAGATTATATACTGCTATTCTAGACAATCCCTACAAATCAGGGATACGCTAGCTAACTAATTAAGCTAATTATGGAAACAGGATAAATACAAGATTTGTTACAATGCACTGAATAAAATAAACTATTACAAACTGAGTTGCTGTCACGCTGGTGTTGATACTGAGATATGCGCTGATGCTGAGTCTGTTTTAAACATTATCATATTTCAAGATTTGACCTTACAATCTCCCCCAATATGATGATGTTCAAAACAAACTAAATTAAAACACCTCTAGAAAGGAACTCTTCATACTCAGCTTCAGCTTCAATTTTGACTGGCCAGTAAGGACTATCCAGCAACTCTTGTCTTCTGTTCAGCAACTCCATGGCAATAAGAATGTGAAACTCTCCGGATAGATCTTGATGACTCATGCACATTTGCCTTAAGCCAACAAGATAAGTGGTTGGAGCCTTTGGAATCTCAGCAGTTCGCTGAAAACACATCCTCCTGTTTTTATCAAGATAGAACATCCCGTGTTCAGGAGCTGAGATAAACTTATGCTGAACCGGATCAACACTGATAGGTAGAGAATTGTTTATTCCACCAGCACCAAAGTCCAGAACCAATACATCTTCACCATCAACTTGAAACTTGGTTCTTCGAGTTCTAGGAACAGATAACCTTTGGCCTTGATGCTGAGGTCGTTCTTTAGGAACAAGATCCAAACGCTGAACTTTCTTGATCAGCAGATGAAGAGCACAAGTCAGTTCCGAAGAGTGAGATGAGGTTTGCTTGGATGCTAGTTTGAGCAGTTCCATCCATTCTGAATATCCATACCTGATCAGCTCATCCCTCTTGACAACTTCAGTGTACGAATGCTGAGGACCTTGACTAGTGATCAGCAACGTAAGGATTTTCTCGTTTCGTGGTTTGGAAGCTTTGACTTTGATGATCTTATCTCCACACATTCGCTGATTAAGAACGTCTTCAAACCTCTTTCGATCAATCCGGTCAAGAACATTGTCAGTCTTAGGCTTACTATGGCCAGGAGGAGGTTGAGAAGACTGAGCCTTGGACTGAAATTCCAGGAATTTCTGCATCTGAGCTTCAAAAGATCCCTTGGCCTGAAGTTTGTGCTGAATAAGAGATTCATTAGCTTGAGCAATGTTCTTTAGAAGCTGAGCTCGATTAGCTTCATCAAGAATTTGCTTAACTTGATCAGGAGACATGTTCCATTCAGCGGCAAGATTTGAAATACTGACTATGGACTTGGGTTTCTTCACAGGCAGAGAAGTATCAGTTTGAGAATGAGCCAAGTCAGTATCTTCTACCTTACACTTTCGAGATAGCGGATGAGATTCTTCACTGGCAACGTCTGAATCCTCCCCTTGGACCGGAATGATGGGATCAGCAACAGGATCGACTGATAGCGGATGAGATTCTTCAAGGTCATCTGAACTTTCTTGCTGAATTGGAATAAGAGGATTAATGAAGTTCATATCCAGTATTTGACATTCATCATCTGGTTCATCATGCTCTTCATCATGCTCACTATCTTCAATCGGCTTTTCAGTAGCTGCTGGACTATTATGCCCCGCAGAGTCAGACTCATGCATTGGCGTTGGTGATTCAGGCTGAATAGGAGTGTTGTCAACAGGTTCGGTGTCTCTCTCATTCGGTTCACGGTCAGCATTATCATCAGCATCAGCATCATCATCAGTATCTCCCCCTTTTTGAGCATCATCAGATTAGGGACTAGAGGGGGGAGTTTGCAGGAGAACTTCCTTTAGCTGGTGAACATTAGCCTCAATGCGTACAAGACGCTGATTCATGTCCCGAGTCAGTGTCAGAAGTTCAGTAAATGCTGAGGCCGGAATCTGAACAACTGAAGTAGCTGGAGCTGCTGGAGAGCTAGGAGGCATTACCGGAGAATATTGGTCCCCATGAGGTGGATTCTCCCCCTGAGAGGGATGCTCCCCTTGGGATAGTTGCTCCTCCTGAAATTGTTGCTCCCCCTGACTCAGTGAATCCTTTTGAGCTGAGGGAACATTAGCAACTGATTCGATATGATGAGAATGTTGAGGAGAGAAATGACCACCATCATGTGGTTCATCCTCTTGACTGGCTTGATCTACATGATTACCATCAGCACCTCCTTCATTAGTGTCAGTGGTGAGAGAAGGAACAGTGTATGGATTTGCAATCCATTCTCTCATCCTATCAGAGATTCCAATGTCAGTATCCAGAGGATCATCTTGATACATGCGAACAGACATGCGAGGGCATTGGATGGGATTTCCAGAATGCGAGAAGTAGTCTGCAGCAAAGAATTTGTCGAACACAAGAGCAATCCAGCGTGGAAACCGAACATGATCAGTGCGTACATTTGCACGAAGAAGCTGAACAAGCTGATCAAAGAATAGAGCTCCATAATCCAGTCTTTTGTTGAGAAGAAGTGAGCATACGACTTGTTGCTCATAATTACTCAACTGATCACCACTTCGAGACTTGTGACCCACACACTTGCACAGAGCACCGGTGAAAAATTTCCAACCTGGGGTCATACATTGGTGCAAAATAAGAGTTGATCGAGTACCAGCCTTTGACTGATCATAACCCAGTTGATCAAACTTACGTCTACATCGTTCAATAGTGGGAGGTTCAGAGAAAGGTTCAAAGATAGGTAACCTTAAGGCAGCACTGAGAAGTTCTGCGGTGATGAAGACAGAGTGTCTTCCATGGCCAATGGTCCCGGTGATGGCATTGTTGTCGTCATTGACAGTTGCAGTGTAGTAGAACTCACATACTTGTTTAGGGAAGAACTCGGATGGAACATCACTGATTACGTATCGTAGGCGGCAGGAAGCTAAGAAATTGACAAAATCATTGAGTCCAAGACCTCGATGAACCTCTGGAATATCAGGGTTGAAAACAACGTTTGTAGCCTTGATGTGAATTGGAAGAGGAGGAGAGTTTGGGGCAGGAACTACCCTTCGTGAGGTGGAGGAGTAAGTGAACAGAGATGCCGCCATTAGAGAGTTTTTAGAGTTCTAGGGTTTTGAGGGAAGTTTAAAATCGTGGAAGGAAAGTTTAAATCAAGGGTGAGAGAGGTTTAAATATGGAATGAAAAGGGGGTTTAAAAAGGTAATGATTATCTTCATTAAAAAGGTGATGATTATCTTCATTAAAAATAACGGCGTATCGTAACAACCTGTCAGATCAGAAAATAGTCGTTGGATAAAAGAGCCGTTGACTGAAGGTGAAATGTCAATCAGTGTTTGCGGAAGCGCTTAGATCAGTGTCACAAAAGTTACATGCTGAAAATATTTCTCCGTCAATTCGAGGTACAACTTGCTTAATCGGGGCTAGCAAGGAGATTGGTGCGTGTGATAGATACTAGTTACATTATCTAACCATCGGCACAGAGTGTTGTGACTTTATCAGTGAGTGGTTTATCTTACTGAATCATTAGACACTGAATAAGAAGAAGGTGAAGAAAGGATTGTTGCGTGTGATAAACCTTGGTGTTTTTGGTCTAACCATCGACAAAGATTTTTAGACTCTCATCAGCGTGTGTTTTGGCATACTGAATCACAGAATCAGTGTAAGATTGGTAAGAAGGGATAGTTGCGTGTGATAGATCTTGGTGTTTTGATCTAACCATCGGCAAAGATTTTTAGATTCTCATCAGCGTGTGTTTTGTCACACTGAATCATTGAATCAGTGTAAGATTGGTAAGAAGGGATAGTTGCGTGTGACAGATCTTGGTGTTTTGATCTAACCATCGGCAAAGAGTTTCAAGTTGTTATCAGTGTATGGTTTAATATAGTGAATCATTCAACTTTAGTTTAGAAGACTTGAAGAAGAGAGAAATATGGGAGATCAAACCAAGTACTCAGTATGCAAATATCATCAGCAAGTCATCATCAGCACAATGTACATCAGCTTATAAGACAATACCAAACATTAGCGCAATTAAATAGCAAAATTAATTACAAGGTAATCATTCCAAGTTCTCCAATAATGTAAGCAGTTGTTTGAGAATCCAGTGCCTTAGTGAAGATATCAGCAAGTTGCTCCGAAGTCTTGACATGTTCAAGAACAACCTTTCCCTTTTCAACATTATCTCTGATGAAATGATGTCTGATTTCGATATGCTTCGTCTTTGAGTGTTGAACAGGGTTTTTTGTGATTTGAATGGCACTGGTGTTATCACAATATATGGGAGTCTTTGAGAACTTGATCCCATAGTCGAGAAGCTGATTTTGAATCCATAAGAGCTGAGCACAACATCTACCAGCTGCAACATACTCAGCTTCTGCAGTTGAGATGGCTACCGATGTTTGCTTCTTGCTAGACCAGCTGATGAGACGATTTCCAAGGAAGTGACATCCACCAGATGTACTCTTTTTGTCTAAATTGCATCCTGCATAGTCTGAGTCAGTGTATCCAAAAAGTTCAAATGCTGAGTCGCGAGGATACCACAGTGCAAGGTTTTGAGTCCCTTTCAAGTATCGAAAGATACGTTTGACGGCCATGAGATGAGATTCCTTGGGATTAGCTTGGAATCGAGCACAGAGAATGGTTCCAAACATGATATCAGGACAACTTGCCGTGAGATATAAGAGAGATCCAATCATTCCTCGATACAGAGAGTGATTTACATCAGTTCCAATTGGATCAGCGTGTATCTTATCAGTCTTGGACACTGGAGTAGAAGCTAGTTTGCAGTCACTGAGAGAATACTTAACAAGCAAGTCAGAAATATATTTACTTTGGCAAATGGAAATACCTGACTTTTGTTGCTGAATTTGAAGACCTAAGAAAAAGGTCATCTTCCCCATCATGCTCATTTCGAACCTTTGAGACATGATCTCTACAAATTCCTTGCTCAGTGTCTCTTTTGGAGAGCCAAAAATGATGTCATCGACATAAATTTGAACAAGAACCATATCTGAGCCTTTGTTTTTGATGAAGAGAGTATTGTCGATTGCTCCTCGTCTGTATCCATTTTCAAGTAGATACGATGTCAGCGTCTCATACCAAGCCCTGGGTGCTTGCTTCAGTCCATAAACAGCTTTATCTAATCGGTACACATAATCAGGGTGATCTTTGTCAACAAATCCTGGGGGCTGATTGAGGAATACTTATTCTTCTAATACACCATGGAGGAATGCTATTTTCACATCCATCTGATAGACAATGAAATTCATGTAGGATGCATATGCGAGAAACAGTCTGATTGCTTCAATGCGAGCAACTGGAGCAAAAGTTTCCCCGTAGTCGATGGATTCAATTTGAGTAAACCCTTGAGCTACAAGCCTTGCCTTGTTGCTAGTAATGATTCCATCTTTATCAACCTTGTTACGATAGACCCAGCGAGTTCCGGTGATAGTCTTCCCTGATGGTCTTGGGACTAGAGTCCAAACTTTGTGCCTTTCAAACTCATTCAGTTCTTCTTGCATGGCTTTGATCCAATCAGCATCTTGAAGAGCTGTGTGTATCTTGTCAGGTAAGATCATTGAAACAAAATTACCATACATTCAAAAGTTATTAGATACACGAGATCTGGTTCAGACACCATCATGAATATTCCCTATAATTTGATCAACAGGATGATCTCGATGTTCAGTGACTGATGCTGATTCCGAAGAGTTTGACACTGACAAGTTATCAGTTTCAGGAGAGTCTTCAGCTTCAAGGATTTCATCAGCACCTAATGAATTATCTGTTGATCTGGCTGCAGTATCTTGATTTAAGGAACATGGAACTGGAACGATAGAATCAGAAGAATCAGCTTCATCTCCAGCAGGAGGGACTTCGTCAAATGGACAAGAGAGAAGCTCTTGAAAAATAGAAGGGGAATGAGTGACTTTTTCATCAATGTATGATTCCTCATCAAACTTCACATGAATGGATTCTTCAACGCATTGCCTGTTTACATGAAAAACACGAAAAGCCTTTGAAATAGATGAGTACCCAACAAAAATACCTTTATCAGCCTTAGGTTCAAACTTGGATCTTGGGTCACGCTGATTTAGAATATAACAAATACATCCGAACACGTGAAAAAAGGATATGTCTGGCTTTCGATCTTTCAGCATTTCATATGGTGTCTTCTTGTGAATCATGTGAATTAGAGATCGATTCTGAGTAAAACACGTTTTATTGACAGCTTCAGCCCAAAACGACATAGGAAGACCAGCATGGATCATCAAAGTCCTTCCTGCCTCAATCAGTGTTCTATTTCTTTGTTCAGCAACTCCATTTCGTTGAGGAGTACGAGGAGCTGAGAAGTTTTGCCCAATTCCTTTATGATCACAAAACTCTTCAAGAGTTGAATTTCGAAACTCAGTGCCATGATCACTTCTTAGCTGCTTAACTTTGAGACCTGTCAGTGTCTCATTTTTACGAATCAGTGAAATGATTTCCTGTGCAGCATGACTTTTCTTCTTCAGGAAAACCACCCATGTAAATCGAGTGAACTCATCCACCACCACTAGAGTATACTTGTTTCCACCTAGAGAGTGGACAGGAATTGGTCCAAACAAGTCCATGTGAAGTACGTGAAGAGGGACTGATATACTGGAACATGACTTGGGTTTGAAAGAGGACTTGGTTTGTTTTCCTTGTTCACAAGCTGAGCACATCTTGTCTTTCACAACGCTGAATTTTAGGAGCCCTCTAACCAGATCTTGATTAGATATTTTAGATAGGTTCTTGAAGTTTAGATGAGAGAACCTTTTGTGCCAAATCCAGCTAAGATTCGTCTGAGACTTTTAAAAGAAACATTGCATCAGTGCCTTGTCACTCGAGAACATGTCAAGAACATATATATCATCTTTTCTACTTGTTGAAAGTACGATGTTTTTGTTACTGTTTACAACTCTGCCTTCCTTCTTTGTAAAGTGAACTTCATAGTCAGCATCACACAATTGACTGATGGAGATAAGGTTGTGTTTGAGACCCTTTACATATGAAACGTTTTGAAAAACCATGTTACTGCATTTGATATTTCCATATCCCTTAGTGAACCCCTTTCCACTGTCTCCATAAGTAACTGCAGGACCAGTTTTCTTGAAATAATCTTCCAGGAGAGACTTTGATCCTGTCATATGCCTTGAGCAACCACTATTTAAGTACCAAAGATGCTCCTGACCCTGCAGTGCTGAGAAACTAGTTAGAACACACTGACCCATTCGAAGATGGGTCATTCACAAAGTTATTTGATAATAGATTATAACACTCCTTAGGAAGACAGTTTAAAGAATTTGACCTATGAGTCCATTTTTCATTTCTAACTTTAATATTTTCAGCTCTTGAGGATGATTTATCAAATGAACATTCACTGATCTTGTGAGAAGTATCACCACATCTGTAACAAACTCTAGTACCAAAGTTCTTCTTGATGAGCAAATTTTTTGATTTAACACAGTTTGACATGTAAGATTCACCAAGAGAGCTTTGAGTCCTTTTGTTTATCATTGAGTCACAACTGAATTCAGTGTCAGAATGAATTTGATCAGTGTTAGATAATGAGATATCAGTGTCTGATTTTGACTTATTCACAAATGAATTGCAATCAGGAAAATGCTTAAGTTGTTCATGAATAGCATGAAACACTCCATTTGAGATAGGAAAGGCAATAATATTCTCAGTGAGTGGAGTTGGTCTTACAAGATGTGCAGGGTAAGAGGTTGGATCAATTCCGGTAATTTCAACATTACACTCAGTAATACCATCAGAATTAGTAATACAGTATTCATCAATTAAACTCTGATTAATAAAAGAGTTACTGACAAACTTATTTTTGAAATTGTTTTTCATCTCATTCATGGAATAAAACTCAGATTCCTTTTCTTGTGATTTAAAAACTTTTTCAGCTTCTGCAAAATTACCCCCAAGAATTTTTTCACATGAATGTGGAATTTGAGCAGAAATAATATAATTTGCATTCTTATGAGATTTTGCCCAAGTATGAAGCACAGTTTGTTCTTTGATCAAAAGATTTTTAACATTGTCAATTTCAGCAGACAAAGATGAATTTGACAAACTAGTGATTCTAAGATTTTCCTGAGTGGACTCAATAATGTTATTTTTCATGGATATATCAGTTTCAAGAAGATCAATTTGATTTTGCAAATCTCTTATTGTTTGATTCTTCTTAGAATTAATGACGCCCAAATACTCAATCATTTTGATTTTTTCATTCATTGAATAGGAAACAAAGTTTTTAACCTGGTACATAGAAGGAGAGTCAGTGTTGTGCTTCCTGGAGTTTTCAACAGCATCAGACATATCAGCATCAAATGTACTTTTGCCTTTTTCAGAAACATCCATGTCTTCCATCTTTACCATTAGACACTTCACTTCATCATCTGATGACTCCTCATCAGTCTTCCATTTTTCTTCTTCAGCAACAAGAACTTTATGTTCCAAGTTCTCTGCTTTCAGCTTCTCAATCAGCTTGTTGTACTTCAGCTTCCAGTATTCATCCGAGCCTTGTTTCTTTTGTTTACACTCCTTTGCAAAATGATCAGTGCTCCCACAATTAAAGCACTGAGCCTTCTCTTTCTTATCAGTACCATGCTTTTTATTAGCTTCTGATCTTTTTGAAAACTTTCCACTCATCTTCTTTTGAAACTTTGAGAAGTTTCGGCCAGATTTCTCAAAGGTCTTTACAATCAAAGCTGCACTCGCCACAACCTTTTCGAGATCATCAGTGTCAGTTTTAGAGGAATCAGTGTCTGAATGGCTATCAGTGTCTGAATCTGACACTAGCCTTTTGTTTGAGAACAAGGCTACAGATGATTCACACTGAGAGTCTTTCATCAGCTCCTTTCTTTGAAGCTTGGATTCCTCATAGTATCGAAGATTTCCATGCAGACTTTGTAAGTCCATAGCGTTGATCTTCTCACTATTTTTCAGCACATCAACATGGTTCTCCCAACCTGCACCCAGAGAATCCAAAAACTTCTGCACTAGAACAGTTCTATGCTTCAACTGGTCTAATCTTTGAAGATCATTAACAAGAGTATTGAATATGTTAAAGGTTTGAGTCAAGGTTTCACCTTTCTTAGCAAAAAAATGTTCATACCTTCGATTAAGATCATTTATTTGAGTAGCCTTGACTTCTTTAGTGCCTTCAAAAGATACAGTCAGAGTATCCATCATCTCTTTTGCTGAGATGCAATTTTGAACTAGCCCAAAAATGTTGTATGGCAGAGCGTAGCTGATTGCGGCACGAGCACGAACATCTAGACCATGTTTTCTTTTGTCATCAGCCGTCCAGTTTTCTTTAGGAGTTTTCTTCATAGTACCATCAGGAACATTATTTTTTAGAGGCTGATACATCGGGACATATGGACCATTTTCGACGATGTCCAACATGTCTTCATCTACTGAATCTAAGGCATATAGAGCCTTTATTTTCCACATAGCAAAGTTTCATCAAAAGGAGGAATTTTAGCGGAAGGATGATTTGATGAGTTTGATGAAGAAGAAGATGAAGCCATTTGTTTGATAAGAGAAACCCGCTCTGATACCAATTGAAGAGGCCTTTAGATCAATCAATATATCAAACAATGACAGTAAACAAGAACAAGAGGAATTCACGAAGAAAAACTTTCACTAAGAAAGATAATCTCACAAAGAGATTATCGTGTGCACAAAGCAACGATTAGGGTTTGTGAAAGGCGTAGCCATTCACAAACCTATACAAAAGATTATATACTGCTATTCTAGACAATCCCTACAAATCAGGGATACGCTAGCTAACTAATTAAGCTAATTATGGAAACAGGATAAATACAAGATTTGTTACAATGCACTGAATAAAATAAACTATTACAAACTGAGCTGCTGTCACGCTGGTGTTGATACTGAGATATGCGCTGATGCTGAGTCTGTTTTAAACATTATCATATTTCAAGATTTGACCTTACATTTTCTTACCTTGTTCGTGTAGCTTGGTAGCGAAGACCTCTGGTGGGATATGCTTTGCAGCTTTAGGGAAATGTATAATTTTTATCTTTTGTACTAGTTAGGTATCCCTAGAAGCATGTTGTAGCATGTTGTCCCAAACCTCCAAGACTCAATGTGTTTTGAAGCCTTAAGGAATCTCTCATCACGAGAACTCCTTCCCAATTAGGCTATATTCACATTAGTCAATAAGCTACCTTACTTTTCTCACCGTGAGTTAAGAGTTTCCTGCTTGGTCCATACTTAGCAGAGGTACAATTTGTTTCTTTACCATATCTTTTTCACACTCACATTCTTTCACGATCACACACAATTACACATACCTAAGACATCTCTAGTCGAAACCAACCAGATTATAGGTATGTCAACCGTCTGTGTTTATGATCTGGAGTCATGAGACTATGATAAGGGTGAAAACTACAATTTTGAACCATTTAAGGAATTGATGGTGAATTTTATATTCAAGATTTTGACAAAACATTTTTTATGTACCAACTTTCGATATTCAAAATCATATTCTTTCATTTTGAGCGGTCTTGATAAAATGTTCTAAACCCAAGACATTTTTGCCCAACAAGGCCCAGGTTATACTTATTTTTCTTGGAATTTGGTTTATGTCTGAATATCAATTTGATCCTTCGTTACTTGCAATATTTTTCAAAGAATACTTGTCACTGACTACACTGATCCTTCGATACTCCTTTATTAGTATTCAATTGTAATTCACTGGAAACCATACAAGTTGTTCGGTATCTCTCTTGATGTTTCATGAAGCGATCTTTTCCCGGGATCTATCTACCTTTATGTCGATTTCTACTTGACATTACAGAATCAAAATTTTCTTATATTTTTTTCATCACATTCTTTGCCACACATATGCATGCATGAAATCCTTGAGGTTCTGATTAAAACCAACTCGGGCTGAAGATTTTGAAAAGTCTGACATATGACTTTGCTTTTCAACCCAAAAGTGAAAGAGGCTAGCATCCATGTCGAAGGGTTCTTTGATTGTCCTTATCCTTTTGGGGTATGCAAAAAGACTGATTGATGTGATGGTTTGGTAGCCTCATACTTCATGGAAAAAGTGATGATCACTTTTCAGACGTGGCTATTTTTACGGCTACAGGTCCGGTTTTCAAGGGATAACATGTCATGCATTTAATGCTTAACCACTTCAAATTCAAACTTGGGGTTTACATATAAAAAGGATTTTGGGAAATCCTATTCAAACTTTATGCGATCAAATCAATATTTCCCCAATTTTCCTCTCTTACATGCTATGCACTCTCAAAAGCTTTCAAACCCTAACAATGGTTGCCCCAAATGTGACTATTGATCCTTCTCATACCACTGATGACAACACTTCTCAACCATTATTTAAGATTCAAAGCACTAACTGCCGAGTTCAACCGAATATTTCTCACTATCCTGATGAATTAAAGATGCTCATAGTCTCTTTGAACAACTTTATCTTGTCAACATCAATGTCGGCTTCTTTTTCTGTACCGGTGACATGGTTGTCACTAGCTGGTTTTATTGCGGTGTTCAACAAGACAATCGAGGCAGTTACCTTCTAGTTAACTAAAGAGAAGAATTTCAAGTTAACCAATAAGATTTTTGCTCAAATCTTGGGTATCTCTTATTTCGAACCTATCCATGAGGTCTCAAATGAGCAAGTGGTTCACTTGTTCAACGAGATGGGTTATCAAACCTTCTCTAACCAAGATAAGTGATTTCAATAAATCTTCTTTACGTTTCATCTAGAATTTCTTGTTTGGTATTTTCCTTCGATGCCTAATGGGTCGAAGTGTTGGGTTGGACTATACGAAACTGGAAATCTATGACATGGTTGCAGGTCTTTGCTATGATTTACAGGTTGATCAGTTGTGGCAAGAGTTTGGAAACAGTATAGTAAACAAGAATGTGGTGAATGGAGTTTTGTGTGCTTGTTATTGGAGCTAGATATTTAGGTATGTTTATCAGAAGGAATGCATCATGATTCCAGATCATGAACCTAAGATGATTTTGTTGTTTATCAACATCCTAAAACTGTGGAGGATGATTTGGAAAATTTTCCCAACATTGCAGCGATCCCTAATGCAATGCTTCACAAGGTCAATCCTGTTGATCCAGTTTTGCTTGCTTATCTACAAACCATCAATAGTTCGATTGAGACGAGTGTGTTATTGGATAAGAGTGTTGTTTGTACATCTAAGAAAAGCAATGGTTCAAAGAAGGTTATAAAGACTAGTCCTTCGATGTCAAGCCCGGTGTATCAACAGAGAAAATCATCAAGAAGGTTGTTAATGTGGAGCCTCCTAAACCTTCTATGGATGTTACTAAGCCAATTGTCGAAGACAATTCTACTCTAGCAAAGGAGACAATGTGTTCGATGTTTGGGGAGTTCAAAAGGCTGAAGAAAATGGCTCGCAAGCCTCGTCATTCCCTAGAAAAGATAAATGTTCAAAATGCGAAACCAAAGCGGATTTCCAAACCACAACTTACTCGCAAGGGAGTTTTGATTCGTGAAATTCCTTCTCCGGTGTCTCCTACATCTAAAAAGCGAAGGGCCGAAAATATGGTTAGGCAAATGTCTAAAGAGCGAAAGGAAGTTAAAGATTCTATGGATGAAGTTTTTCCTTAATCATATTTTCAAGCATGTGGTAAGTCTCAATCGCCACTTCAATATGATGATATGGGTTTTCAATCACCAACGATAGGTTCTCCACTCAAGTTTATTTTGAAGGAGATTGGCAGTCTTGGTGGCACTGTGAAAACATATTATGTGGACACAACCATCAATCAAGGTGACTATTCATAAATATATGCCCTGAGCAGAATTCAGTCATACCACCCGAAGGTTTGATTGCCGAATCAGTTTTTTAGGAGGCTTGAACATCAGGAATCCCTGCAAACATATCTTATATGGACGCAAATGTCAACAAGGGTGATGGGGTATTAACTACTAAAGCCATGGTATTTCGCAAGTCTCTACTAGTCCTGTTAATTTCAATATTTCATCATCATTCGAAGCTACTAATGTTGATACTTCGACTTTTCTACCACCATTTTCTACTCCTATCACAACCACATTACCTTAATCCACTACTTCACCAAATTATCAAACAATCATGGAACAACACATTACTTCATTATTTCCATCTCAATCAATGGAATGCCGTAAATCCTTTTCGGATGATACTACTCAAGGTGATGATGAAATGGTATCTTTCGCTGACATTCAGTTTGATTCAGAAGAGGAGAACATACCAAATCATATGATTATGTCTGGTAAGTAATTCAAAATTTTTAATAGGAAACTCAACTCTTTATTTCAATAGGAAACTCAACTCTTTATTGCAACTACAAGCTGATGTTCGGAGTCGTAATCATCTTTCTGGGATCGAAGTGGATGTGATGCTTAAGACCTAGGAGTTTCGATTGAAAAACATGATGGATCAACATGATAAAAATAATGATCTGAGAGTTAAATTTCAATCTGAAACTTTCAACCATGAGCTCAAGCATTTGAGATTAGTTTCCAGGGAAAGATAGTGCTTTGTTTGTTCAAGATGTCAAGAAAGTTCGAGAAGATGTTAATTTGAAGATAGAAGAGCTTCGAACTGACATGGAAAATGAGGTTGCAGTACTTGATCACAATTATTCATCCCTTCATACTAAGGTGGATATTGTTGCCAATTCTATAGCAAAATGTGTTAAGTTGTATACTTTGCTTCTTCCCAAGATCAATATGCATTCCGAATCTGATGCTATAAGTATTGAGAAGATTGAAGTACTTCTGGGTGATATGAAAGCACATATTTTGAAGCTTGAATTTTCTTCTTCATCATTACTTACTCCATAGTTTTTAACTCAGAAGTTTCAGTTACTGGAGTCCACTATTCATACAAAGTTAGCTCCACTCATGAAGTTGGTAATCAACTGATTCCCCACCTATACATACAAGGGTGCAAGGGGGAAAAGTATGGTATTGGCATAAAGACAAGTGATGGTTTGGGCCCATCGTAAGTTGTTGGGAGTGGCACTTCGAAAGATAGTGGTGATGCAAAAGTTGTTAGGAAAGCGTTGTCAGCTCAAATTCCCAATTCAATGCCAAAGACCACTGTTTCAATAACTTAAAAAAAAAACAACAAGACCTTTGACAAAGGGAATTGGTATCGGAGGATCAAGCTCTTCAATGCCACCTCAATTAACTATAGCAGATAGAGGCAGGGGAAAAGGTATAAGTGTTGAGCCTACTGTTGAAGAAAAAAAACTGCCATTGAAAAAAAATGGAGAAGCAAAGTCAAATTCAAAGCATACTTCATCAACGACAAAGCGACCCTCCTAGTCTACAAAAGGAAGATGCTACAAATTCATATTGTTATGAAACTATCAAAGAATCTGTGTTCAGTAGGTTGATGCATGGATTTGAGAAAGTCCCAAAGAAGCGCTATGTAGTTGAGAATAATAATTTTAATTAGTTGAACTTTCCGTTCAATGAAATGATGTTTTTGGCTTCTCAATGTCAAAATGTTGACAAGTTTGATGACAAGGAGGAGTTTAAATGTTTGAAGATTCGATTTCATCTTGTACTCAGAAAAAGGGAAAAAGAAATTTGTTCCTTAGTGAAGATTGTAAAAGTTCTTCATATTTCCAAGGATGTTTTCTTTGAAGGTGTATTACAGAATTTCAGATTCCAGGCAGTTCAAGCAAACAATGTAGTGTTTGATTTCATAGTGGCAAACTTCACATTGATGAATCTTCATGATCTCAACACAGCAACAAGGATTTTACAAGAAATTGATGCTACGAAGCTTCTGATGACAAGAAAGTGAGACTATTTTCTTGGTTTATCACATTAAGCTATTCATCGAAAATTACTATGATTGTCTTACGATTACTAATGTGGAGTTAGCCTTGGCAATGGAAAAACAGATAATCGTGCCTCAATCTTTATTAAAGAGTCAAGCTGATTTGAAAAAAGCATGTTGATGGAGAAATATGTTTGAAGCCATTAGGTGTAGTATTCATTTGGAAGAATATGAAGATCTTATTTCAAGCTTGTAATGTGGAAAGGTATACAACTTCTCAAAATATGAATCTTCTAGTCCGTGTGAATACTTGTAAGAAAAACAATGAAGGTGTTAAAGCTGAAATTCACAAAACAATCAACTAGTATGCAGAGATGAGGAGATTTATGCATCAGGCAATTCAGATATTGATGACTTAGGATTCGACACTTTTAAAAAAAGGGGGAGAATGTTGAGGTCGAAATTGTTTGTCAGAGTTCGAAGTTATCGTAGCCATATCTTAGTGTCAATGGGAAAATAGATAATCGTGCCTCAATCTTTATTGAAGAGTCAAGCTGATTTGAAAAAAGTATGTTGATGGAGAAATATGTTTGAATCCATTAGGTGTAGTATTCATTTGGAAGAATATGAAGATCTTATTTCAAGATTGTAATGTGGAAAGGTAAACAACTTCTCAAAATATGAATCTTCTAGTTCGTATGAATACTCGTAAGAAAAACAATGAAGGTGTTAAAGCTGAAATTCACAAAACAATCAACTAGTATGCAGGGATGAGGAGAGTTACGCATCACGCAATTCAGATATTGATGACTTAGGATTCGACACTTCTCAAAAAGGGGGAGAATGTTGAGGTCGAAATTGTTTGTCAGAGGTCGAAGTTATCCTAGCTATATCTTAGTGTCACTGTCTAGTTTGTATGTTTTGTATAACGGCATTGTTAGTGTCGAAGTTGTAATGTTTAGTCCCTTATATTTTTCTGTATGCTTTTATTATCCCTACAAATATGGGATGGGTACTAGAGTGACAGGAGTTCTTGCTAAAGCGTAATAAAGCCAACCTGGTCATATTTATATCTTGTGTTCATATTTCATCCTCAATTCTGATCTCATAACTAGTACTCAATTAATAACTCCTCCAAAAAAGTTAACACACGCTTATATAGCCTAATATGTATTCGAAAATTTTGACACCAAAATTTACAAGTTTCTCGAAACCTTGCTCCAACCCTTTAATAAAAGCTCATTAACGTAGCCACCATATGGGACATCTCCTCATACATTCCTTGTAGTATTGAATGTTTCTCTTCCAACACTTCATGCCTCTCTTCCAAAATTGTATGCCTCTCTTCTACTCCATGTGCCACTGAAAGGGAAATTTGCTTTTGAGTCTCCACACTAGTCATTCTCGAATTACAATTCATCTAGTTACTGTGGTGGTAGCTAATCCTTTGATGGAGATTGACATACGATATCTCATATAGATGGGACAATAAAGGGAAATTTGCTTTTGAATCTCCACACTAGTCATTCTCGAATTACAATTGGTGGTAGCTAATCCTTTGATGGAGATTGACATACGAGATCTCATATTGATCTATTTATTGTCCCATCTATGCCATTTCTCCCTCCATTTGTACTGTTTTTCCTCGCATGGTGCTCAATTCATCATTGACGTGCCACACTTGTCCCTATAAGTGGGTGTTCTACTTAATTCATCGTTGACGTGCAACACTTGTTCCTACAAGTGGGTGTTCTTCTCAATGAGGGAAGACAGACCATCAATGTCCATAGATATTAGGGGTGCAGCTCTCGATGCTTGTCTCTTCTCAAACGTTCCTGCAATCTACCTTTCAGTTGTCCACTTGTTCACTTAGTCTCTTTCCCAAGTAGGTTGGTCAGTCCCCTTTTAAGTGTGGGAGAACCTCTTGTTATACTTCATTGAAATAGGTTTCAGTCTGGGACTAAAATCCTAGCAGTTTTTCTAGTACGGCGAAGCGAATAGGCAAGGAAATAGCGGTTGGGAGTAGGTGGAGGTGAGGCGGATGATTCCAAATCGGTTATCATTACGACTTCATTTTCATCATCCTCATCCATATCTTCTTTAGTATCTTCCTCGGGTTCATCCTCCATCTCTTCTTTTCGATCCTCTTCAGGCTCGATCTCTTCGAATTGCATCGATACATGATTAGCTGGGAGAATGGGTTGATACACTGCTAGTAATTCTAGAAAGTAAGGATCTCCAAACAACATCAGGTACAGAGTCTTATTGTGTGGGGGATGAACCATTATCCATAGTTCATCCATCTAAAAGAAGAACTTTATGGTATATTACTATCTCATTTCTAATATATAATTACTTTACACATACTATACACATAATTGACTTGTGATCATATTTTAAGTTTCTTAAATCCCAAGTTTTTATTTATCCACTACTTCATTTAAGTTGGATAATACATTCAGCCTAACCATAATAAAACTTAGGTTTGCAAGCTAAGTTTAGTTGCGGTATGACTTACGTCTTATGAAACCTAATTGAGTATTTGATAAGAATCCTTGTGTTTATGTTTATTAAATTCTATTATATCTTTTTAAAATTTCGATTCACAAACTTTTTATTTTTAATTTTTGTAGAGTAAGAATATACTTAGACCTACCATAGTAAGTCCTAGTCTATATTTGTATTTTTTTTTTTTTAAAATACTATGTTCTCTGTATTTGTTAGGTCTGATACCAATCTGTCACACCCTGACCGACAGTGGAAAATGTCGGGATTGCGACGTATACAAATTAAAACACAGTCAACCACATATATTGAACATCTAACTTACTTAAATCAATATATTACCAAATTTTTAGTTTGGAAATGAAATTACACCATTGTAATTTAAACACACAACATTAATAATAAAGTATGTCAAGTTTATCACAAAAGAGAGGAAATATGGTTCTTTTTAGAACCGATGTCCTATCTTCGGCTTCTTAGTTGCCTGAGAATACACATTTTTGAAATATGCCAACAAAATAAGTTGGTGAATTTCATAGGTTTTGACTCCGTGAGTTTTATAAAATTAAATCTTTATAAAATGTAGAATGTTTAAAAAGAAAAGTTTATGCAAAATCATAGCCAATAATGTTATCATTATGATTCGTGTGAGAACCAATACTTGTAATCCGATATAAATACTCATGTTAATTCACATATAATAAATAAGTAAAAATTTACATATTTTTGTGAAGTGATATATTGAGTGTTAATAAATAAACACTAAGATTTGTTTTAAAAATTTACATATAAATCCTTATACTACATAAAAATGTATCCTAAGTGTATTAGTATTTTTGTATACGGAATCTTATTAAAATCCCCATTTACAATTCCCGATTGTTTAAGTTGGGAAACCTTTTGTGGTGAAGCTTGATAAATGTGTAAAGCTACCAAGTCTTAACAGCACCCCGACTGTAAGTGCCCCTTTGCAAGTTTCAGCAACATACCGGCTGTAAATGACCATATATAACCCCTTCCAATCATTTGTACCATAAGACTTTTAATATAACCACTTTGTGAGAAACATATTACAACCTACACTTTTATGTCCCTCAAATGAACCATTTGAACAATATCATAAGAAAATAGGTGTCGTAGATGCTCACTTTTGTCGCGTATTGGGATTTTGTTCGAGATGGTCGTGACAGTTCTGGTTCCTCCGAGGCTTTTGATGGAAGTGTCTTTTGGATACTCTTAACATGTACAATTATGGATTATTAAGTTAGATAACTCAAATTTTTATTAAAATAGCCACTATTGGTCTTTTTCATAATGCAGTACATAAGAAAATTTAAGTCTTTACCTTTGTTCTTGTTATACTCAAAGCAGGTTGTCAAAAGAGGATTTTAGTACAAGATTTTACAGGTAAAAGAGATGGATCTCCTTGGGTTTTTCGTTACTCAAAAATATCATTTTAGATGGCTGTTAGATACTCGGAAATGGCAGCAAGATAATGAGCTTTTTAGGTTCTCGAAAATCATCCACTGTTTGAGGTGGTTAGGCTCTCGAAAAATTAGCAAAACAAGGGGGCTTTGGGTCTCTTTTGGTCACTTAAAAACAGAGGTATACATGGTTGTTGGGTTCTTGAAATTTGATAGCAAAACATGAGGTTTTCGGATCTCTTCTGGTCACTTGAAAACAACTTTGCATAGCTGATGTGTTCTCGAATTCTTGACAGCAAACATGAGGTTTTTGACAGCAAAACAGGTTGTTTTTGGGCTTCCATAAACCACTCGAAAAATAGGTCTTTAATGAGCTTTTTTGGATCTCGAAAATTTCAGAAATAACACTTGAAAATGAAAAGTTTTAGGGCTGTTTTGGTAACTTCAATAACAGCTGAAACGAGAGACATTTTCAAGGGTATTTTTGGGATAAAAATCTTGATAGGAAGAGGGAAGAAAGGCTGGAACAGGAGGCTGAAATTTGGGGGACAACAGCTCCCTTCTGTTCTCGGTTCAGGTGGGTCTCCAAAAGAGTAACTAGGCTGAAAAATGGATGATTTTTTGAGTGAATGTTTGAGAGTGCTTCAGGTGTGTTTGCAGAGAATTAGAAGGGAAGAATTAAGAAAGAGGGAAATCGAGTTTTATGGAGGAAAGAGTGGGGAAGGTGTCATAGAGTGTAATGAGAGAGGGAAGGGTAACGATTTATATGGAGGAATGATGTAGGAAAGATCAATGCAAATATTATAAGATATTTAGAAATCATATAGATTTGATCAGATCCTTTCAAGTTGCTGCATAATTCTTTCTAGTTTGTAATTAATTACAAGGCTTGATTTAGTTGGGAGAGATAGAGAATGTAACGAGGTTTAAGGGGGGAGAGGGAATAGGCCATGATTATAATGGTAAGGGATATTTAAAAAATCTAATATCTAATGCTAGGACAATACTTTTAAATTCATCTTATCCTACCTTCCGAGTGTGATAGAAGTTTAATTCCCTATGATTAAATTACTTGAATACTAGCTCTTTACTTTCTTATCTTTAAAATATGCATATATATAAAGTGAAGTTTGTATATAATTAATGGTATATAATTTATGTGTTTGCATTTTAAATGTTTATATAGCATGAACAATTTATGATTATTTTAGAAGATGTTTACTTTTTCCTCGTACATATTCATATTATATTTTTATAACATGAAAAAAAGATTGATAACCCAAGGTATAATTAGACATATTTATCGTTTGAAAAAAATATTATTTATTCTTTGTCATCTTTGTTCGTAAATGACTAAATTTGATTTCTAACAATTTGTATGAAACTTCGTTAATGGTATCTAATGTAACCACTTTAAAATTTTCCATTACCCGAAGCCGTGTAAATATTTTGAACACACGGTTTTTTGTCAATCGTTTTCACGAAAATGGTTCTTGTTCGAATTATAAAATAACTTCGTCATTAGATTAAATATATATTAGATCAAGAAATTTCCTCAAATTATTATCTAGATTGTAACAAATTCTCTTTGCATTTTTAGGTAATATAATATTCATTATTCAATATTAATGTAGACTATCATACAAAACTCTACATTTTTGCCAATTGCTACGTACGCACAGCATACTCAGCTTGTATGCACAGCGTACAAGCCTATTGACCAACAAACAGACATTTGAAAACGTACGCACAATCTATGCTAACGCACGCCCAACATATGCTCCTAGTCCATGTATGGAGGAAAAATAATGACCAAGATTACATTTTTATGATTTGAAACACTCCAAAACGTCTAAATGGACAACTCAAATGAATTAAAGTAACTCATACTCAAATACATTAAGCTTATGGGACCAAAATGAACACAATACATGGGAAATAAAGATCTAATCAATACTTCATCAAGATCAGAGTTTTTTACCTCGTAGTGGTGCAAAATGATGATGTGTTTTAGGATCAAAAATGCTTCAAGCTTCCAATATGCTTCCTTCTCCTTCTTCTTCCTCTAAGAACACTATAATACAGAATAATGGCTCAAGAATGCTGTCAAGATGGATTAGGGTTTGCAACGGTCGATACAAGGGATGAAGTCTAATGAATGAAAGGTTATTGAGGTTATAAATGTGTTTAAATAGTGCACAAACCCTAAATATTAGGGTTTGGTCTAGCCCACATACGCCCAACGTACGAGAAGTAGCCCCAATGTACGTGATGTAACACGTTTCCTCTAAAATACTACAAGGGAACAATTTGCAGTCAATTTTAAATACTAAGGGCATAAATGGAAATACCTAAATATCAAGATGTTATTATTCTCCCCCACTGGAACTAAACTTCGTCCTCCAAGTTTGCTATCGTGAATAAATCACTATAGTGCATTCGTATCTCTGCTTCGGGTTCCTAAATCCATTTAGAACCCTTCTGGTGCTGCCACAGGACCTTGGCCAAAGACACCAATGTGTTGCACAAGGGTTTTGTTTTCCAATTCATGATTGCCACTGGTTTCTCAACATAATTTTGGCGATCATCAACTTGAATATCATCTAAAGGGACAAACGCAGAATCATCAGCCACATACTTCCGAAGCTGAGAAACATGGAATGTGTTATTGATATAACTGAGCTCATTAGGAAAATCCAGCCGGTATGCAACCTTGCCGACTTGGGAGGTATTCTTGAAATGACCGATAAATCGGGGGCCAAGCCCACCCAACTTTCGAAATCGGGTGACACCTTTCCAAGGTGAAACCTTCAGAAGCACAAAGTCCCCCACTTGAAACTCAAGGTCCCAATGTTATTAGTCTAGATAAATCTTCTGTCGGATTTGAGTGACCGGCAACCTATCGCATACCTGCTAAATCAAGTCAGTAGTCTTGAGTACCACTTCAGTACTCCATATGACCCGACGCACAATATCGCCCCACCAAACCGAGGTCCTGCACCTTATCCCATGCAACATCTCAAAAGGTGGTCGGTCAATACTAGCATGGTAACTGTTATTGTAAGTGAACTCGGTCAGTGGAAGGTATGTATCCCTCCACTTGAGCCTTCTTGATTAAATCTAGAAAAGGATAAATGATAACCATCCTCATACATACATCTATAATAGGTGTGCTCACTGCCTTGCAGCTCAAGGAATCGGCCCCCACTTTGGCCTTCCCAGGGTGGTACAGGATCTTGCAATCATTATCATTTACCACATCCAACCATCTTTGATTTCACATATTCAAATTTGGCTGATCCAACCATGTCCGAAACCACAACTCCCAAATCCATATGCATACGGAAATTTGACATATGAGGCTTCAGATGCCTCGAAAAGTAAGCAATCACATGACCCCCTGCATAAGAACAACTCCTAAACCCGATATACAAGTGTCACAGTAAAACACAAAATTATCCATACCCGCAGGAAGCACAAGAAGCAGGCCCTTGCACAATCTCTATCTCAATATCTCGAACATTGAATGTTGATCAGTCCCTACAGAAACGTAACATTCTTCTTCGTCCAGCCAGTCAACGACACAACAATCTTTGAGAAATCCGGGATAAATGTCCGATAATACCTTGTGATAGCTAGGATGTTCAGAATCTTAAATGGGATCCTCAGAACCTCCCATCGCATCATGGCCTCGATCTTGTCTGGTCATCCAATATACCCTTCTGGTTGACGATGTGGCCAAAGAATCGCATCTCATGAAACTAGAACTCACATTTGGAAAATTTAGCATACGGAGAATCTCTCCTCAAGGTCTCCAACACCTCTCACAAGTGTTCCCCATATTGATCCTTAGTCTTGGATTAGACCAAAATGTCATCTATGAATACTATCACCAACTGATCCAACGTCGACCTTCAAACCCGATTCATGAAACCCATAAATGCTGCTTGTGCATGGTGATCCCGAATGGCATCATCATGAATTTGTAATGACCATAACAGTTCCTGAAGGTCATCTTCTGTATTTCATCATCCCTGACGCTCATCTGATGGTACCTTGATTGCAAATCAATCTTGTAAAACCAAGGTGCACCCTGAAGTTGGTCAAATAAGATGTCCATCCTATGGAGTGAATAATGGTTCTTCACCATTATCTTATTCAACTCCCGGTAGTTAATGTACATCCTGTGTGAACCTTCCTTCGTCTTCACGAACATGATCGGTGCTCCCCAAGGTTAGCTACTCGGTTGAATAAATCCTTGTCTAGTAGCTCCTAAAATTTTGTATACAACTCCTGCATGTTTGGTGGTGCTAAGCGATATGGTCACTTGGCTATTGGAGACGCTCCAAGAACCAGATCAATACCAAAATCAAATTTCCTCTTGGGAGGCAGTTGTAGCAATTCCTTAGGAAACAAGTCAGGTAAAATCCTGAATAATGGACACCTCACTCAGCGCCATCATGCCCTCAAATCGAGCATCTGCCACATCAACCAAGAACCCATAATAACCCTGTTGAAGATATATTTTAGCCCTTGCAGCTGAATAAGGAGCTACCCTATGTGAAGCTCCTTCACTAGGAACAATCATTCTCCCCTACTTGGGGTTCAAACTCTTACTAGCTAGTGCTCATAGTGAATCATAGACCTATTGGGGCCTGACCATTCCATCCTGACAATTACATTTGATCCTTACAGAGGAATCGACATAAAATAAATGGAGTATCTCTCATTGAACAGATTCATGACATACCCACGACCAAACCTCGAAGCACTCATAGAATGGTCATCTATAATCTCAATCTCCAATGGATAATATAGAGTCCTGGGAGCATCAAAAAACTTCTTGCTAAGCGAAAGAGATACAAAGGAATGGGTAGCACCCGAATCAAACAACACATGAGCATCCATATCATTGACTAAAAAGGTTCCTATACAAGATTAGATATAACATGAGAATACCTAAGGAATGAAATAAAAGATATAAATACGTCATGTACGAGTAACCACGTTCGATGCTGTACGGCCCTCATCGATGGTTAACTAAAATTCCTTGCACTTCACCACAGGTGTCTCTGCCTTGCCTTGGCGGTCATTAATAATCCTCAGGGTAGTTGGTGCAGGCGTCGCCATTTCCCCTCCTAATTGAAACATCCTTAAAAATCATGATAAATTTAAACTTTTCAAAACAACCCTTTTTCTATAGAAGTATTTACAAAAATTGTTGGTTCCAAAACATTTGTTTAAAATCAGAATCCCTTTAAATCATAGTTTTCAAAATATTGACATTATCAGAGTTTCCCATAAATCATAAGTCCAAAATACAAGGATATGTATGGTTATGCCTTCACCTTGCCAAAATATCTGAAGCACATGAAACAATAAATTGAAAACCATAAGTACAAAGCTTAGTGAGTTCCCCCAAAGTATCTAGCATGCCCTCCCTGTCCCTCAGCTCATATATGGCATGCTCTCGAGCCCACATCATTTGTATGGCTTGCCTCAACCCACAGCTTTTATCTGGCTTGCTCCATCAGCCCTCGGATCGGAATATAAATGATTAGCCCTCAGTACGAGTCTAGCAAGCTCTGCCTGGCCCTCAGCTCGTATATGGTGTAACGCCCGTGTTTTGGGGCTAAGCATTAGTACAGTAATATAATAGTCAGGTCAACCATTATAAACTATTTTGAAGTAATAAATATGAATTATTTGAGTATTAAGTGAATTTATGTGCTTTATACTTAATTATAAAGATATAATTAATAAAAAATAAAAATAAGCATCAAAATTAAAGTGTGATATAAGCCTGATATCTATACATAAAGTTCTAGTGGTCGAAAAAAGGATTCCGGATATATAAACAATGCCGAAATCTGAGTTATAACGAATAAATTATGACCAGTCGAAGTTTCGCGGCAAAACCGACACGGCACCGGGAGACGTAAATAGTGAATTTACGATAGAGGAATTTTTGGTCTTAGTAATCTAAATGATAGTCGTAGAATATGTTAAACCGATACATAAAAAGAACTCCCAAATCTGACTTCGTATGAGGATGTTAAGAATTTTCTAAGATTTGGCATAACAATGCACAACCCAAAACTTGAATTTTAGTTCGAGCAGTTTTTGGCCTACTTGACCTAAATGAGAATTGAAGATCTCATTAATAGGACCTCAATGAAAAAAAAAACAGTAAAAAACGGAGTACATATGAAGGAGTTACGAATTTTTCGCGGTCACTTAACAGTATAATCTCCTCATACTGCTAAATTTAAGATCGGTCGAGAATTAGCCGATGAAGTCAAAATGAAAGTTGTAGATCTTGTTTTTTCCTACGTGTGGATATAAAGACCATAAAAAACGGAGCTAGTATGCGAAAGTTATGAGGTTTAGAAGTCGGTAGGATGCTGCTGCAAAAGGGGTGACGTGACACAATATAGGTCACCCACATTTTGCCACCAGAATGGTGACACGTGGAATGGACTCGAAGAGTTGGAGGTTGACTTAGCGAGTCGAGCTGCCCGGCAGGCTATAAATATAGGTACCGGTTCCCTTCATTCTCCACACCATCCAACTTCACTTTCTCTCTCTACATTCTCTCTCTAGCCTCCCTCAAGCCCCCTAAAATCTAGGTAAACTCCCCTAGCACCCGAAGGAAACCTCGAGGCTCTTGAAGGCTCCAAGAAAAGAGCTTTTTGGTTTGGACACACTGCTCCAGTGAAGCCCGGTTTGGAATAAAAACCCGCCATAAGTGAGATACGCCTACTATACTTTAAATATAACTTATATATAAATATAATATCGTTATAGATGAGATTTATCAGTAGTTCAAAGTCATTATATTGATTGATCTACTTACGGGAATGATGTCTAGGTTGTAATTTTGTGATGTGTTTAAAGTGAGATTTCCAAAAAGTATACTTCGTATACCAAACGGACCTACCTCCGATATGATCCTACCTGGTTATTCCTTATTTGATAGATCATGAAGTGGACTTTAAGTTAATGACGAATCTAGACTAATAATTAGTTGCAATAAATATTAGACTAAAATCTAGTGGTAATAATACCAGGTTTCATCGAAGGAAAATAGAATCGTTAGAAGCGAAGCGCTACCCGAGTTTGGAATCATCACTTTGACAAGTAAGTGCATAGTTACTTTCATATTACACATAGATATGAAGTATTTTATATAAATTATGTGCTATGTGTGCATATTATCTGTTTACTTGATATCTATACTGGATGAACATTTATATACATGTATTAAATGATTTAAACTGTATATGTATTTTATATCTACAAAATATGTTGGGTAAAACATGGGTATATGTAATAGATGATGTGTGATAAAATGATGAGAGATCTCGATGTTTTAAGATGATCCAGTCATCTAGCGGAGTATAGATGACAACCACTGACTATTCTAGACAGTCTAGTGGAATGCTAGCAAGCTCGCAACCTGTAGGTGTTTATTTGAACTTAGTGTTCACCAGCAGTACTCCATCCCTCACATGGTCGCCTTATTTGACATAAATTGATGAGGAACCCCCGAAGCAGTGTTGTCACCCTGATGAAAGTCCTTAGACTAGGTCCCTTGTGTTAGATGTTTTAAGAACGTAAACTAAGGATAACGGGAACGGGTAACCGGTTTTGTTTGTTTGATGAAGTTAATAAATTTATGTATTGTGGGTTAAAACCCCTATGTGCTCACTAAGCTCCCAAGCATGATCCACTCAGTTTCTTGTATTATAGGTAGTGGTGTATGAGCATAGATGTTTGGATGAGAGATAAGGGATTATACGCCTATGAATACGAATAATGTAGTAAGGATTATATTGTATTGTTTATGCTTTTAATTTGTATCGAACATGACATCCTGAGGTTTTTAATGAAATACATTTCTTTGGAAATTCTTTTGATAAATCTTTATCATATTTTGTTGTTTGGGAACATATTCTGCAACACATTTATTTAAAATGTTACTCTGATTTTTAAACAAAGCATAAACAAAATCGGTCTTTTCTGGCCATGAAAATGGAGATGTCACATTTGGTATGCTCATGAGTCCACAGGAATACAATTGATTAGCCCTCAGTATGTGTCTGGTATACCCTATCCGACCCTCAACTCGTATCTAGCACGCTCATCAGTACTCAGTATGATTCTGGCATGCTCTCCATGTCCCTCAGCTCCTATCTGGTATACTCTAGGGTTTTTTGGCTACATTACGGAGCAGTACAACCTCAACCTAAACCACACAACATGTCGACATGTAACAGATAAATACACATACAGATAATCAAACATTATCAAAGTTAGTCCTACCGATCTACCAGATTAACATATCAACTAGCATACATATCTAACTCATACTCAGCATATCAATAACTACTAGGATATCAATCCAATGCGCCGGCCTTGGTGCCTTAGACCCCTTAGTATAGTGAGAAGAACTCACCTCTCAAGTAGTGTTGAACGGGTAAAAATAAAATCCTAACTCACAGCTCCAAACTCAACTGCCTGCAACCACCATAGGACTAATTCCATTACAAATCCCAAATTACCAAAATACCCTCAAAAGTCAAACTATGTCAAAGTCAAAGTCAACAATTAGGGTCAACAGTGCATGTTGACCCAACTCATCAAGTGCATTTTCTTACTCGTCAAGTTCCTTCATATCTTAAAAAATCATGAACAAATTGAGGCAACTCGCCGAGTTACCAAAGCAACGTATTGAATTCTTCAGTACTAAAAAAACCAGGAAAAAACCTAATCAACTCGTTGAGTTATCTCACAAACTCACCGAGTTATCTCACCAAGTCTCCGAGTACAGTCAATATCCAGAAAGCGGGGAAAACCATCCTAACTCGTCGAGTTGTCAGGACAACGCATCGAGTTTGCTTGTCTTAGCATATTCAGCCCTTTCCAGCAGAATCTACAACCCCAAACTACCTATCTAGTTCCCTAGAGTTAAGATATCACATAAAGTTGCCAACTTTAAGTCCATTCATGGCCTCACGAGGCTAAAACACCAAAACTAAGCTTAACAAGGGGTTTAGGGCATGGAGGATATCCAAAGCTTGATAAAGCTTGAGTCGTTAGGCCCAATGGGAATTAGAGATGTCAATATATGAAGCATCACATCCAAAACATACTCAAATCCAAGAATTCCCCAAGGATAAGCTCAAAATGACAATAACTGTCTACATAATGAGATCTAACAAACAAATGATCAAGGTAGCGACCTTTTACTTCCAAATGGTTGCCACATTAGTGAAACTACTAGATCTGAAGGAATGAGAAAATTTCAGTAAACCTATACTAAAATAGTCCAAGTGTTGAAAATACTGAAATAGAGTTTCAGAATCATCAAGTGGCAAGTGGTGCGGAAAATAACAAGTTGTGAATCACCAAATTAATGATAAAATCTTTTTTTAATGTTCAAGATCAATGATTCAAATGTTTCTCAAATTCATGAAGATTCAATTACAAGTTTTTGAATGTAAAACACACTAAAACTCTCAAATGGCTCTCTCAAGACTAGTCTAAGCAGCAATTGTGTAGAATGAGCAGGAATGATCAGAAAATAGGCACTTTATAATGGATCCCAAGGGGCCTATTTATAGGCTATGGAAAAGCCCATGACATGGCTTGACCAATCAGATGTTGACATGTTATCATAACTTAGTCATCAGTTGACAACTTTGCCCTACTTAACGGAGAATGCATGGAATATTCCAATTTTGTTAGTACTATGTTAGGGTTCCATCCAAGTTACGAGTCTTCATAATTCTTGAACCTTCTTGATCAACATTGAAAATGTGATGAGCAACATGAGCATCGTGTTGCTCAATTGTCTTCTTAGATGTCATCAACCTCCAGAAGTGTTGTTGATCATGTTGCGTAGTTTCTTGAATGTTGGACTATGTCATGAACTTGAAGATGTACCACCACAAGGTCATGATGGACCATTGTCGAAATTCATTTGCCTTTGAGCATTTGGACGTGCCTTCATTGTTCATGATGTGTTATGTGCAACCTTGTTGAGCCATCAATGTGATGATCTTGATCCATTGAATTTAGTTGAGCCACCAAGTATTCATGTTAAGCCAACAACTCTTGTTGAGCCAAAGAGTTGTGGATCAGCCAATAATGTTTCTGATGAGCCATCAATATTCTAGATTATCCATCAATGTCTTGATGCTCCACATATGATCTAGATGTGCCATATGAGATCATGATGATCCAGCTAGCTTTTAGCAAGTGATCCATGTCAACAGCAGGTGCTCCATGTAAGCTTCAAGTGCTCCAACATCTGATTCTTCAAACAATTATTGAATCTTGAGGATCTTTCCAACCTGAAGCATTCTGATAATGTTTATTAGAAAATTTAAATCAATAATCAACATATTTCAAGTGACAATCACATCTAAATATTTCCAGCAATTTCCCCCGGTGTGATGGTTACTGAAATAAGGAGTTGTAAAAAGTGTGCGAAAAGAAAAATATTGATTTAACATTTTCCCCCTCTGCTTCAATGGAATATTCCGTTGAAGAATATACACTTAAAAAACTTTTTAAAAAAAATATTCGAGAGTTTGTTCATGGAACTTGAAAATTTTGGTTAAAGAAAATTTTAACTGTCAACATGACAATTGATTTTTTTTTAATTGAATAAAATAAAATAAAAATATGTTCGAATTTGCACGATCTAGACAAAATTTTGTTTTGTCAAGATAGGAAAATAAAGTGACAAATAAGAATAACCTGCAAACGCTTGTTGTGTTTTATTTAGGCCATACGTTTGAAGAAAAAATCAAGTGTTGAATAATAATGAAAACTTTATATTTTTCGACAAACTAGAAAAAAAAACATTGATATTTTCCTAAACCATATAAAACAATGTTATGATAAAGCAAATGTGCTAAGTCTTGGCCCTAAAAAACTGTAGTATATCAAAATAATAATAATAATAATAATAACATTTTTTTTTTATCGCAAATGATATTTTCAAAATAGGTTTGAAAAAAAAAACTATGGATATCGTTTGAAGATGAGATAAACGCTAAGAACCTAATAAGGATGTTAAATTTAAACTAGGATGGTGGTTGTTGAAACCTTATCCAAAAGATAGCGATAAAAATAGGTATGAAAAAGAAAAAAAAATAAGTAAATAAATAAAAAGCGTTAAAAAGAAAACCGTGATACGTGTGATTTGAGTTAATTTTTTTTTTTTTGTGAATGTGATGGTGCGGTGCACGATGCATTCCAAATTAAAAAAAAAAAAAGATATAGATTAATTTTTTTTTCTTTGGTGCTATCTAAATATATATAGAGAGAGCCAAAGAAAAAAAATTAAATGCACTAGGAAATGGCATACATAAAATAATTGTGAGTGTGCCAAGGAAAAAATATGAACAGAAAAAAAATACATGGCGCATCAAGAAAAGAAAATAAATGGACGGTGATGGTGCAAGTTGTTTATGCTCACATGAATTTTGATTCTGCGCCAAAAATATGTCCTTTAAAGTATATGCGCCAAGTGATAAAATTGGATTGGTCAGGAACTTTTGGCGCCCGTGAAGAAAAAGAAGGATGGCCCAAAAGAGGTTGATGGCGCAAGAAGAATATTTTTTTTAGTTTAATTTGATTTAATTATACTTTTTTAACATGAAGTGGAACATGCACCAAAAACAAAGATAACACTTGTAGTACGACACAAGTAAGGATGTTGCTCAAGAGGTGTAAGGCAAAATATATATATATATATATATATATATATATATATATATATATATATATATATATATATATATATATATATATATATAACGTGATGCTCATCATGGAAATCACTGTGGCACCAAAAAAAATTTAATGATTCAAATGGAATATAATGCTAAAAAAAACCGATGCTCGCAAAAAAAAAAGGTGGATGAGCACCATGGTATTGCTCCAAACTCAAAAAGATGTTGATCACGTGTTGATGGTTCAAGTAGTGATCAAGAAATCACTTGGTGATCACAAAGATCTTATTGATGATCAAGATGGTAGATGCTCCAGTAATGATCATGAAGAGGCTATGGCTTAAGAGGGGATACAAAAACCTTGTTGATCATGAATGGCTCAAGAAGGGATACAAAAACCTTGTTGATCACGAATAGCTCAAGAGGGCACACAAAATCTTGTTGATCACGAATGGCTCAAGAGGGGATACAAAAACCTTGTTGATCACGAAGGGTTCAAGAGGGCACACAAAATCCTTGTTGATCACGAAGTTAAATGTGGCTCAAGAGAGAAAAGGTGCAATTAGGGTTTTGTGGGTTAAGGGGAGTTGCAAAATTTTGAATGGCTTAAGAGGGGTTTCGAAATTAGAGATGCTCAAGAAGGATTTCGAAATTACTTGATGAGCAAGAGAGGGTTGATGAGGGTTAAGAAGGGCTTCGAATTTAGTGATGCTCAAGAGAGATTTCGGAATTAGGGTTTGCCTCAAGAAGGGTTTTGAAATTAGCGTTTGGCTTAAGAAGGGTTTTGAAATTAGGGTTTGGCTCAAGAAGTGTTTCGAAATTACTTGATGAGCAAGAGAAGGTTTGGTTTTTGGTGATGGCTCAAGAAGGTATTTCAAAATTAGGTGTGACATCCCCAAATTTCTCGGTCAGAAAATACCGATTTAGTTTAGGCTTTTTAAAATAAAATCAGAGTAATCTTCCAAAAGATATTGCGGAATTTGTTCCCAAAACAAAATATAATAAAAATTTATCAAAACATTTCTTAAAGAAATATATTTTCATTATATAACAAAAACCTCGGGATGTCATGTTCCGATATAGACCAAAAGCATAAAAACAGTACATTTTAAGCCTTACAACAGTTATTTACAACTACTGGCCTATAATCCAAAAATCTATCTTCAACGTCCAAATTATGCTCTAGGTCCACGACCTGTAATAAAAAGCTGAGTGGGTCAGGCTTGGGAGCCTGGTGAGCATATAAGGTTTTCAACCCACAAATAATAAATTTATTAATTTTCATCAACCAACAATAACCCTGATTGCCCGTTCCAGTTATCCTTACTTACGTCCCTAACACTACAAGAAAAGTGCAATTTGCTACAGAAGGAATCCGTTGCGAAAAGCTAAAATTCCGTTGCAAAAGACGAATAGCGACGAAATTTGCAACGACGTAGTTCCGTCCCTAAAAACACCGTAGTGAGGGGTATACAACGGAAACGATAATTCCGTCGCAATTGTGACAACGGAATGAAATCCGTGGTAGATGGTATTTCGTCGTGTATTCTGTAGCAGGTTTCCATCACAATTTTTGTGGTAGTTCTTCCGTAAAAAATTCCGTTGTGGTTAATCCCTAGCAAAATCCGTGGTGATGAATCCCTAGCAAAATCCGTGGTCATGAATCTCTAGCTAAATTCGTGGTGATGAATCCGTAGCTAAATCTGTGGTGATGAATCCCTAGCTAAATCCGTTTGATGATCTCCTAGCAAATTCCGTGGTCATGAATTCCTAACAATTTTAGTGGTGTATTATATTATATACAAGATTCAATATGGATCGATTGATAATTGATTTATAAGTTATAGCCAAATAATTTTGTAGTAATATATGAAAAACAAAAAGACTGATAATCATTATATCATAAAATAACAAAAGAATTATTTACTACATGGAAAGAAGAAAGTTGCTACTCTAAGATACATAAGCTTCAATAAACATATATCAACCTACTACGGTTGTTGTTTTCAAACGACATTAATAAGATTCAATGTCGTTTGAAGTTATTTTTCAAGATGCCCGACCCTTGCTTTGTTTTCCTCTTGTTGGGCGTTCATCATTTCTTTAAGCTCTTTGGTTTGTTGTTTTTGTTTAGCAATAAGCTCCCTCATTTCTTCTATTGCATCATTTTTTTTTTCTGGAATGTAAGATATATCCGTTTTACCATTCCTATTGGGAACCGCCTTTGCAAAAGAGTCTAATCCGTAAAGTCTTCTTTTTTATCATGATCACCAACACCATCATAAAATAGTTTGTCCTCCTCAAATTTAACACCTTCAGCTTCCAACTCTTCCCGTTTTTTCTGTATAGGCCGCCTACAAAATAAAAATATTATAAGTTAAAAGATATCAAATTTAGGAATAATATTATGGAGTAGCTACAATATAAAAGTTAATTTAAACTGAAATGAATATTACATGAATTTGTCTATCTTTTCCATTTATGAAAGTGACTCCATCATGATTCTTAGTGTATGTATACAGGAACAATTCACTATTGGGTGGCTCATGTCCTAATTTCCTCTTCGGCATAAATACCATATAAAATCATATATATAGATAAAAATATGCAAACATTGATACGATGTACCATTTAAATAATTACCAAATCAGAAGCTATCTTCTATGCAAACATTGATACAATGTACCATTTAAATAATTACCAAATCAGAAGCTATCTTCTAATGACATGCGGATACAACATTATGTGTGGGTTTTGCTAATCCATCAGCCACACCGTTACGCCTATTTTTCTTGTCCTCCTCAGATTTTAGCTTGTATTCTTCTGTATTCCATTTTAATTGTCAGGATTTCCAGACTTCCTGTGGAATATGAGCTGGTTTAAAGCCATGTTTGTTTCTTTTTGGGCTCCTCATGTTGAAAAGATATTGACCATAACTTTGTGCCGCTTTCCTTGCCAAGCATGCCTCCCAGCAAATCTATTGTCTCATCCCAACAACATTTTTTCTACACATTACCAATATAAACTTAAGTTGAAGTGTAAATGTTTACCAAACAACAACTTATGACTTATAGTTACTTGAAACTCCTCCCAATATAATCCGCACATTTCTTTGCTTACTTGTTCCCAAGCGTACCCTTCTGGATCTACTCTTTGTTTAAATGACTGACTAATAAAGTGTGCACAAGGGCCTGGTGCCATTAGCCTGCAAGTAATCATGTGATGTGTTAAGTTATTAATTGATATGTAGGTGTAAACCAAAATTTAATACATAAAAAAAAGTTGTAATTAAAATTTGAATTGGTAGCTCACGTATTTTTCCAAACATGAACATTTAAACGTCCATTTGGTCCACAATCTTCAGAGGAATTGTTTTCACCTTCTACACTATCCACTACAGATCCATTCATGGTTGGCTGTGTTGGTGATGGGATAGATTCTTGGATAGGTGTTGTTGACGGGGTATATTCTAGGGTAGTTGTTGGGATAGATCTATATGTTGAAGATGTGGTAGTTCCTTTACTTAAGGAGGGTGATGGTAGTGTAGATACATGTTTTGAGGTTTTGGTAGTAAATATAGGTGTTGATGATGTGCTAGTGGGTGTTGGTGTTGAGGATGGTTTAGATGATGTAGGTGTTGAAGTTTTGGTTATTGATGTTCGTTTTGATGATTGTATTGGTCCAGTTTCTAAAGTTTTAATTGTTTTTTCTAAGGAGGGTGTGGATGTTGTAAGTGATGCCGAGGAAGTGGTATTCATCGGTGATGTTAATTATATAGGTTTAGGGGTTTTGTTGGTAGATGTTATAGGAGCTTTGGATGTAGTTGTTGGTATTAGGAAGTCAATTTCTTCATCATGTAACTGTCTGTTTACGAATTTTGCAGCAGAAATCATGTTGCGTTTCATAACTAGTGGTGTAATGAATTTAGTTGTCTTCACATCGGATGCTCCTTTTGCTTTCGAGTTCGACATCTTTCTAACACAAACAATAAAAATAAATTATATATGAAGGCATTACTTTGCATGCAAACTATTGAATACAATCAAAACCAATTTACATGAAGATGATCAGAGCACAAAAAACGATCGATCATCACGACAACAATAAATTAAAAAAATATAAATATTAGATGAGTGACAACCTATATCGCCAAAGTTAGTGCACAAACTTATAATGAACAAAGATTTCGATCAATAAGCTGCCAAAGATGATGATTGCAGAAAATGTAAACCCTATTTCTAAATGCTAAACTTAATTACCCTAATATGCAGCATAAACGTGTGTAGGTTGGAGGGAAATGAATTGTGAAATACTTTGAACCTCCGCTAATAAAATTCGAACTGTGCTAATTACCGCTAAATATTTAGTAATTCAAATTTATTTAAAGTAGTTACAGATTGATAGATAGAGTATATATACATATAAATAATGTCAAGAAAGAACATAGAGTAACGATGTGTTCATAGTATAATTTTAACTTAGAATTATATATGAGGACTAAACATTAACAAACTATACATCTTTATGATTTTTTCTTCAAACCGAAATTTATATACAAAAGACGTACAGGTCATGTCAATATATATAATAGTGGCTTATGGTGTCCACGGATGACATATGGGCCATTGGTTAACTTGGTAATTGATTACCGTGTTAATGGATGACATATGGGACATTGGTCGACATGGTAGTTGTTTATGGTGTGATGGTATCACCCATGAATGATATACGGGTCATTGGTCAACATGGTAGTTGCTTATGGTATCCATGTATGAAATACAGGGTCATTGGTCAACATGGTAGTTGATTATGGTGTCCATGGATGACATATGGGTCATTGGTCAACATGGTAGTTGCTTATGGTGTCCATGGTTGACATAAGGGCCATGGGTCCACATGGTAGTTGATTATGGTGTCCATGGATAACATATGGTCCATTCGTCAACATGTTAGTTGCTTATGGTTTGATGGTATCACCCATGGATGACATACGCGTCATTGATCAACATGGCAGTTG
This sequence comes from Lactuca serriola, assembly GCF_051521515.1. Lineage (NCBI taxonomy): Eukaryota > Viridiplantae > Streptophyta > Magnoliopsida > Asterales > Asteraceae > Lactuca > Lactuca serriola. The sequence continues at coordinate 161,777,780 of NC_136415.1, forward strand.
CTTAGGGTGTCCATGGTTGACATATGGATGACATATGGGCCATTGATCAACATGGTAGATGCTTATGGAGTCCATGAATGAAATATGTGGCCATTGGTCAACATGGTAGTTGATTATGGTGTCCATGGATGACATATGGGTCATTGGTTAACATTTTAGTTGCTTATAGTGTGATGGTATCATCCATGGATGACATACGGGTCATTGGTCAATATGGTAGTTGCTTATGGTGTCCATGGTTGACATATGGATTACATATGGGCCATTGGTCAACATGGTAGTTGCTTATGGTGTCCATGGATGAAATACGAGGTCATTGGTCAACATTGTAGTTAATTATGGTGTCTATGGATGACATATGGGTCATTGGTCAACATGGTAGTTGCTTATGTTGTGATGGTATCACCCATGGATGACATACTGGTCATTGGTCAGCATGGTAGTTTCTTATGGTGTCCATGGATGAAATACGGGGTCATTGGTTGACATGGTAGTTGATTATGGTGTCTATGGATGACATATGGGTCATTGGTCAACATGGTAGTTGCTTATGGTGTCCATGGATGACATATGGGCCATTAATCGACATGGTAGTTTATTATGGTGTCCATGGATGAAATATGGGTCATTGGTCAACATGGTAGTCGATTATGGTGTTCATGGGTGACATATGGGTTATTAGTCAACATGCTAGTTGCTTATGGTGTGATGGTATCACCCATGGATGAAATACTGGTCATTGGTCAACATGGTAGTTGATAATGGTTTCCATGGATGACATATGGGCCATTGGTCAACATGGTAGTTGCTTATGGTGTGATGGTATCACCTATGGATGATATACGGGTCGTTGGTCTACATGGTAGTTGCTTATGGTGTCCATGGTTGAAATATGGATGATATATGGGTCGTTGGTCTTCATGGTAGTTGATTATGGTGTCCATGGATGACATATTGGTGATTGGTCAACATGGTAGTTGCTTATGGTGTCCATGGTTGACATATGGATGTCATATGGTCCATTGGTCGACATGGTTGTTGATTATGGTGTTCATGGATGAAATACGGGGTCATTTCTCAACATGATAGTTGATTGTGGTATCCATGGATGACATATGGGTCATTGATCAACATGGTAGTTGCTTATGGTGTGATGGTATCACCCATGGATGAAATACTGGTCATTGGTCAACATGGTAGTTGATTATGGTGTCCATGGATGACATATGTGTCATTGGTCAACATGGTAGTTACTTATGGTGTGATGGTATCACCCATATATGACATACAAGTCATTGGTTAACATGTTAGTTGCTTATGGTGTAGATACTTGACATATGGATGACATATGGGCCATTGGTCGACATGGTAGTTCATTATGGTGTCCATGGTTGACATATGGGCCATTGGTCAACATGGTAATTGCTTATGGTGTGGTGGTATCACCCATGGATGACATATGGATCATTGGTCATCATGGTAGTTGCTTATGGTATCCGTGGTTGACATACGAGCCATTGGTAAACATGGTAGTTGCGTATGATGTCCATGGATGAAGTACAGGGTCATTGGTCAACATAGTAGTTGATTATGATGTCCATGATTGGCATATGGGCCATTGGTCAATATGATAGTTGCTTATGGTGTGATGGTATCACCCATGGATGATATACGAGTCATTGATCAACATGGTAGTTGCTTATGGTGTGATGGTATCACCCATGGATGATATATGGTTCATTGGTCAACATATATCATTTGTGTCTGTTGTGTGTTAAAATATAAAATTTTCAAATACTTAATTTTGTAGGAAATATTAATTTTTTGAATAATTTTATTAATAATTTAGTGTCCCCGAATAATCCGCGCTGAGTCTGATTAATCGCTTATCGCCAGTCGACCGCCGAGTGACCTTCGAGCGATTTTTACAACCTTGATTGAAATAGAAATTGAGTTTTTTTTTAAATATGACTTTTTACAAAACTACCCTTACTAATTAAATACGAGTCACTGTAGGTATTAGGAAAATTTGGTCATTTTATAATGGAACATCTTCTAGGAGCCATAATGTTTTCCGACAAAACACTTTGTTTCAGTTCATCACTCTTATTTCAGTCACATTGAAACAAACCCAAATTAAAAATTCTGATAGACAAAAAAACCCTAAAATCAATTTCACAGAATCGTATCTTAGTGAATGTTTATTATTATGGAAGCTAGTACTTCTTCTAAGAGTCAATCAAGAATTCAAACGAAATCACTAACAGACATGCCATTTGAAGTGATGGAGAAAATAATACTCGACTTGGAAAATATTTCAGCAGTCGAGGCTTTCAAGATGAAGAGTGTGTAAGTTTTGCCTTTGATAATTCTATTTCACGAGTGTATTTGAGTTGTCTTTACATTATGGAGCGAATATTGTGTTTCGTTTCCAGTTGCAAATTCTTTAATGAGGCAGGAAAAACGGATGAAGTATATAAACTTATGGAGTTAGATGGATTACGATTTCATATTTGTTCCGACTAGAAACATGCAGTGGTCAATAAATTCATAGAGATAAGAAACCCAAATATTCTATTCAGGGATGGATTGGTACGTTGTTATATATATGCATAGTAGTAATTAATCTGTTACTTGTTTTGCATAACTTTAACTAGAAATTATGTGTTTTAATGTTTTTTTTCAAATGAAGTTAATTTTCTTAGAAGCTGAAGATGAAGGGAAAACGATGCTTAAAGAAGCATCTGCATTGGGACATTTGGATTCAACATTTTTCCTGGGAATGATGCTGATGGCTGAGTGGAGACATAGGAAGCAGGTACCTTTGGACATGTTGAACAATGCTTACCGCAGAGCAAAAGGTAAGTTGAATCTTAGAGAAACTTGTTCTATGGTTCATCTCCACTTAAATAGGGAGCGGAGGAAACATGTACACTTCCATGGCTTCCATAGATCTTGTGCATTGCATAAGTCTATAATTAGTGTGTCAGACGCTTTTGTGAATGGATACAAATGGGTGTTTGTGTGTGAAATTGTTTATGAGATGTTTGTTTCGTTAGGTTTTCTAGGAATTCTGGTATAATTTATGAGTAGTTTGTTGATATCTACTTTCATATATATGACAATTAATGCTATGTAGATTCTTTTGGTTTAATATACGAATATATAGTAATTTACTTGATAAATAATTATTTGATATTGTCACTTGATTAGTAAATATGTTGTGTTGAGGGACGGAGTGAAAGTTTGGAATGACGCTTGAATGATGTTTAAATAATGTTTGAATAATATATTTTGGACTTTTAATATTGGTGTTTATATTGTATTCTGATTATAGTTGTAGTGTTTATATTGTATTGTGATTATAGGGTAAAATTATACACGAATAAACATAGGGACTAAAAGTGGCAACAAAGAAAAAGTATTGTGGCTAAAATCAAAGTAAAAAAAGGTACAATAAACATAGGGACTAAAAGTGGCAGCAAAAAAAACTATTGTTTCTAAAATCTGAAGTAAATAAGTTTACTATTAAAATCTTGTTCCAGTTTAATATGTATATTAGTACATGAATATATACTAGTAATTTGGTGAAATGTTAATATAAATGTATTACATTATGGATTATGATATATATATATATATATATATATATATATATATATATATATATATATATATTACTTTTGTCCTTTTTATTTCAACAATCAAAAGTCTAGTGTTATCTAGCTATAAAAGGCTATAATATTTGAATATGTGTTTTGACACAAATACCCTTAGTATTCACATATTTGGAATGATTTCAGGGACAATTTGGTTTTTTTGCACTCTAAATTGTTAAAGCGCCATCATACCTCTGACGTCACACTGGCACGTCACACTGGCATTCCAATTCTTCAACCATTCAGAACATCTTAACTTTTCCAGACGATAAATCTGCATACAAACATTAAAACCCCTAAATAGTCGAATGATAATCGTTCTCAAAAACGATTTTCTCCGATAATAAAGACTCATGTACTCCTCTCGACCAGATCAGCATAAAGTAAGTTTTTTTCCATACACTGTTATACTGTCATTCATAGTTATGCTTAGTTTTTAAAAAAATACATTGAAATCAACTACTCAACTGTGTATTTTGTAAGTAGAATGTCGAATACTAGAAGTCACCGTTCGTTAGATGATCTCCCACTAGAGCTTTTGAGTCGGATATTTGTAGTATTAGGGTCAGAAACTGCAAAAGACATCGTCCCTACAAGACTTTGGTAATTGTCAAAAAACATCAACTAATGAATGTATATTTGATGAAATAAAACTTTATTTGTTTGTTATTTATTGTGTATTTAAATTTTTGAAGTTCAAAGAAGATGTATGAAGCAGGGGGTGATCCTCTAGTGTACAGAACAGCATACATTGACATGTTTGAAGGAACGGGTCCCAAAAATCGAAAAGTTGATTTATTTATACGCTCATGTGCATTGCATAATAACATTGAAGCCATGTTCAGATTAGGAATTGTATGTGTAGATTCAGTAATTATATGTACTGTATACCATTTATTAATATTTAGTGTCATTGATGTTATATATTGATATTGTTATTCTGTTAACAGGATGAGTGCTTTTATTATGGAAATTTTGATTTAGGAATGACTTCATTGAGACAAGCAGCAGATGAAGATCATCTTGAGGCAATTTATTTGCTTGAATTGATCTACATTTCAAGAGGGTCTCATCAATGTGATGCAAGTATGTATATATGGTATATATGTAAATTAAATTATATATATATATATATATATATATATATATATATATATATAGTGATATTTACTATTTTATTGAAAAGGGTGAATTGGATTCATTAATGGATATTTTAATGTGTAGGTTTACAATTACGTGATGCCTATTTTGGATGGGTAGTTCCATATGATGGGAGTACACGGGTGTTGTTGATAGTGCCAAAGAGTTGTTGCAGGCTGTTGATGTTGTTCGTAGACTTACAATGAATAACATCACATTCCAATGTGAAGACCCACGTCATTCTGTTAAAGGTGCATTGGCAATAGGCCATGAAGAGGATGAGGATCGACAAAGATATTGCACGGTTTGACGTTGGTATGTAGAGTATGGTAGGTTTTGTATATTTCTTAAAAATATTAATGGTTGATAATAGAATGGACATTGAATATCAGTGTTCTTATTGTATTGTATATGAAGTTGTATACTACTACTATAATTTTATTTTGGTTTTGTGTTTACATCATTCTGTTTAAAGGGCATTTTAGTCATTTTTAGGCTATGTTGTTTGAGTAGGATGAAGTATATGTAAAACCCATATTATTTTTGTGATGAAGTATAGTTAATGTAATTAAAAATAAGTTTGTAATGAATTCGTTATTAAGGAAAATAATCTACATAGATTATATATACTTTAACATGCCCGGTTAATGTAATTAAAAATAACTTTGTAATGAATTCGTTGTTACTTATTCATTATATACTATGTTTTCAAGATATTATACACAACTTGATTAGCACAACTGGCTTAACCGTGCCCTTTTCTAGCATAAGCTTAAGTTTGAGTCTGTTTGGCAGCAATATCTACTTTATAATTCATTTTTACATTTTTTTAGCCAATAGTTTATGCCACATATTACCAGTTCAAAAAAAAAATTCATTCAAACCATATCTTACAAATTCTAATGATCATAATAATAATAATTCATCCATAGTATATCAAAATTAATTTAGCATACAACATCCCAACAAATGTTGTTACAAATTAGCTACTTGTTTTGTTCCATAGCAAAACAAGAAAACGAAATCATATTCCATAGCAAATACCTACGAATGATACTTCCGTTGCAATTGAACCATGGAATTGGTTTCTGTCACAAACTCTGTTGCATAGTAACCACAATGATGGATTCCATACTTGCAGAACAACGGAAAGTGATTTGGTAACAAATGTCGTTGGAAAATTGCAACGAAGTTCTGTTCCATAGTACTATCGGTAGCATAATACCAACGGATATGGAGTCGGTAGCATTTTACCTAGCAACTCCCACTCTTGCTACCAGAAATAAAATCCATAGACAATGTGGTAGCAGCATTGCTATGGAACAACATTTCATAGCACAATCCATTGCAGATTAACAATGAAAATATGTTCCATATCGATCTTCCCTAGCAAAATCGCGTTTTTCTTGTAGTGTAAACACCTATCACAAGGGACCTAGTCTAAGGATTTTCAACGAGGTGACAACACTACGTTAAGGGATTTCTCAACAATTTATGTCAAATAAGGAAACCATGTGGGGGATGGAGTATACCACTAAACACTAAGTTCACAAACACATACATGTTGCGAGCCTACTAGCGTTCCACTAGATTGTCAAGAAAAGTATGTGGTCGTCATCTATACTCCGTTAGATGACTGAAACAAAAACAATATTGAGGCCTCTTATCATTTTAACACACATTAACTATTTCATCTACCCATGTTATACCGAACATATTTGTAGATAAAAATACATAAACATTTTAAATCATTTTAAAACCTGTATGAAAGATTCATTCAACACCCATCTCAAATAGACAAACCATAAGTATACACATATCACGTATTTTATAGAAAGTACTTCATATCTATGTGTAAGATGAAAGTGACTACACACTCACCTGTTTTAAGGAAAATTAGGCAGCACTTCGTTTCTTAAAATAATATTCTTCGATGAAACCTGGATGTTTTCTAAAAAACCGGGCTTCACGTGGACACAGTTTCGGCTCAAAAACTAATCTTCTCAGGATCTTCAGGCTATTCGGGGCTTGCTTACGATGCTAGGATGATACAATAGGCTTGGGGGTAATTGTTGCAACATTAAAGAAAGTATAGGGGAGAGAGGATGGAAATTGTAAACAAAATTCGGATGACATCGTTCACTATTTATAGGGGCTGAAAGCTCGAGTTACCTTGGGCGTAACTTTAGAGTACGCTGGGTGTAATCCTTCTTCAACCAGTACGCTGGGCGTACATCGAGTACGTTGGGCATACGAAGGGATCAACCCAGACGTGTCAATGCTATGACATGTGTCCATCATGTGAAAGAGTAGGGCTACATGGCCATTCTCGAACCGTGAACATGAGTACGCTGGGCGTACTCCGAAATCTTAAACTTCAAAAATTCTTAGCTTTTACATATAATCTCTGTTTTTCAAGTTCTTTATATCCAAGCGTAGGTGAGACCGTGCTCTATAACTTTCGTTTAGAATCCATCAGCTAATTTTGATATATTTTTAAAGTTATATTTTTAATAGGCCAGGACAGGAAAATTCCGTTAAAAATACATAACTTTTTCATCCGACGTCGGTTTTTTTCTATCTTTTTATGATTGAACTACTATCAACAAGTTCTTTGATTCTCGTTTAGGTTGTTTTGGCTAAAAATCACTCGATCTAAAATTCGAGTTTCGGGCTGCATACTGCTATGCCAAATCTTAGAAAATTCATAACTTCTTCATTTGATGTCAGATTTGGACATTCTTTTTATGCATTCTCTTGGTTTAATGTGAACTATGAATTTCATTTAGATCATTAGGGATATAAAACACTTTATCGTAAATTAACTTTTTACATGACACAGCGTCGTACCGGTTCTGTCGCGAAACTTCAACAGGTCATAACTTCTTCGTTGTAACTCGAATTTCGGTATTCTTTATATCTCCGGAATCCTTGTTTCAACCACTACAGCTTCATTCTTAGATATCGAGATTATATATTAGTTATTTTTTATACGTATTTTTATTATTCTTTCATTAAATAAAAATAATTAAGTAAATAAGCAAAAAATTCACATAATTCCTATTATTACTCTAAAACACTACTAGAAAAACAGCCTTTTACGACGCTCATTGCGCGTCGTAAAGGGCTCAGACGACGTGCAAATGCGCGTCAAGGAAGGCCCTGTCATAAAGAGAGACGACGTGCTTTTGCGCGTCGTCTATAGACGACGCGCATTTACGACGCTCATTTACGACGCGCGATTACGACACGCAATGCGTATCAAGAAAGGCCCTGTCATAAAGGAAGATGACACGCATTCGCGTGTCGTAACCTTACGACGCGCGTGTTAATGACACGCAAAGCGTATCAAGAAAGCCCCTGTCAAGAAAGGCCATGTCATAAATGAAGATGACACACATTTTTGCGTATCATAATTTTAAATGTTTAAAAAAATATTATTTATAGATTTACTAATTTTCAAATTAAATTTGTATTTAATGTCTCATAATAGAAAATAAAATATCATATACAAAAAATACAATCCATTGCATAAAATTTAATGTCATACAAATAATCATATACAAAAAAATTACAATCCATTGCATAAAATAGAATCCCTAACTATCTAACCTCTTATTACATTGCTATTAAGAGACACCTTGCTTAATTTTTAATCCAACCTGTCTTCTGGTCTCCCAAGAGCGAATCATTAATATCACCCCTCAATCTTACACCATCAGGTAAAGTTTGTAGAAATAGAGGAAATGAGCTCCTAAATGATTAAGTACAGACAACAGTATTCAAGGGTAAAGTTGGCATTATACCTTCTTTGATCCTCCAAACAGGAGACATGCCACAACTTTTTTTACATATTCATGGCCAAATATGGAAGGGGCAATCTTGGAACATATGGTTTCATATACATTGCCTTCTACTGCAAAACTCTTGAATTCTTCAACAACTTTAACTGATCTCTCATATCCTAAACCTCAACTCTTTTGGTGCCTGTAACAAATTTTTTTTTAAAGAAGGGACAGAGTGGGCAAACTGTTGTACCTCAAAAGTTTGATGTTCCTTCCTCTGCCTGCATTACAGACCTAAAAATAGCATGCACACCACTAGTTAGATGTTTTAAGAATATATTGTATATGCATAACCTAGACCTAGTTCTTGCTCTTGCAATGTATGGATGCAAGCCATGACCGAATAAGGTATGATGTTATACAAGCTCATGCTTCGCCATCATGATTGAGTGATGATGATAATTTATAATACAGAAGAGGAAAAATTCATGCTGTTGGAACTTGTATCCAATCCTCAGGTGATAGCCCTATGGCTGTAATGTTTATGGACCAAACATTTTGCATGAGTACATTGACTAATATGAAAGGGATTAATTTTACTTACACTAATAGCACAACGTAAAACAATCTCTGAAATCTTGTGAATAATTGGTGTCAACTGTCAGCTTCTCCTTATGTCCAGGCTGTAAGTAGCAGTTAATTTCTCTCTCCTTTTCAGGGCCTAATAGTGTTGCAACTGCCAGCTGGCTAAAAGCACTCAACATTGACCTTTTTTAATCTAATGTCTATTGATGGTATTATTATTTATATACATAAAAAAGATGAATCACACCTTGATTTCCTTGTTTAGTTGTATGGTCGTTGTTCTCATTTTCTCAATGTATTTGAACAATGGGACAATCTTATGCCCTTATTATCCGATAACTCAATTTCCATGTCTTCAACTCTTGTCTGTGTCAACAACAAACATTTAAACAAACTGCCACCAAATATTTCAAAATAATGATCTATGAACATACCTGAAGCAGCAACCATGGTACGTTCTTGTAATAAAATAGGATTTTATCCAGATAAACATTATACAACATTTCATTATAAAGTATTTATAGTTTAAAAATAAATTTAGGGAATGCAAAAAAAATTAACCTTTTGGAATGAACTAGTGTTGCTTGCTCAAACAGACAAACAAAATTACATCAGATTAGCCCTACAAATATCATACATACACATATACTTGCTAGATTACTTGATTATTACATCTGTGTCTCTAGATTGAATATATACTCATTTCCAAAACAGTTGACTGGATGTGGTAATTCTGAATTTGACTCCTTACAACATGGGATGAGTCAATGACTTAAATTCTGGCTTCCAACATCAACAACCTGAAAAGAAATGTATGTCATTATCATGACATAACTCAACATTTGAGAGAAACAGAAGGATTTCTTACATATAACATTCTCTCATCTCCTGATATCATTAACCGAGAAGAATCACAAGTAAATATAATGAATTGGGCAGAAGGTCTTCTTTAGCAAAATACACCTAGCGAGGGATTGCCTTCTGTTCTTTCAGACACACAATACAACTGGTGAATCTCTTCTTTAGCACCATCATCTCAACTGCAACTTCCATTTGCTTAATTTGCTCATGGAATTTTGAGAAAGTGTAGAAGGGTAAAATAGAAATACCTTCTGGCAGCAGTGTTGGGTTAGGGCAAGCATTGCGGTCATTTGAGAATGAACCAATGCTGACGTGTACACAATCTCAAATGGCATTGTACTGATTCTCTTTCCAGCTTCAATTGCTTATTCTACTCCTTTTCTTGTTAAGGGCACATCAACACATCCAGTAAACAGATTCTTTTCATTCCACATTGATTCTTTTCATTCCACAGAGCAGCTTTAAGAACAATCTTTTTTTAAGCCAAGAAAATAATTCAATGAAATATCATCATTGGTATGCAGTTGATTCTTCTTTATGATACTTTATCAAATCCATCACACTTAAATAGTAATGACAAATGATGTTCCTTTAATGTTGTATTGGAACCCAAATCACCAATTTTACTTTGCATCTAGCTCGCCCCATAGCCATTCTAATCATATGTCAAACATAATGGAGTTCATAAGTTGCCATAGTAAAAGAGTTGAAATTACAGTATTACACTATTTAGAAGTGACTTACAAGTAGATTTTCAAGTATCAAACGGAATAAAAATCTGAATTGATTACACTTTTTGCTGATGATTTTACTTCTCTTGATCACGAACTTTTGGTGAAATTAATTTTCCTTGCACCCAAATTATACACATAATCGCTGAATGTTTTTCTATCAGTTGATCGATGCATAGATTATGCACCAAAATTTCAGCATTACTCATATGCCCTTGTTTTATCAACAAATAGAAATGAAGACGATGACACTTAACAGACCTTGTAAAGCTAATGTGGACTTTCTGCACAGAATATCAAAGCAAAAGCAAGTATTGTGGATGGAATTGTAGATAACCAAAAGCAGTTACATCACCTGGACATACATTCAAAAAATGAATCCAAATCTAAAATGTTAATTATAGTTTCAGAGGTAGACAAAGCTTTGTTACCAGCCTGAGATGCTCTTTACAAGAATCCCGATTAAAAGAGCTCCCATCAACCCTAAACATGTTGTAATTTGAATGAACCTTCCATAAGTACCACGCACAACAGGATGTGAAACCTGTGATTCCAACTCCATTCCACTATGTTGCAATTCCATTTCCATTGCCTTCCCCTGATGGCAACTCCTCATAGTCACGAGTTTCTTGGTTACATGAACACCTGGAAAATACAAAACACAAACTCATTACTTTATATATAACCACATTTTAACTCCAAATCAAAATCAATATAATTCAAATAATACTAAATCAGGTTGAAAATAATGATTCCAATTCCATTCCACTTTGTTGCAATTCCATTTCCTTTGCCTTCCCCTGATGGCAGCTCCTCATAGGCACCAGTTTCTTGGTTACAAGAACACCTGGAAAATACAAAACCCAAACACATTACTTTATATATAAGCACATTTTATCTCCAAATCAAAATCAGTATAATTCAAATAATACTAAATCAGGTTGATTATAGTGACCACATTATATAATATATTACCACTGTCAGGATGCTGCACTGCAATACAGTCCTAAAGATGGGTCATAATAATATCCTAAACTGCTGTTGTAGTAGTAACTATAAAAAAAATTAAAAAATAAAAATACAGAAACAATAAGATGCTGTTTCTTTTTGACTAAATATAAATCTGAATGGAAAACAAAAAGAGATGCATACCCTGAGGATTCATCAAATACATAATCGTTTTCTGTAGATCCAATGCCTGCAAGTGAAAACAGAATTGAGGGGAAATATTGTAATAAACCATCTGAATGAAAAAAACGAAAAAACTTCATGTCTGCTTACCAGTTGATGGATCAACAGTAGATTTGTCATCATCTTCAGCAAACATGTCAAAGGAATCATCCTTATTGTTTGCAGTATTATCTGCGGAAGGTATTCCATTGAGACCGGAATCACTCATTCCAGAGGAATTAGGTTGCTTGTTTCCTGAACTAGAAGAGGTCCCTTCCCCTCTAGCACGTGCTAGGTTCTCAAATCCCTCTGTAATTATAAAAACAAATGAAATCAGAGTTTCACTAATAACATTCCCAATAATTAAGAATATAAGAAATACTGTATTATTGATATTTAAATCATTTCATTATTAAACTTCTAAAGAAATGCTAATTACCTCCTTCCCTCTGAAAGACCTCCTGTTTTTCATCATACACATCTGCAAAAATATTTATGACATAAATCAGAATGTTGACAAATTTATAATAATTATCAAGAAAAATGTTGAAAGAAGATTATCTCAACTATAGTCAACATCCTCCATCAGCTTCATGGCATCTTCAGTTAGTTGATCAGACACAAATTTTGTTTCAGCTAACATCTTTTCCTTTCTATTAGAACTTCCTTTCAGCCTTCTTAAAGCTTGCAACACCTGAAAAAAAAAATTATACTTATTATTTTCATCAATCAGTTTGAAAAATAATAAAAGAGAATTGAACAATTTGACATAACAAGAAACTTACTGTCTCCCCAGGTTGAAGCACATCAACAATTCGTCTCTTGATATGAGACATGCTAAACACATACAAGAAAAATTAATTCATAGAGTTCACAGAAAAAAAAGTAGATAGAAACAATAAATCAAAAAACTTTGTTTATGCGCTTGAATTTCTAGGCATCTGAATCTTTCTTTCCAGATTTTGTCTTCTCCATTGAAAGTCTCTAGTCGATAGAAACAATAGAAAACCTTGATTTTATGTGCTATCGACAGAGAAGAAGCGTCTGGACTCTAGGGTGAGGGGTTTCTTTTGAAATCACGATGGTTTTTGAGGATTCTTATTCAAAAGCTTGAAATTTATCTTCAAGGTTTGTCTGTGTTTCATGTGTTGAAAACACGAGAGATGTAGAATATCGAGTGAGTTGCCTTACCAAATGTTCCTCATTTATAAATGAAAAAGATCTCAGGGTAGGTTCTTGACACTGATACGCACCGATTCAACAGCTACCAAGTTCGATAGAAAATTGAGGAAAATCGTCTTGAGAGGGGAAGTTATTTGGGAAGAACTTGAAGCATTTGAAACCCTAGACCTTGATTCGATGTAACTTGACAATGGCCATTGTAGATTGATAGATTGAAGACCTGGAGCGATCCCTTGTGAAGAAAGCTACGCGATTACAGAGAGTCCTTGTTGACCGAATCCAAAGATTTCGTCAATGGCTCTATCGGGTTTGGTTAAATCCCTAGTTTGGAATGTGCTACATCTGTTTCATTAACTTGCCAAGTCAATTAGGGTTTTTTAATGAAAAATGAAAGGGGTTAATGGATTGGGATGATGTCGTACCTGAGAAAAAGAAAAAGAAAAAGAAGGAGACCTCGCAGATCAATTACGACTCATCTTCGAGGTTTACAATGAGACGGGAGGTAGATAATGAAGGGAGATCTAGAGGAGAGAGTATCAGAGAGGGGAGAGTAAATTGAAAGGATGAAAAATAGATAGAAGATAGAAAAAACAAGGCGGGTTTTCAAAATTTTGGGGATTTCGTTTCCCCCTTGTCTACTAAAAGCGCGTTTCATTAAAACTATAAAGCGACAGGTACAGACGACGCGTGTTTAAGATAAAGCGCCCTCCGTGTTTTTAATTTTTTTTCTTGAGACACTAAATTAAGGGCACGCAATAATGTGTGACGTAAATCCTTAATTTTTTTGGAGAGATAACACTATTTTAAGGGCACGTCCTTTTGCGTATCCTTAATCAGCGCATGTCGTAATAAGCGCGTCATTAAAGGTCTATTTTCTAGTAGTGAAACAAGTTACAAAGGTTGATCTAGACTATTAAATTATCATTTATGCTTTGGCCCAGAAACACGGGCGTTACAATTCTCTCCCCCTTAGGATTATTTCGTCTAGGGAATCATACATCAAGAAACAAATACAGATAGCGACTCATCATGTCACTCTCCGTTTCCCAAGTGTGATTTGGCCCATTTACGTGTTTCCATCACACAAGCACTAATTCGACCATCTTGCGTGACAACTTCTTAGTCTTACGATCAATGATTTCCTCTGGTTCTTTGATTAACCTCTCGCTTTCATCCAACCTTAATTCAGAAATTGGAATTATGTCAGAAACTTCTCCTGTGAACTTCCTTAAATAATATACATGGAAAGTGTTATGAATACCATCTAGTTCTTCTAGTAGTTCTAGCTTGCAAGCTTGATTGCCAATCATCTAAAGAACTTTAAACGGTCCAATAAACCTTGGACTCAACTTTTCTTATTTACCAAATCTTATGAGTCCCTTCCACGGAGAGACTTAAAGTAAAACCAAATCTCCAACTTCGAATGTTATTGTTTGTCTTTATTTGTCAGCATAACTCTTTTGACGATCTTGAGCTGCTAACATCCTTTCCATAATCACTTTCAACTTTTCAGCAGTCTGATGGACTACCTCAGGTCCCATAAACTACTTTTCTCTAGCTTCAAGCCAACATGATGGCGTTCGAAACTTTTATCCATACAAAGCTTGATAAGGTGCCATCTTAATACTCGAGTGGAAACTATTATTATAGGAAAATTCTACCAAAGGTAAATGTTCATCCTAATTACCTTAGAATTTCAGGGTACATGCTCTTAGTATATCCTCCAACGTTTGAATTGTTCGATCGATTTGACCATCAGTTTGTGGATGGCGAGCTGTACTTAGACATTATTTTGTACCCACTTTCTCTTATAGACTTCTCCAAAACCTCGACGTGAAACGACTATCACGATCTGATACAATGGTTAAAGGAACACAATGAAGTCTCACTATATGTTTCAAGTAAGAATTTGCAAGCTTTTCCATATACTCTTTCTCATTGGTGACTATGAAATATGCACTTTTTGTGAATCGATCAACGACCACCCAAATCATGTTGTGGCCGCTTTTCGTTCTGGGCAGTTTAGTTACAAAATCCAAGGTGATGTCTTCACATTTACCCATGGGTACATGTAAAGGTTCTAAAATCCCATATGGTTTCTGATGTTGTGCCTTAACCCTCGCACATGTCACACACTTAGCCACATACTTTGCAACATCAAGCTTCATCGTCGGCCACCAGTAGTAGGGTTTCAGATCGCTATACATCTTTGTGCTGCCGGTATGAATTGTGTACATAGTCTTGTGAGCTTCTTCTATCATACTATCTTTTAATCCTCCCAGCTTAGGTACCCAAATCCTATCTTGGAATACCTTCAACCCTTCGTTGTTTGTACCGAACACTAATGTTTGCTTAAATGTTCTTCCTTTCGGTCATTTTTCTCTAAAGCTTCCTCCTGAGCTTTCTTTATACTTTCCACAATTTTCGAGACAACTTCAATGCTCAATGCTCTTGGCCTTTTCTTTTCAAGGTTTACCTTTCGATTGAGAGCGTCAGCAACAACATTTGCTTTACTAGTGTGGTAAAGAATCTCACAGTCATAGTCCTTGAGTAACTCTAGCCAGCGTCGATGCCTCATGTTTAATTCCTTCTGATTAAAGAGATACTGAAGACTCTTATGATTAGTGAAAAGTTTGCACTTTGTGCCATAAAGATAATGCCTCCATATCTTTAGGGCGAATATTACCGCTGCCAACTCCAGATTATGAGTGGGGTAGTTCTTTTTCATGCTCGTTCAATTGTCGAGATGCATATGCTATCACATTTTCTCTTTGAGTTAGAATACATCCCAACCCAACTCCAGATGCATCGCTATAAACTGTAAAGTCTTTAACTCCTTCAGGGAAAGAAAGAATTGGTGTTTCACATAATTTCTTCTTTAATTTCTTAAAGGCTTGCATATGCTTTTCACTCCAAGTATAAGTAGCTCCTTTGTCGGTCAAAGTTGTCAATTGAGCAACTATCGATGAAAAACCTTGGATAAATATTCGATAATATCCAGCTAATCCTAGAAAGCTTCGGATTTCCGTAGGACTCTTTGGTTGTTCCCACTTTGTTATAGCTTCAATCTTAGCTGGGTCAACCATAATCCCTTCTTGGTTAACCACATGACCCTAAAATTGGACTTCTTGAATCTAAAAATCACATTTGGAGAACTTTGCTTATATATTCTCCTTCTTTAATACTTCTAACACTTCTTGCAAGTGTCTGCCATGCTCAACCTGGCTTTTCGAGTTAATCAGAATGTCATCTAGGAACACTATCACAGATTTATCGAGGAATGGTTTACAAACCCTGTTCATCAAATCCATGAAGGATGAGTATTGGTTAGTCCAAACGACATAACCAAAAACTCATAGTGTCCATATCTTGTTCTGAATGCAGTCTTCTCAATATCCTACTCTCTTACCTTTAGCTGATGATATCTTGACCTAAGATCGATCTTCGAGAAATGGCTCAAACCTTGCAACTGATCAAACATGTCATCAATCCTTGGCAACGAGTACTTGTTCTTTATTGTTTCTTATTCAAGTCTTTATAATCTATGCACATTCTCATGCTCCCATCTTTCTTCTTTACGAATAATACCGGAGCTCCCCAGGGTGATGAACTAGGTCTAATGAAACCGTCGCCCAACAATTCTTGAAGTTGTGTCATAAGCTCCTTCATCTTTGTCGGTGCTAATCGGTATGGGGCTTTTGCTATAGGTGTTGTTCTTGGTAACAAGTCTATTCTAAACTCCACTTGTCTATCAGGGGGCAATCTAGGAAGATTTTCGAGAAAAACTTTTGAATATTCACACACCACTGGTATGTTGTGCATTTCCTTATACTCCTTCTTGGCATCGATCATGAATGCTAAGTATGATGTACATCCTTTAGACAAAAATTTTGTGGCTTTCATCAGGGAAGTACACCATAAATGACTCTTTTCCGGTCGGGTTTACCCTTACAATCTTTTTTCTTGCGTAGTATTTCAGCATCATTGGTTCTAAGCCAATCCATTCCTAGAACGATGTCGAAACCATTTAACTCAATGGGTAGTAGCTTCTCTTGGAATTCGTTTCTGTTTAGGTTGATGACAATGGTCCTAATACAATCAATAATCGGTATGAATATGCCACTAAAAACTTCTACAATTAGGGCATCAACTAGCTTTTCTATAGGCAATGCTAGTCTTTTATCAAATTTATGTGATATAAAGGAGTAATTCGCTCCGGAATCAAACTAGAAATTGGCAGGCAATCCATTTACTAGAAAGGTACCTGATGCGACATTCGTTGCATCCTTTGTGGCTTCGAAAGTCATTTGGAGAGCTCTGGCTTGACTTTGGTGGGAGATTAGGCTTTACTGCATCCTTCTTCTTCGGGAAATCCTTCAAAATATGCCATTCTTCAAGGCATCCATAGCACACCCTTTTATTGGTTGTGCAGTTGCTGGTGTAGTGCCTTGGGTTTCCACATTTGAAACAAGTGACTTCTCCGTCACATTTTACCTGGTGCTTCTTCTTGCATTTGTCGCGCCATTTGGTTTCACCTCCTCCAGAATTCTTTGTACCAGATTTTGAGAACTTGCTCTTCTTTCTTGAATTTGACAACCCATCAAATTTCATTTTCTCATCAACCTCTGCTCTCTCCAAACCCTTCTCTTGTATCTGGCTCTCTACATTCTTAGCAGTCCAGATGGCGGCTTTCAAAGTGGTTGCTTGCTTGACCATTGGACCAAAGTATGATGGTAATCCATGGGTAGACTTGTTAACCTTGGAGAGTTCGGTTGGAACTAGGTATGGAACAAGCTTCATCTTTTCTGTAAAACTAGTAGCGTACTCAGTGACGCTTCAACTTCCCTTCTTCAGATTAAGCTATCACATGCCTCCTCTGCATCAGTACCATGCCTAACCCAGAGATTGATGCATCACAGTACACTACCAAATCATCCAGTCCCTCATGTAGTACGAGAATCGGAGCCTCACATAATCTCTGTCTGAAGGTCTCAAAAGCCAACTACTGATCTGGGCCCCACCGAAATTTCACAATCTTCTTAGTCAATCGGGTCAAAGGCATGGCGATCTTGGAGAAATCCTGGATGGATCTCTGATAGTACCCCTCTAAAGCCAAGAAGCTACGAATCTCTAATGCGTTCTTCGGTACTTCCCACCACATCACAGCCTCAACCTTGGCTGGATCAATCGAAATTCCTTCTTGGTTGATGATATGCCCAAAAACTATACCTCACACGGCCAAAAGTCTCACTTTGAGAACTTGGCATAAACCCTTTTCGTTCTCAGTGTCTCTAATACCTCCCTTAGATGCTGCTCATGTTGCTCCCTGGTCTTAGAATAGACCAGGATATCATTAATGAAAACGATCACCGACCGATCCAGCATCGGTCTTCACACTCTGTTCATGTGGTCCATGAACGCTTCTAGGGAATTGGTGAACCCAAATGGCATCCCCACAAACTCATAGTGCCCATATCGAGCCCTAAAACCTGTCTTCGGTATATCCTCATCCTGAATCCTCATCTGATGGTGTCCCGACCGAAGATCAATCTTGGAAAACCAAGACGCACCCTACACCTGATCAAACAAATAATCGATCCTCGGTAATGGATAATGGTTCTTCACCGTCAGTTTTTTCAGCTTCCAATAATCAATGCACATCATGTTATATTCCTCCTTCTTTTTTACAAACAAGAACAGAGCTCCCCACGGGGAACTGCTTGGGCAGATAAACCCTCGGTCTAACAACTCTTGAAGCTGCATAGATAGCTCCTTCATCTCAAGTGGAGCTAGTCGATACGGTGCCTTGGCTATCGGAGCGGCACCCAACACCATATCAATGCAAAACTCCACCAGCCTCTCCAGAGGCACCCCTGCTAACTCCTCGGGAAAGACATCCCAAAACTCTTGCACAATCGGAACACTACCCACATCCACCATGGTCTCAACCCTCGTATTGGAGATATATGCCAAAAATCCCGAACAACCCTAATGAAGTAATCTCCTAGCCCTCGTAACTAAACAGAGGGTCGGCCCCTGCGAGGCCCTCTCTTCGTGAAAAAGCAGTTCTCCCCCACTTGGGGTTCGAACCCTCACCAGCTGGCGCTAGCAGTCGTCATGGCCCCATTGGCCCCCAACCAGTCCATCCCTACAATCACCTTCAGCCCTCACAACGGTATCAAGATTAGATCAACACGAAACCTCTCCCCAAGAACATTCAGGACACAGTCTCGATACAACCTCGTAGGACTCATGGTGTGGTCGTCTGCAATCTCCACCTCATGCAGGGAATCCAATGTTTCCGGTGCATCCAGAAACTTCTTGCTAAGCACAAGACACACAAACGATCGAGTAGCCCCCGAGTTGAATAGAATGTGAGCCGGCATATCATTGACCAAAAAGGTCCCTATACATAAGCACAATACACACATAAGAAATGAAAATAAATATAGAGCAGGATAATAGCATACATACCAACTATAATGTCTGGCATTGCCCGAGCCTCCTCGGTAGTCAACTAAAATGCACGGCTCTTCACCACTAGAGAATACAGCTTAGCAGGGTGGCCATCTGTGATTATCAATGTGGCGGGCGTAGGCACCGTCACTGCTCCTGCCCCTCCCTGTAACCTCGGACAATCGGCCTGTTTATGGTCGTTCTAGGTACAGTGAAAACAAATCAAACCCTTCTTGGGGCAATGTTGCTCATGTGACCCTTCTATCCACATGTGTAACATCCCGAGCCCGCTACTCGACAAGCCCCATTGTGTGGCTTATCGCACTTGGCACACTGGTGATGACCCTGCTGGCCCATACTGGAAGAATTAGAGGTCTTAGGCTTTTAAGCCTGACCCACAATTGACTGTGCCTGCTCAGGTTTCTTCTTTGCATAGAAGTCCAACTCTATTTCCTGCTCATGCGCCTTTTCCGCCATCTCATTCAGGGTTTTGCACCTTGTAAAGCTCACAAACTCCTGAATATCATCCCTCGGCATGGAATGATACCTCGTCCGCCTCATATCCTCATCGATAGCATAATGTGGGATGAACAATGCTAGTTCCCGAAACCTGGTGGTGATCTCCGCCACATGTAGGTTTTAAATCCTTGCTGAGACTAGTGTCGACTTAGGTTTTATCAACCATAGATCTAGAGAACATGACAAATCCAAGTAAGTCTTATCACGTATATAAAAACATATGGATTTTACTAGCGAATCTATGATGGTTAGTGTAAACATTATGGTAATATATCATTAAGATTCTAAGGACTTAGAATGTATAATTCTGCCTTATTTCCTGTTCCTTGTTTGGTTGTGGGCTTAAGGCGGAGTCACTCATTCGACTGCCCTTGCAACCTTAATGATATACAACTATTTTACACCAAGCAATTATAAAAGAACTGGTAGGGCTTATACTACCATCTTTGTCGTTAATTGTCGAAACCGTTTTAGTGCTAATACTCACCAAATACAACCCGAAATATTTATAGTGGTAATCACAAGAATAAATCGGAGAATATAAAGGCATGCGTAGAATACACTATCATTCCAAAACAATAACTCCTTCAAATTGACTTAGCTCAAGTTATAATAAGAAATTCCAAGGTCGTCGTTTAACATCAGGCATATTGGTCCCCGCGATACCAATTTCTTGTACTTCGAAAAGTACCCCCATCCTTCCCCAACTCACAAAGTCCCAGTCAAAGTGCTAATTTCGGGACGAAATTCCCTCAAACGGGGGGATGATGTAACAACCGTAATTTTCCAGTCAAGTCAAAGTCAACTAATGTCAACAAGTCAAACCGGTCGACTCAATTAACCCTTGTGTACTAGGGCTTACGTTAGGTAAGTACTATACAACTCGTTATTCTAATGAGAAATCACCAATTAAAAAGTTCGTATATCTAGATTTCCTTAACCTAAAACTGTGGTAAGTAATGAACCAAACCGATAAAACAATGTTGCATACTCATCGGCAGTGTGTAACCTTAAACATGGATTAACGGGGTTTACGAACCTTGCGTTGCGAAGCCAAACTCTGAAATAGGGCACAAAAGAAGCCTCTCCCAAATCTCTCCAAGAATGTGAAATCTCTCCCAAATCTCTTCAAGCATGCCAAATCTCTCCAAGTATGTCAAATCTCTCCCAAATCTCTCCAAGAATGTGAAATCTCTCCCAAATCTCTCCAAATAAGCCAAATCTCTCCAAGTATGTCAAATCTCTCCCAAATTTCTCCAAGTATGTCAAATCTCTTCAAGTATGCCAAATCTCTCCAAGTATGTCAAATCTCTCCCAAATGTCTCTCAAAACCTCTTTTGAATTATTTTAATCATTTGGGGCATCCCGACACTTGACTTAGTGAAAAACCATTCGAAACGGGAAGATACATTGGAAAATAGCCTTTTAGGGCCGAAGTCTCTCTATAGGGGCCAAACCCTCCTTGAACCGAAGCTCCAAGGACCAAATCCGAAGGCTTCTTAAGGAACCGCAACCATAAGACCAGAATTGCTGAGGACCGAGGCTGCGGAAGACCGCAACGCTGAACCGCACCCGCAGTTGGAGCACCGCACCTGACCCTGCCTTCGGTCCCTCTTGACGAGCCACCTGCGGTACCTGCTCGGACCGCAGTCCCCTCCCCCTCGGACCCAATTCAGCGACCAAGCCACTTCGGTTCTAAGGTTGTTGAGACCGGACCCTCGCCCTGACTTCGGATTTTCCCATTTTCCACCTAGTTTTCGAGCCCAACTCCGTTTTAAGCCTGTTTTTAATTATTTTAACGAGGGATTTTCACCCAAACTTATATTTTGACATATAAGGCCCCATATATTCATAAATTAAGCATATTTTTAGGGAAATCCTTATTTAAGAGTAAAAATCTATTAAGTAAGATCTTGGGGTGGAGTGTTGACTTTGCCTTAGTGTGTGACACAAGCAACCACCGCATGCCCACTCCATGACCATCCATTGTGCTTCCACCATACCTGGTCATTCAAGAGTACTTTCCCCACCATTTGAACAGCCACACTCTTGGTCAAAAGCTGAAAACTCCTATATCTCCCCACTTTCCTCTCATTTCTCTCATTTCCACCAAAGATCAAACACATCTTTTCTCTCAAATTCTCTCTCACAATTTCGAGATTTCCAAGGCATTTTTCAAGATTTCCTTCTACATTTGGTAAGAATCATCACCCTTCATATGGTTATTACACTTCCTTTTACTCAAATCATTGATTTCTTACACAAACTCCATCATAATTGTGTTAGATTCTCGAATCTTCAAGCAATCCTCCAAGTGTTCTTGAGTTGAACACTTCTCTCCTTCAACATCCACCCACTGAAATCACATAAGGTGAGTTCATACCCCTAAATTTTCATGTTTTCTTCAAGTTTTAGGGGGGGGGGGGATACAAGTTAAAACACCAAGAACACAACCAAACTCAAACAACAACTTTCATCAGAAAAGTTGAGTCTTATTCACGGACTGTTTTGGTCAACTTAAACATTTTAGTTTTGAAAACTGTATTAGGTGCAAATAGTTCAGGTTCATAACTTTAAAATGACGGCTTGCACATCTCCATACGGTTTTTCTACAATTTATGGTGATTTTTACAAAAATGCCTATCATTTCATAAACGAATTCGGACCAGTCAGTGAATATGAACATTTTAACACAAGTTAAAGACTTCCAAAAATCATAATAAAAATTATGAATAATCTAGACACATTTTACGAACTCTCAGAATTTACGGATTCAGTTTTTGACTTCATATGATTTTTCTATGATTTTTATAAAACAGTGTAGAAAGGTTAAAAAATAGTTAACAACTTATAACTTTCATAACACTTTGTATTATGTTGAGCAAAGTGTATAACCATAAGTTCTAAATATTAAATATGTTTTCTTATTAATTCATCATCATAAACTGAAATTCAGTCATTCATGATAAGATTTTGCATTCATTTAGAACACATATAATAAGCTATAATAAGCATAGTTTATGGATAATGCATTTTCATAAAAGAGGTCTTTTACATTACAAACGTTTTGGATAAACTATAATAGGTATAGTTTATGTATCATTTACATTTCAAACTTATTTACCAAAGGTTTTCAGTTCAGTTCACGTAAATCTGTTAATGAATAAATTTGTGAGACATTTCCCTTCATGTTACCTTCATGGTAACAAAGTCAAAAGTCCTGAAATTGTAACTAGAGTCTCTTGTAGGGAGAACGTGATAGTTGTGTATAGATCTATATTGGGTCTAACAAGCCCACACCAGAGTTGCATGCAACAGCTAGACCGGTAGGTCTAGGGTGACAAGTGTCATTTAACTTGCGACGCTGAAGAACGTCGTATTACGAGGCCGTCTGAGTCTTAGCATGGTTATAATAACTCACATGTGGTATTAACAAATCATAAGATTTACAGGTTCTACTTTTAATTAGCGAGTTATGTCGATTTAACTCACAGGAATTACTTTAAGTATGGAAAAATACTTGTACGCTTTTATATCAAAAAGGATTTTATGCCGATTTAAAATCACTTTTATATCTTTAAGTATGGAAAAGTACTTGTTTATTTTCAGTCCTGGGATTTAGGACTACCTAACTTTTATAAGGAAAATGTTGGATTTTCTTTGGAACCTATTTCTATTAAAACTACATAAAGCTAGAATTGTTAGACTTCAACTATAATCGCTAAGTGTATATGCTAGGGTTATATAAGAATCTAGTCACAATCGACTTAGAATTGGTGGGCCCGCCTTATCTCCTGTTCCTTGTTTGGTTGTGGACCTAGGGCAGACCCATTATATTCAACAGTTTATTTAACTTAATTTTTATATAACTTATATACGCTGAGTGATTATAGAAGGAATCTTTGGGTTCTTCTAGAGTTCATTATCGCATAACATAGAAACATTCATTTCACACTTGATAAAGAAAATATTGGATTTTCCGGAAACATAATTTGCCGCTTTTTCAAGGAAAACGGTTTCTTTCTCAAACAAAACTCTTATGAAATCACCAACTTAATTGTTGACACTTTTTTTAAAACTACTTGTATTCTCAGGAAACCAGTGAAACAGGAAAACAACATTTTGAGGATGGGACGTTAAATCGCCAAACAGTTCATTTTGTCATCATAATGTAATTGATTTTGAAACATGTAAACTTACTATGATGTAACTTTTTCAATTATATTTATGACGATTGTATTTACTTTGAGCACTATTATACTCGTTGTTGTGATACTATACATGAAGTCCTCCACCCACGGACGTTTCCACCATCCTTGGTTTGGGGGTGTGACATTGACTTTCGTTTAAAACTTCCTCCCATTGAGGGATCAGGAATAGGAGTCACTACGCCATGGCGGACTCAATGATCAATGAGTCGCTGGGCCAAGCGTTTGGCACTATCGAATGTAGTTGGTTTTGAAGACATTACATCTCCTTGGACAAGGGGTGATAACCCTCAGATGTACCTTTCTATCTTCCTACTTTTCGGGGTAACCATCTTAGGGCATAGTGATACCAGGTCGCTAAACTTGTCAGTGTAGGCCACTATGTCTGAGCCGACCATGGTATGCTCCCATAGTTCTTGTTCCAGCTTTTGAACTTTGCCCCTTCGGCAGTATTCTTCCAACATCATCACTTTTAGGTTTTCCCAACCTATCGAGTTAGACACTGATAGAGTTAGTGACTTAACATGGCAATTCTACCATGTTAGGGCTCTTTCGGAAAAGGTGCACGCAGCAAACTTAACTTTGCTCCCTTCTGGGCATGAACAGACTGCGAAGACCGAATCTGTTTTCTCGAACCATCGCATCAGAGCAATGACTCCTCCATTTCCATTGAAGGATTTGGGTTTGTAGTTCATGAAGTCCTTGTACGAACACTCTTAGGGGCGTCAGTGGGTAACTCCGGGGTTTGTTTGGTAGGTACCACTACCAGATCCATTGGTACCACCTTCGCTAATGTGAGCTAGAGCAGCTGATACTGCGGCTGATATCACTGCTTGGAGAGCAGTAGAATCGAATTGTAGTGGTGGATTCTTTGTTTTGTTATTGTCTCCGCGCCCTATAGGTCTACCACGAGGGTTCTGGGAACAATTCATAAAAGGAGTCTATACAAATAAACTTTATTAATCAGGAGTGGCTGGCCCTGAATGAATTTTTTTGCGAATTGAACAACTTATAATGGATGCATGTAAAGAAATAATCCTAACACGTAGTATGAGTAGTGTATTCACTAGCTCACTAAGTCATTCATGGGTATTATTTATTAGTGTGACGGATTTAAGACGTTTTTGTTTCTCCGGTTGATCACTTCTTGGAAAGCTCTTGTTGAATCTCTTCTTGTTTCTGCTTGACTTCTCTACTAACTACCATGATGGAGTGGTTACATCTATCAGGGTTTGTCATAGAGAATGGAAGTGTATAAAGAATCTATGAAAATATGGGTATTATTATGGGGTGATCCTTATTGCGTCCATCTATAATTTCGCAATGTATATGAGTTGTATATAATTTAAGATTAAATAGACCTTCGAATACGTGATCCTATTCCATAACCACAACCAAACAAGGAACATGTAGTGAAGCATAGATAACAAATTCTAAGTCTATAAAATCTCAATTTATATAGAACCTTGGAAGTATACACTCTAAAATCATAGATCTACCAGAAGGGTCTCTTAAATTCTCACATAAGTTATTTATAACGCCTAAAATACTCCTATAGTATTTTAATGTAATGAACTTGGTATGTTTTAAAGTTGTTTTTGTCTTGTATTATCATAAAATACTCCCATAGTTTTTTAACCTTTTGTTCTGATCTTGAAATCCCTTGAATAGTGTTAGGTAAGCTTAAGACTGTTGCAAAACCACATCACTCCCAAGCACATGTCGGTCACATCTCAAATGAATATAGTTGATCAGACTATATTGATGCCAGATATGATTACCTAACTGCCCATGTTTAACTATAGTGTTCAACCTTTAAATACTTATATTTTGTTCTTCTTCTGATACTTGTTCTAGTATGTATATAGGTATAAGCAAGTAGGTATATTTTTATAACATATTGTTATATTCTTAAAGTATATTATTATCTAGAGCACTTCGGCCCCATTGTATTTATAGTTGTATATCTTTTATAGGTTGATATACTTAGTTCACTATAAACAATGCTCTGATACCAATCTGTCACACCCCCAAACCGGAACAGCAGAAACGTTCGGGGGCGGAGGACGTCATGTTTAGTATCACAACACATGTATCATAGTAAGCATAGTAATAAACAACCATTGTATTAATGTTAAATTGTTTACACGAAGTGACTCACAAAAGATTGAATCCAATAGTAAATAACAAAATAAGTCATGAAGCTACTATACTCCATCTTCTGAATCCCAGCATGCGTACCTGTCTACTAGTTTCCTGAGAATACAAGTTATTTTGAAAGAGTAGATCAGCATTTAAGTTGGTGAGTTCATAAGTATTTTAGTGATGTCAATTATGTTGAAAGTTCTTTTTAGATTAGTTTGCATGTTCCTCTAGAAGATCCTATATCTTCTGATATGATGAAAGATAAGTCAAATGACTCTACAATCCTTTCTATATGTACTAAATGGATACAAGTTATATATAATTTAGAGTAAACAACCAATCGTTTGTAGGAATCTACCCTAAGCCCACAACTAAACAAGGAACAGGGAATGAGGCGGAAGTCACACATCCCATGGGTAGATCTTTATTGTATACAACCCTGGTGTGTTCATTCGGTACTTACGGAGTTAATTGTAATAGTTCCTTTATTTGATTGAAAACATTCTTTAAGAAAAACCCTTATTTTCTTTACTAAAATTGTAACCACAATAGTTCCTTCTATAATCACATAGTTTACAGTAGCTATAGATAATCTAATATCGAATGGGTCGTTAATTGTGTGAATCTGCCCTAAGCCCACAACCAAAAAAGGAACATGGAGTAAGGCGGAAAACACACATTCAACTGCCTATCGGATGTTAATTATGTATAACTCTGCTGTATAAACTAAGCTATTATAGAACTAACCACTAGAGGTCCTTTAAGTTGTACTGGGTTAATAAAATGGTTTAAACCCTTCACTGATAAGTTTCTAGTTTAGATTACTTAATGTTCTATCTGAAAAGTATGTTATTGTACTAGAAAATGGTGTATTGAATTTGTATACTATGACCTGACCCATACCTGGTACTCCTTATGATTACTTGGTGTATACGGAATATATATAGCGAAGATCGATTAGATAGTAGACTGAGTGAATCTACTCAAAGCCCACATCCAAATAAGGAATAGGAAATGAAGTGGAAAGCACACGTTCTACTGTCTACCAGACCCGCTTAATATATATCCCTGCTGTATCTACTGAGGAATCATAAAGTTAGCATTATAGGCCCCCTTCTAATTGAATGTACTAAGACTCGGATGTTCTGTTTGTCTTGTTTAATGATGTAAGTTTTCCCATGTTAAGACTATTTTTAATAGATGGCATTACCTTTTATGTGAGGATATCACAATAAGAATGTAATGGGAAAATGAAAGTATTCAGTAATGTTATATAAAGTGACCACTGAAGCACTTTCTACCTTATAACCAGTTTGTTAATTAAGGTTAAAATGTGATGTGGTTGTAACCATACTTGATCGACTAGTATATGACACAACGTTCCAAAGACATCGAAATGGTATGCCATTTGTCACTTGTAGACCTGCAGGTCCCACTGTAGCTATCAGCAAGGTGTAGGATTGTCTATCCAGTATAGATCTGTACACAAACTCACGCTCTCCCTCCAGGAGACTCTGGTTACAAAACGCGACTTAACAAGTGTATTGCTAAGTCGTGAAGTAGTGGTTTCACATTATTGTTATCTTGTTCTTATTATAGTATGTTTCTTCTGTTCTTGTTATTGTATGTTCTAAACCCTTAAACTATACCCTTTAT
Organism: Lactuca serriola; assembly: GCF_051521515.1. Classification (NCBI taxonomy): domain Eukaryota; kingdom Viridiplantae; phylum Streptophyta; class Magnoliopsida; order Asterales; family Asteraceae; genus Lactuca; species Lactuca serriola. The sequence continues at coordinate 161,805,877 of NC_136415.1, forward strand.
AGTTTACTAGTATGTTTGTTTGAACTGTTACTAACTTGAATAAGAGACTCATTTATCTACTTAGTTGTGATTGTGCTTTAAAAAAGGTGTTTTATAAACAATAAAGTTGCACAACTTGCAAGAGTTTTTGAAATGGTTTTGATCAATTATAAAGTATAAGAAATCCTTTGAATTTGATAGTTTTATCATAAATAACATTTACACAATTATCATTGTGTTCAACTTGTATCCCCCCGCCCCTTTTAAAAGAATTTAAAAACAGTTTAAAAGATTGATTATAGGGGTATGAGCTCACCTTATGTGGGTGATTCAATTGCAGATTCGAGTAAGGATGAGAAGTCCCACAAACGAACTCCCGAGACACAAATGAGTCCTAAATGACATGTAATGGCATATATAGGCATGAAATCAGTGTTTAACACAACTAAAATGCAAGGAAACAACCTTAGGGACTAGGAAACACTTGAAATGAAGTGTTGGAATCACATGTGATTGATCAAAGAGGAGTGTATGGCCAAATGAAGTGTGTTTAGGGCCATGGGTTCATGGCCAAGGGAGAGTTTACGGCCATACCAAGTGTTTACGGTCGTAAACACTTAAAGATGATGCATTTTGGGTCTTGATTCATGATTGAAGGATGTTTGTCTAATGGGTAACAAGATGATAGAAGGAATTCTTACACCTTTGGAGGACTTTAGGGAGTTTACGGCCCATGATCCTTTGAAGGGTTTATGGCCGTAAACCCTTCAAGATCTTGAAAATATTGAAGAAGGTGTCTTAGAGTGACGAATCAAGGCTAGAACAAAGGGATTGTTAAGCATGAACAAGTAAAGGATGAGACACATACGATTTCGGAGTGAAATGAGAGCTTTTCTTGGATGATACTTGAGAGAGAATGGGTAGTTTACGGCCAAGACTTAGAGAAATGAAGAAAAATGAAGCAAACTATTATATATAGGGGTAGTTTACGGCCAAGAGGGTGTTTACGGCCGTACATAGAGTTTACGGCCGTAAACCCCATGTGTTGGGTTTTCTGGATCGATTTCATTCCTGCAAAACTAAGTTAACGCTTTCCAACTTATATACCATAATTGTACTAGGCTTAGAACTCATTAGAATGATCCTTAATGATGCTAAAAGATGGCAGAAATGAGTCTGACTCTCGATTGGTTGGTTGGGTTTATAAGACAAAATTTTTTGGGGGTGTCACATAAAGTCACAAATCGGTGATGCATTTATTTTATGAAAATCAACATGCATTAAGATATAAGAGCCACCTAATGCAAAAGGAAATAAATATGCTTTCATTACCATAATGGACAAAACACTTCCATGATTTATACCTTCTTAGCTTAGGCTTACAAGTTTACTAACTTTATGGCCTTGCCACCTTTTTATAGCAGAAGCTAAGCATTTGAAAAAATGAACACAAACACATAAAATTTTTTATTTCTTTCTAATTTAATGATCTATTACTTAATCAAGAAATTAACCAACTTATTAAATATTCACTATTCTAAGCTCATGTTTAAAGACAATTAAACATAAAAACATGTTTAACTCGAAATACTTCCATTAATTTCAACCACAAGTTCATAAACAATCTTCAAAACAACTAGTCATCCATTGGGTATACCAACATCAACCGAGTATTAACTTAGCCTAAGATTTCTAAGTTTAAGCAACATAAAAGAATTTAGAAGTACCCAAAATTAGTTCGAAATGAAAAGAAATGGAGAATGATGTTCTTCAATTTATTCAAGTGTTCTACCAAGTCCAAGATGCTTTCAAAACTCCAAGAGAATGACCTAAAATTCTCATCTAAAAAGTGTGAAAATACCCCACCAAACATTACTTTAGGATATAATTTCATCATTTTTTGTTCCATATTAAACGAGTTATAGTCCCCTGAAGGTGGGGTATCAAATAAGAAAGTTTTTCAGCTTTTTAGCGTAAGTGGTAGTTTGTGATACTTTCGAATTTTGAATAACTCATTAATTTGTCCCAAATTATACATATCTTTAGGCACATTTTATGTACTTTTATGGACATTGTCATAATAAATATAGATTAAAAGGTTCTTAATTCCATTATATTTGTATTTTGAAAGTAAAAAGGGCAGATTGGTTAAAAAGAAGCTGAAAAGGAATGAAAACGAGCTGGAACATGTGATATTCAAGAATATGATAGAATTTTCCCAGTACATCATGATAAATAATGAAATTGCATTCAAAAGACCATTCTTGTAGAATACGCTGAAGCTATCCTACACGTTGTGGAAAAGCATACACATGTTGTGTAGGTCTCAAAGTCTATAAATAACATAGTTGATTTTGATGTAATTACTATACAACATACAATATAAAATCTCATTAGAATATATACTAAGGAGGAGGTGGAACGAGTTGCATGGCTAAGAAGGGGTAGTTTGGGAGTCCTTATACTATATCATCCTGGATGCTGATATAGATGCAGAAAATTGAAGATCAAGAGAATTAATCATTAGCTTATCAAATTGTTTACTTTACAGTCTATAATTATTCAATAATTTGGTTTCTTTCAATAATGTTAACTTGTCCAAGTTGACAAAATTAGTCATAAGTGTATGTAGTGGGATTAGAGGTTGGCCATATCCCAAGGTTAGGCATATAAGTACTCAGGTTTGACACGGACCCGTTGGTTGAAACATACTTGTTTTTTGTTATATATGTTAGTTGTGTTGTGATGTATGTGATATTTTCGGGAACTCACTATGATTTGGCTTATTGTTGTGTATTAAATGTTTCATATACTTTATACAATCGTGGGAAGGTGAACGTATGATTGTACACACCCATCAATAACTTTTATGATTATATATTCCACAATGTTATGATACTTTTATTTTTTTCTAGGGTTGATTTTGAATAATGGTTTCATGGATCATTGGTTTCTAAAATGACTTTTAAGTTATTTTAAAAATTGAAATATTTATTAGGAAAAATTGGGACATTACATTTTTAGTTTTCACATTTTCTATGTAATATGTGATACTTTTTAAAATTGAAAAACTTATTTTCTTGAAGTCGAACTGACATGAGATATTTTCCATCATATAGTTTGTAGTTTGCACTTTAATTTAGGGTATAATTGCATCATTTTTGGTTCAATATTTGATAAGTTATAGTCCTTTAAAGTGAAGGTATGAAAGCTGGAAGTTATTTAACTTTTTGGATCTGTTTCTCTTTGCCCTATTTACATGAAACCATTATACATGTTTTATAGGCTTATATTACTACCCGGTACCTAACCCACTTAAACTTATATTGGTCTGGGTCCAGTCTAGTTTGGCTCCATTTCTAGAATCAGGATTCTAGGTTTGGAGCATACCCATACTTTCATCTATGAATAGAGATCTATGTGTATAGTTTTAAGTAATTCATTAATATTTTGCAACTAATAATTTAGATTTCTAAGGATGGTGATCGAGGATGGAAATAAGGATGAAGAATACCAACAAAATTAGATAAATTCAAACTTTTAAAAGAAAAAAAATGAATAACCGAGATAAAAGCTACTTCAAAAGTTTTTTGAGATGGTAAATAAGCAAGAAGCAAAACTTAGGAAAGTAATGAAGGTTGTATATATAAATCTCATTAGCACTTTAATTAGATCTAGTGGAAAGGAACCACACACAACACCAAACATATTAAAAGTTTTCAGAGATGAGATGGAAACCATGATCTCCCAACAAAAAGAGATTCAAGGCTATGATGTTACGACAAGAAGAGTGGTACTATCAATATATGGGAAGACATAAGACCTTGATGTAACAATACAAGAATAAGGCAAAGAAGACATTATTACAAAGGATTATGAAAGCTATTCAGAAAGAGAGTTTAAAGGAATTCAATTTGACACCTGCTTAAGGATCATATATAACATTTATATGGAATTATCCAAAAAGAAGAATGTGGAGTTACAAAAAGGAAAGCTTACAAATCGGGACAACGGGAGAGGAAAGATTAAAGATGGAATAAAGAAAATGATAAACACAAGGGGGAAGGAAAAGACAACAATTTCAAGGAATGAACATGAGGCAGAAGAGACTTTATAAGATAAGAAAAACATAATGTACAAAAGTAATTTTACTACTAGTGGTGCAAAAGAGAAGGAAATAGGTCAACAGATTGTCTCGAACAACCTTAATATTCGATTGCCAACAATACAGGGATGAAATATCAGAATTACCCAAGGTAAAAGAAAACAATCTAGGTAAGAATAGGAAAGAAGATGATATCAACAAAAAGGTAGGATCCATCAAGACAAAAAGGATACGATTTTTCATAAAGCAACGACGAAATGTGATGAGAAATTTAAGGAAATTTCTTCCAATCAATTTTCATAATCTTAGTCTATTGTGTTAAATAAATTTAGAAACTTTTTTGTACTCATGTAGGGGGGGGGGGGTAATTTCCTTAATCCTAAAAGATAGAATTTTGATATAAGAAAGATAATATATTTCAATTAAATATAGATTTGTATAAAACTATGGATAATCTTTAATTATAGTTTAGAATTTAATTTGAAATCACTTTATGTGTTCGAGAAAAAATCACAATGGGATTCATCACAAATTGTTAAAATCAAGAAGAATGTAATGTAGATAATAATCATAAAGAGAGTTTGAGTATTGAGAGTAAGGTAAAAGCATTTTTGTATGTATTGAAGGAAGGATGTTAAACAAATCTTCAAGTTTTTTTTGTAGAAAATAAAATAATAGTTTGGAAACATAAATGGTTTTAGAGTTTAGAGTGGAATCCCTACCAAGAATTCATGACATCTTGGAAAGAAGGCTATGTCATCTTCAATTTCAAAGCATGAAAGAAAAATGAGGACTCATATTGAGTAATGAATGTAAACGTATTTAAACCTAAGGTGTAACCCTAGAAGTGTGAAATTGAAAAAATATTTTTTTTTTGGGGGGGGGGGGGAGGGGGAGGGGGGGTATAGTAAGAAGATATCACGTAAGTTATTCTTAAAGATAACATTCTCATAATATAGACCAAATTCATGAAATTTTAACTCAAATGAGATATGAGTAGAAGGGTTGATCTCATACCTATAGGGCTAACATGAAGTGAGCATCTAAGATGCATAATAAAAAATTATCATGTAAAGAAGCTTTGAGTGGACTGAAGTGTTGAGATTAAAGTGAGAATATGGTAAGATTTGAAGGGAAGGAAATTAAGAGCTAACTAAACAATTAAACTATGTTGATATACAATGAAATCACCCAAATGAGGTTCATAATGATGAAACAAGACCAATCTGTGGAAACTTGTGAAATGGTTGAGTATCTATATAGGTGTTTTTTCTTAGAAGAATAAAAAGTGGGAAATACAAGCACTTCATGAATTTGGGATTAAAATTAGACATCATGAATCGGTATTCTCTATCAATGATTGATTATCATTTAAAGTGAAGACAAGAACTCTAGTTCATATAGCTAGATAAAAACAAATTGGGAACTCATATCAACTTTATAACCCAAAGTTATTCAAAAGTTGGATATAATTTTAGAATAAGGAATTAAGATGTTCAGGGAATTTTGGATAGTTAAGAAAGCTCCTATGGAATAAGTTATACATCAGGAATTTTAAAAAATTGTTAAGAGGAAAACAGTGTTCATCATTTAAAAGTCATACGAAGAATAAGATATATAGTTGGTTTTTTGAGAAGTTATGGGAACATAAAGTATGAGAAGGTTTAAAATTTTATGTTGATGAATATTATTATGGTTGTTAGATGGAGTCAAGTTTATCTAAAGCCAAAAGGGGTGGATACATCATCAAAAACATGAATGTAAGCTTCAATGAAGTCCATAATTAATCACTTAAAAGATATGTCCAGTTTAAGAATATGAACAAGATATGAATTGTTCAATGTAAGGAATTATGATTTGTCGTTTCTCTTACTGATTCCGAGGACGGAATCATCCTAAAGGTATGGGTAATTATAACACCTAGTTTTTGAGGCTATAAATTTTGAGTAAATTAATTTTTTTTATTTAAATAAATTAAAAATTAAAAATTAATAAACAAACAAGTAAATCTAATGATTGTTAACAAAATGGGTAGGAGAATAAAAACTTGAATTTTATAATTATGAATTCCATTATTGAATATGCATTTCAAGGAAATTATGAGTAGATGACGTTTATATATATTGAAATTATACTTGGGGTGACGATTTTTGATCAAAAACAAGAAAATTTAAGTGTATTTAAAGTGATTCTAATGAATCTTGGTTATTAAGGGAATAATAGGAACCATGGAGTTGGAATAGTGATTCCATAGTTAAGATATGAGTCTACAAGAATTTAGGTTGAGTTAAGGGACTTGGAAATCATCTAATATGTTACAAGTGGTCTCTAAAGAGTTTTGGTAAAGTCTTTTGGTTATTTGTGAGTTTTGGGGAAACTTAACCCTTTAACTTTATAAGTAAGGTTTGATTAGTAATAAGACCATGGAATTACTATAAAGAACTTAATGGATTACTTCAAGTGCTTGAGCATTTCTACATGCATTTTTGATAGGTTTGGGAACCCATATTGGTTGTACAAATGAAGCAATATAAGGAAACACAAGTATATATGCAAAGTCGATTAGCTAAACGAAATGAGATATGGAAGGAGAATTTGTTGTACAAAACACAACTCGCTTCCTAAGGAATCAGATGTATTATGTAAAGTATGATGCCAAAACAGGAAACTTTAAAAGAACATGATGCATTCTCAATATGAACATGATATGTAGGCTAGAACACAACGCATAACCTGATGTGTGAAAACCTATTGCGATGATGCCATATTTTATGTTTCCGAGAGTTTGGATTATCCATTTGATATGATTTCACTTCCATAATTCCCAAATAACATTGAACATTTGGAGATTCGGGTAGTTTTATGACCCTAGGGGTATTTTGGTCATTTTTAGAAAATTATGCTATACCCTATTGGTGGTGTTTAAGGAGAATTTTCACAAAAGAAAATAGTGGCTTTTGAAACTAGAAGTTGAGTGATGTTACTGAAAAGACACATCCTTTACTTTATAGTGACTAAATATGATTTCTTTCCAAAACTAGTATTATTCGCTACTTGTTACTCTCTCTCTCTCTCTCTCTCTATATATATATATATATATATATATATATATATATATATATATATATATACATATACATATATATATATATATATATATATCATTGTTGTAAATATCGGTTTAGGCAGCCGATTAATTGGCGCCTAGGCGCTTGGCGGCCTCCAACCGCCTACGAATAGGTGCTAAAGGGTTAACTAATCGGCATTGGTCAATATCGGTCAAAACCGATCCAAATCGAACCAAATCGGACTCATAATCGAAACGAAAACCCGCTAGCTCAAAGGAGCCGGCTCGCCAACATAGCTTGGTTTAATTTTCTAAGAGATACAAGCTCTTTTTATAGAATAAGTTTTCCTCTAAAGAATGCTTCAACTAGCAATGTGGGATGAACATATAACTGATTCATATCTCCACTTTGCATCTCGTTCTTCCCTATTTTGCATCTCGTTCTTCTGAAGGTGAATTTGAGTTCCATCACCAACCCACATCACAACTCGAGTGTACAAAGGATTCTTCTTCTCCCTGATTCGGCGACACAGATTAGCGAGGATGTAGGTGGCGGCTGGAGTAGTTGGCAGAAATCCCGTCGACTCGAACCTCCGTTTCTTGTCGACACAAAGCTCGCAGGTTAGTTCTTCACTCACGACATAGCGCCTTTGGTCTAAATTTACAGGTCTTGATTCTCACAGGGAATCACATCAATGGTTTAATTCCTCATAACTTCATCGTTTCTACGATTCAATTTCAATTGTTTCTTTTTCCCTGACGAATGATATGCATCTAGATTGATATTGATACTTGACCTAATGTAATTCCTTTAACGTCGAATCAGATTGATACTTAACAATCCAGGAGCTACATTTACAAATTAATGATTTGGATAAACTCAGGCACGATTCTTGCTTAAAGAATTTATTGAAAACATTTAGTTGACGATTTCAATGTGTGAGATTGGAAATTATCAAATTAGGAAAAGTTTGGTGAATGAAAGGGATGTATTATCTTATACTCAATCTCATCCTCAACTAATTGCAAATGATTTTTGTCCCAAATAGAATTTAGATGCTTTTCCATTTTCACAATTGAAGCAGCAACAAAGTACCTCCTCTCAAAGCTCAGTGACCTTCAATTGTAAGTTTTTTTTGCTCTAAGTTTCCATTTATGAACGGAGTCCATATTTTTACATGTTGTTCAAAAACTTGGTTTTAATGTTATTTATACTTATGTGTAGTTTTGTTGGAGAGAGTATGCATGATGATAGCAGCATTGTGTTTGCTTATTACAAAGAAGGTGCAAGTAATCCAACATTCTTGTACTATGTTGTTGGGTTGAAGGATGTGAAGTGTTAAGAGTTTCTATTATTGTTATGTACTCTTAAAACAAGTATTATAGGGCCAAGTAAAAGAGTTAAATGTTTGCATTGTTACTGGTACTTTGAGTTCAGCTTTATGTTATCTTGGAAGTGTGTGAGATTGGTTCAAGATTTATTGATTCTTTTTTACAACAATATAACTTTCATAAAGGGTTAATTTAAGAAGTTAAAGATTTGGATAGTTATTGTTATTTTGAGCCCATATTCTTAGGATTAATGTTATATTCTGTAATTTTTTAATAATTTATTAATAATTAATGGTCCCCGATTAATCCCCGCCTAGCCGATTAATCCCTTGACCCCGGTCGACCGCCGAGCTACCGTCGAGCGATTTCTGCAACCTTGATATATATATATATATATATATATATATATATATATATATATATATATTGTTGCATTCATAAAATTTATTTTGTAAAAGGTTTAGTCATAAAAATCAATGGAGCCAATATTTTGGAAAATGCTTTAAACATCCTACTTGTACATAAACTACTCCTTGCTTGGACTAGGGTGAAGGGCCCTAGTGCCTAGTTTTTGGATATTAAGGCGAAAGTTGACATTTCGTCCTTCAAGAGCTTTTATCAAAGTGTGAGTTGGACTTATAAGATGGACAAGGGAGGGTGTGGTTATATGCATTGCATGTCTCTCAATTAACTTTATTACTTAACTTTTTCATTTCATTGCTCTTTTGATAACAAATGTTTTTGCTATCTTGGCAAGTTTAAAAATATAGTTTTGGAGCTTTGATTTAAGTAAGTGGGATTGATATCTTCTCACTTTAACTCACTAGGAAAATCCATTGCCTAACTTTTTTTGATGTGTGTTTAGACAAGATTTTAAATGACTAGAGGTGTAGGACATTTAGATGACCCCGACGTGTGGGGAACTTGATTCTTGTTATGATACCTATTGACACTTCGCTTTTTAAAAACTAAACCTCTTGCAATATTTTGGGATAGTTTAGTTTCCGCAAATGTTATGAACTATGAAACCTTTTACCTTAAAAACTAAAAATTGTTTTTAAAAAGATAATTTAAAATACCCGGGCAAGGATTGTTAGATATAGTGTATACATATGATATGTTACCAACAACTACAAAGTTTTAGTGACAATACGACGTCGCTAAGTACTTCAAATACCGACTTGTATACCTCTAGCAAAAAACGTACCATAATGTACTTTTGTTGTAGTGAAAATGTTGAGCACAATAATATAGTCAAGAGAAGAGTTTATGTAATAGCCTTTAGATAGACGCCAATCTTATCGATATACCAGCCAGCAGCGCCATAGAAACCCATAAAAGAACAATCATCCCATGATACTGTGAAAGGCTTCCCTCGTTCATTACCAAAAGGTCCGTGGGTTCTTTTGTTTGTCACGAATGATATTGATGTTATTACTATACAACCAGGATCATCTCCCCTTGATAGCCCAACTGTTCCATTAATGGCACGTATTTCCTCATCCCAATCAAACATAACCTGCATTAACAAATATATATATATATATATATATATATATATATATATATATATATATATATATATATATATATATATATATATATATATATATATATATATATATTAAATTGCTAACCCATACCCCTACTAAAAATAGTAGTAAAAATAATGGAATTTCTCTCTCCATTTGTGTACAGGGCCTATGGATACAAGCTTCACATATGGCAAAACATTATGCTGGTTCTCTGTATATGTCTCCGCCATTTAGAACAACCACAATATATAGTTTAATCGGAGAGTTGAATGAGGTAGCATGCCTAATTGGCATTCAATGGATTAAGCTTTATTATTGTGGGATGTCATGTTGAGATTCAATGGATATGGAGTTCAATGGTCATTGAACTCTTCATGGAAAAAAGGAAATCTTTTAACTATTAAATATATATTCCATTGTTGTAGAAAAAATCAATGTAGAGTTGTATAGTAAGTAAAATAATGATTTGTCATTCCATTAAATTCTAATAAATTTAATGTATTGTAGATGCCCTTAGCATTATATAAAAGACCATGAGAAAATGTCAGCAGTTTCTCTTTATTTTTAAGATTCGATTACATTTAACCATCTTCAAACAAATTTTTATCTTGACATTAATAAGGTAGAGTAATAGCATGGTTTTGCTTTCCCAAGGCCTTAGTTCTTTTCAAATTTTGCCCAAATGATGTCGTTTTATATGTTACTCAGTTTAGCAGCCCTATGTTTCCAGCTACCCCAATATATAATAAACTTAAAGGCTGTTTTTGTTATCTTTTAGTTAAAATTCTCACCTCAGTAGGCGTCTCTTCTAATTTCCAGCCACCAGCCAGTCTAGAATTTTGTAACACGCCTCTATGTTCTGTAGTGAACATGAGAGAATATATCAGATCCCCATGGTTTATGTTTATCTTCTTCAAATGATGATTTCTCTCAAGTTGGAAACTCCATAGATTTTGTGGACCCACACCTTGAGTCTTTCCCCATGTTCCAACTTTGATGATTTGCTCATAAGCTTTAACAAAGACACCAATGCTGTCAATGTAATTGCCAGCAAGACCATAAAAGCCGACTAATGAGCCTTCTTCCCATGGTAGAGTAAACTGAGTGTCTGTTGCTTTACCAAAAGGTCCACGGGTCCTCTTATTGGTCATAAAAGATAGTGAAGAAATTGTTTTATAACCCTCTCGAGTACCAATGCTCCCATCAATGCTAATTATTTGCTCATCATCGTCAAGAATGACCTAAGAAAAACAGCACAATTGTTATATTTGAATGAAAACTGAAAAATAATACATATTGATTGGCTGATGAGTTAAGATACATTCACCTCGGAAACCTTGTGTCCACTGGCCCAACCACTGACCTTTCTAGTAAGATTCAAAAAGCTTGTAGATTCACTAGTGACCTACATAAGTAAGCATAATTGCTATTATTGAATCAAAGATAAAGAATGCGTATTGATCAGTTTCAGCTAAGTTAAGATCTATTTACCACAGGATTAACATTGTCTCCATTGGTCCCACCACCAACCGTTTTAGAAGTGTGCACACCCCCTTTATATTTACTAGTGAACGTGAGAGAGTATATTGTTTTTCCATGACCAATGGCAATCTTCGACAAATAAGTGTCTTTTTCAAGTTGAAAAGACCAATATTCTTGAGGATCTCCACCTTGTCTTCCCCATGTTCCAATCCGAATAAATTTTTCTACTTTGCAACCATCCTTGTAAAAATGAAAACAAATAATTATTCAATGGAAAAGATGGATATAGAGTTAGAATGGTGTTATGGAGTCTTCCACGAAAAACATACTTGAAGTTCCAATGCCTTCTCAAGTTTTTCTGCAACCCAAGCCATTGTTGGGCGTTCAGTTCTATTTTCTTTTAAGCATTGATATGCAACCATTGAGAAAACGTCCAACGAATCTACCTTCATTTGAGTTCTCAGACTAGGATGTATAATGTCAACTAATCTGCTTTCTTCATAACACTTTGGTGCCAATGAAGAAAGTAACACACTCTTATCTTGATATTTACTATTTGCTAGCCTACCACACAAGATTTCAAATAGCACCACACCAAACGAATAGACGTCTGATTCCTTTGTTAGAACACCAGTATTTAGATATTCCGGATCAAGATAGCCCATTGTGCCACAAACTCCAGTGAAAAGACAAGTGAACTCCACATTTGAAGGGCCTATTTTTGATAATCCAAAATCAGATATTTTTGCTTCCCAGTTCTCATCGAGCAGAATGTTAGAGCTCTTTATATCGCGATGCAGGACTCTATGTTGGGGTCCCACATCATTATGAAGGTAATTAAGGCCACGGGCCGCACCAAGGCTTATTTGGAGACGTTGCGTCCAGGAGAGTTCAGGTGTAGATAGATACTTGTCAAGGCTTCCATGTTTTGCATACTCATAAACAAGTATCTTTTCACTACTTTCGTCACAGAACCCAACAAGAGATATGATGTTTTTGTGTCTATAGCGTGAAAGCAACTGAATTTCCATCAAGAACTCATGTTTCCCTTGTTTAGAGGTATCATTTAACTATTTTATAGCAACAGTTCTCTGCTGCCCTGATAGGAAAAGTTTTGCTGCATATACGGTTCCATAACCACCCATACCAATGTAATTTTCATCGCTAAAGTTTCTGGTGGCCAAATTTATCTCCTCTAGTGGAATTTTGAAGTGTTGTACACCTTCCATCAGTTCCATGAGTGATACTATAAGTGTAGAAATTGAATGGAACCTAAAATGCAAAAAACAGTATGTAAAATGGGCTGTAATCGTCAACAACTATCAACCACTAATACCCTACTTTATCTCTAAGTTATTATGGCTTGAATTTCAAATGACCATTTTATTTCTGTAATCTGATTATTTTAAACAAAGCAGCCTACATGGACTAATTCAAATAAGAGTACAATTAACAGAAACAAATTAGAAAGAAGTTCGCTGTATAATTGGACTTTTTTGAAGAGCATCAACAAAAGCCGAGAGTGATTTTGTTCTACTCATGAAGTCATTGACATTTGCAAGATCAGCTACCTTAGAGGTCTCAACGTGCTTTTGCTTTTCGACTTTAGGGACAAAAGAAGAGCATATGAATATATAACAAAAAGTAATCAGTATGGGTCAACTATGAAGCAACTGGTTCAAATGGGTTGACACCTTGGGAGAAAGATTTTATTTGTAATGACAAGGTTATTCGTTAGTATCTACAAATGTTCCCTGAAGACTTTATCCATAATCTCTTTCTACATTATAGCAAGGTTCAAATTCCCTTCACTTAGGAACTCAATCAGGAAGGACATAAGTTAACCTCTACATTGGCTATTTTTGCATTCTATCCCATTCAAAAGAATCAATCAGTTGATGAGGCCAATGATCATGTTTAGGGTTAAAGAAGAGCAAGAGCACCGGAGTTCCCACACTTTAAACTGCAGTTCTAATGATGAGTGCTAAATGCGACTTGAGCATTTAGAGCATTTGCATAGAGCATTTGAGTTCAATGGAGCACTTGAAACTCAATGGAACACTTGGAGTTCATGGAGCATGTGAGAAAGGATTGTATCATTTGATAAGGGAATGGATCATCAGAAAATGAACAGATCTTCTAAAAGGGGGTATGGAGCACCTGGGAAAGGTATAGAGCACCGGGGAAGGGAACAGAGTATCTTATAATGCTCCATAAAGAGGATGCGCCATCCTTGGAGGTAGATGCACCACTTCATGATCAATGTGCACCAATTGTAAAGGTAGGTGCACCATCAAAAAGAAGATACGCCACTTTGGAGCCTAGATGCGCCAGGTGTGCCAACATGGAAGAGGATGTGCCATTCCTTGCACATGATTTGTCATCCTCATGCTTAATGCATCATCTTGGTGCAAGGTGCGCAACATGTGTTCCTTGATGATACATGGTATCCCTTGATGAGCCACTTATGCTATGATGTCCTCTATGATGCTCAATATTGTTCAATGATGCTCAGAAGTTGAAGATGGCCAAATATTATTACATGATGTGCCACAATGACGGTTGATGAGCCATATTGATCTTGATGTGCCATTCTTGCATTATGATGACCCACTATGGATCATGATGCCCCATCATGTATGTTGTTGATGCTCATGCAATATAAATGAAGGATGAAGGTTCCAGAAGCTACTACATAGCCAATTATGATTGGTTGACATCATTCATGGGCCTATGGATTAATAGGCTTGGCCCATTAGGGTTTTAGGCCTGATCCATAGTCTATAAATAGGGATGCTTGCTAATCAATTGAATGTGTCTTGAGTTTGAGAATGACAAACAAATCTTTGTTGAATTGTACTTGTAACCTCTTTTGAGAGCTCAAAACTAAAAAATACTCCCCTCCCGCCTGTTACATAGATCATCTTGACCAGACCATTTAAAATAATGAGGAGGCCAGGGTTTGCTCACCACGACATGACAGATCTAAGCTTTGAAGCTCTTCGGATTGAAAAAAAAATAGCTTAACCCATTGAGCTGTTGGAAAACCAACTCCCACGACGTGGCCTTAGGTCCCCACAGCGTGGGGACCAGGAAAAGCCCATTTGTCTCGATGTATGATGCCCTCGGCATGGAGGTTGACTAAAGTCAACAATGACTATAGTTAATGTTGACTGTTGACTTTAACCATTGACTTTTGACTTGAATTGACTTTTGATCAGACCCCTAGTTTTGGAAGAAAAGCTAAGGGCTTATCTGGTATAACTATATAAGTGGTGTATAGCATCGGTATTTCTGGAAGTGAGAGTAGTAACAGTTGAGTTTCCACTGAGAGATGAGTCTTCTCATTGTGCTTGTGGGTTGAAGACACCAAAGTCGGCCCACTAGATTGTGTATTGTAGGATGCTAGCTCTCTTTGTGCCTCTTGCATGTTTGTATAATTAGGTTGAAATAAACCCTAGGTGTGGGCCCATAATTGTATGTTTGGGTTGAAAGAAACCTTAGGAATGGGCCCGTTATTGCATGTTTGGGTTGAAACATACTCCATGGCTGGGCGTATGATTATATATTGGGTTGGAATATACCTAGGGCTTGGCCTAACTGTATGTATGGTATGTGGTACTTTTCAAAATTCACTTAGCTTGTTTGTTGTCAATTTATGTTTATGTTTTTTTGGTACTTCCGGTACGAAAGGGAACGCCCCGATGTGATCGCACAACATCCCCCTTGTGATTCTACATTTATGACTATTTTTACTTTGATGATTTTGATATACTGTATCGTGGATGGTTTTGAGACATCTGATGCATGGTATTGATGATTTATAAAATGAAAAATTTTATCACTATTTTTGGGATGTTACATGTGTTGGAATAGTGTCTAAGGCTGTAACTATATCCGGTTGTGCATGGTCCTTTTGGGTTGCCCTCACCATAGCAACTTGATAGGATGATTTATTAAGAGAGAATAAATATTATTAATATATTATGAGAATAATATAATGAATAATATATTTTTTATTTGATTAATATAAGTCATAGAATTAATTAGAATTAATTTGGTGACTTAAAGAGATTAATTAAATAAAGGGGTATAAACTGTCAATTGTTTGATAGTTAAGCTTTAGACTGTAAATCCATTTGGATATGGTTTGGACGGATTCTAAGAGCTTTAGGAAAGCTTAAATCGTCCATATACTTATCTATGGAATGGATTTGGATAGCCTTAAGAGAAGATTATCCAATTAGGGTTTAGGTTGTAACCCTTAAGGAGTCTACAAGTATAAATAGACCCCATGGCATAGGGAATTCGACACCTCTGATAAAGTAAGGAACCTCTGGTCGAAATTCCTCCCCTCTCCTCTCTCCTAAATCATTCTTATTGCTTTGGTGTTTGTAAGCCATCAGAGGAGTGACAATTGTGACTCTAGAAGCTCCAAGACCTCAAGATCAACAAGGAACTCAAAGGTATGGTTCTAGATCTGTTTTAATGTTCTTATTTAACCTAATTAGTAATTAGAAGTCTTGGATTCAAAGCATGTTTATTAGAAAGCCTAGATCCAAGCATTAGGGTTTTGCATGCGCACATAGGAAAGTTCTTATGGCTAAAACCCATCAGTGGTATCAGAGCCTAGCTTGGTTTTCTGTAAATTGTTGCTTGATTAACTGAAACAAACCTGCAAAATTCGATTTTTGGTTTCTGAGTCATGGACTCGGCGAGTCTCAAAGTGTACTCGGCGAGTAGGCCTGACTCGGCGAGTCCCTTTGTGCACTCGGCGAGTCCAGGCGTCAGGAATGGCCAGATTCGGGATTTCTTTGTGTTTATCTTATCCAAACTTACCATAAACTAATTAGATCAATATTAATTCGTTTTTCTGATAAATATAACTATTATCTTGATCTAGTTAAAGGTAATTATCAACTAATTAGATATTTAATTTCCTTATATGATAATTAATTAATTATTTTGATTATTTTGGTAATTATCTTAAAAGAAATCTTGAATAAATCAAATATAGATAATTAGGATATTAATTGTTAATTGGAATTATTTGTTATTTGATCCTCTATGTTTTAAAATGTTTAAAACTTGCCCTCAAGTTTTGAAATTTATATTTGTGATTAAAAGTTTTAATTTAGACAACTTAAATTTCAAACCCTAGATTTTAAAAGTTTTAAAATACAACCCTATACTAATATGATATTACTAGAATAATATATATATGTATGACTAAATGCTAGTCTTACCGTTAGTAGGCCTCATTCACGAAGCCAATCTATAAGGTGGGTATAAGGTTGCAGCCTATAAAATGGCGCTTAATGGGTGTACACTCACACCCACCGCTTGCTTGATTGGTGGAGGGTCGTTAGCCGAACGGGTAGGATAGGGCAACCTCATCCTCTCATTAAAAGTATAATAAGAAATATAAAGTAACTACACATTTTTTTTAAAATTTCCCAATCCTAGTTACTTTAGGAAAAGTGAATTGATGCAATCCCATGAAATTACACTTTGCACCTTGCTAAGATGTTAGTGGAGCGCGTGTGGTTTACCGGCACACTAATTGGTTCTAAGCGAAGGTGGCAAAGGGTGATTCGTTGTTTATCATAGTTCGATGGAGCGTGTGTGGTTTACCGGCACATCGAATAGGTGATTGTTACAATGAAGGCGCCATGTGAATTTGCATGGTAATTCACACCCGCTTTGTGATCCTCGGCATCCCAGTCACAAACAAGAGGGGCATATCGAGATTTAAACATGCCATTGAATAGTTTCAATGAATCTCATCCGAACCTAGGAATTCTCAAAAAAAAAACACTTAGGACTAATAGTTTAGGTTTTTGTGATGGAGAATTAGTGAATCGTCATTCACTTACCTTCAATTTATTTGCATGTTAGATTACGGCATCCCTTTTCTAATATGTAAATGTTATTGTTGGATCCTAGCCCTAATTTTTCTTATTGGGTGATAATTAGGGATTCTTATTCTAATCTATCTTTGTCCTTTTCTAATTGTAGATGTCAAACGCAAACAACGCTGCTGCTAGTTCTTTCACGTTGATGAGCCTTTGCCAAAAGGTCACCTTCGATGGAACGAACTTTAGCGAATGGATAAGATACATTCGCACCATTGCTCGCTATGAGGACAAAGAGTATGTCCTTGATGAGAAGCTCGAGAAAATCAATACCGAAATCGCTACTCCAGCCGAAATCACCGCCTTTGAAACTCATGAGCGAGATGCAACGAAGGTACATTGCATCATGATCGCCACCATGAACTCCGAATTCCAAAAGTCCTACGAGGACATGTACCCGTACGAGATGCACCAAGACTTATTGGAGAGGTACCACCAAAACGCGAGACAAGAGAGGTACGAGATTTTCACTAACATGATTTCCGAAAAGATGGGTCATGGAGAATCTCTTACCGTGCACTTGCAAAAGATGCAAAGGTATGTCGACCGCCTTCGCAAGTTAAATGTTGACTTCGGTGAGGATTTGGCGATCGACATGGTGCTTCACTCTTTGCCTCCGATGTACAATCAATTTAGGATGACCTACCACATGAACAAAGAAGAGGTCACCCTAAGCAAGCTCCAAGGTCTCTTGAGGGTTGCTGAGAGCAACTTTAAAGATAAGTCTGCTGCACCTACTCCCAATCCGCCCGCTGCTCCTGTCTTGGCTATTGGACAAGGGAAGGGAAAGAAGAGGAAAGCTTCATCGAAGAACTATCGCAAGGTGAAAGCCCGAGATGGTGCCTCTTCTAGTGGGACCAAAGTTGATCCCGCCAAGCCCTGCTCTAACCCGAAGGAGGCAGAGTGCCACCACTGCCACAAGATAGGACATTGGAAGAGAAGCTGCCCGGATTACCTGCAAGCGATCAAAGAAGGAAAGATCAAGCCATCTTTCGCAGGTATGTATACAATCAAGTCTAACGATTCTAATCATGCTATTTCTTGGGTTCTTGATACCGGTTGTGGTTATCACATTTTTTATGATGTGCAGGGACTAAGAAGAAGTAGGGATGTGGAGCAAGGAATGATCAATCTAATCATGGGGAACAGAAGATCGTCGCCTGTGACCAAGATTGGAGTGTATTCCTTAGTGCTTAGGAATAGTTTAGTTTTAGATTTGAACAATTGTTGCTATTCGCCAGAAATGGCAAGAAACATCATTTCATTTCATGGTTTGTATAGACAAGGATTTAGATTTTCTTTTAATAATGAGAATGGTTCTATTTTGGCTTATCTAAATGGTGTCTTTTACTTTGAAGCTATACCATGTAATGGAATATATGAAACTGTTATGATTGTTGATGACTTTGGAAATGATGTTTTGAATATTGATTCTTCCACTAGTATGGATAAAGCATCCTTGTGGCATTGTCGTCTTGGACATGTCAACAAGAAACGCATAGCCCAACTCCAAAAGGATGGAGTGTTGGAGTCATTCGACCTTAGGGAAGATGACACATGCGAGTCTTGTTTGCTTGGAAAGATGACTAAGTCGCCCTTCACGAGTACTTGTGAAAGGGGCGAGTGTCTATTGGACCTAATACATACCGATGTATGTGGACCGTTTAGATCAACCACGAAGGATGGGAACCGCTTCTATGTGACTTTTACCGATGACTATAGTAGATATGGGTATATCTACTTAATCAAGCAAAAGTCAGACACCTTTGAAAAGTTCAAAGAGTTCAAGAATGAAGTGGAGCATCAATTGGGCAGGAAGATCAAGATGCTTCGATCCGATCGAGGAGGAGAGTACCTAAGTCTTGAATTCCACGATTATCTCAAGGAGTGTGGAATAGTTTCGCAATTGACGCCTCCTAGGACACCGCAGTTGAATGGTGTGGCAGAAAGGCGTAATCGAACCTTATTGGATATGGTTCGCTCTATGATGAGTCGTGCTTCACTACCAATCTCTTTTTGGGGGTATGCCTTAGAGACTGCCGCCCATATCCTTAACCGAGTCCCTACTAAGAAGGTTGCCAAAACACCTCACGAGATGTGGACAGGGAAAGCTCCCTCGTTGGCACATATCAAGGTTTGGGGTTGCGAGGCTTTCGTAAGACGAGATACTCACGACAAGCTTGAACCTAGAAGTGAGCGATGTATTTTCATCGGCTACCCGCAGACATCCTTTGGATATCTCTTCTATAGACCGAAGGACAATGTTGTCTTCGTTGCGAGGAGAGGAGTTTTCCGAGAGCGAGAACTCATAAGCCAAGGAGACAGTGGGAGGCAAATCGAACTTGAAGAGATTCAAGAGTCGATGGATGAAGGAACCTCTACCGCTGGCACTCAACCCGAGGAGGAAACTCCGGTTGAACCAATTGACGAATCCTTACCTCTTAGACGTTCCGATAGAGTTAGAGTTCATCCCCAGTTTTATGGCTTTCATATTACTACCGAAGGGGACACGTATATTAGTGATGGTACACTAGTAAATCTTGATGAACCTAATAGCTATAAGGAAGCCATGGCAGGCCCGGAGTCTGTAAAGTGGAAAGAGGCAATGGATAGCGAGATCCAATCCATGTATGATAACCAAGTTTGGAATTTGGTTGATTATGTGCCCGGACGTAAGACCGTTGGGTGCAAATGGATCTTCAAGAAGAAGACCGACGTGGATGGGAACGTACACACATATAAAGCGCGATTGGTCGCGAAGGGCTTTACTCAAACTCCCGGAGTTGACTATGATGAGACCTTCTCACCAGTTGCGAAGATTAAATCTATTAGAGTGATGTTAGCAATTGCCGCATTTCATGATTATGAGATTTGGCAAATGGATGTCAAGACCGCTTTCCTTAACGGAAAGTTGGCTGAGGATGTTTACATGGCTCAGCCAGAGGGGTTTGTGGATCCGAAGCATCCGGATAGAGTGTGTAAGCTTGAGAAGTCCATTTATGGACTTAAGCAAGCATCTCGCAGATGGAATCTTTGTTTCGATGAGAAAGTCAAAGAGTTTGGATTTGTACGAAACGAAGACGAATCTTGTGTATATGTCAAAGCCAGTGGGAGTATAGTAAGCTTCCTCGTTCTATATGTCGATGACATATTACTCATAGGAAACGACATCCCGACTCTGCAGGAGGTAAAGTCCTGGCTCGGGAAGTGTTTCGCTATGAAGGACCTCAGAGAGGCTTCTTACATTTTGGGAATAAGGATAGTAAGAGAAAGAAGTAAGAGACTAATTGGACTTAGTCAGAATACTTACTTAGAGAAGGTACTAAAACGTTTTAGTATGGAAAACTCAAAGAAGGGAGAACTACCGATACAAAGTAATGCCAAATTGAGTAAGACTCAAAGTCCGAGTACCGAAGCTGAGATAGTAGAAATGAGTCGAGTACCATACGCTTCCGCAGTTGGCTCAATCATGTACGCTATGACTTGTACTCGCCCTGATGTAGCCTTCGCTTTGAGCATGGTTAGCAGATATCAAGGGAATCCTGGCAAAGCACATTGGATTGCGGTGAAGAATATCCTTAAGTACCTTCGGAGGACGAAGGAATGGTTCTTAGTCCTCGGAGGAAGTGATGACTTGAAGGTGCGAGGGTATAGTGACGCCAGTTTTCAAACCGACAGGGACAACTACCGTTCGCAGTCGGGCTGGGTCTTTACCCTAAATGGAGGAGCAGTGACATGGAAAAGTTCCAAGCAGGAAACCGTAGCTAATTCAACGTGCGAATCAGAGTACATTGCAGCGAGCGAAGCGTCGAAGGAGGCAATATGGCTAAAGAACTTCATCGGTGATCTTGGAGTCGTACCTGCCATAAAGGAGCCAATGGAGATTTTCTGTGATAACGAAGGTGCGGTTGCCTTAACCAAGGAGCCGAGGGATCATGGTAGATCAAGACATATCGACAGAAAGTATCACTTTATTAGACATCGTGTAGAAGGAGGACAACTCGTAGTTAAGAGGATATCATCAGAAGATAACCCAGCAGATCCACTTACGAAGGGACTGAGTAGGGTTAAGCATTTGCAGCATGCTAGGAGTATTGGGCTGAAGGATGATATTAGCATAGATTAGATAGTATTAGAAACGTGTAATAGATAAATGTAATTGACATTTGATGATTAAATAAAGGAGTTTTATTTATGAGTAATGTTACTATCTTATGTTAATTGTTTAGCTATTGTTTCACTTTGCATGTTTTGACTTCCAGAATAATTGAAATTATTAGGAATAATAGAATTATTCAAATGGTCCACAATCGTTCATATGTTGGAAGTAGATATGAAAGAAGATTGTCATGAATTGGTGTGTAGAATGTCTAAATGGTGTTAGACATGGCAAAGGATTGCTGCAACGTTCATGAGTGCTTATGAACTAGTTTTGAGCATTGGAATAAACCCGCGCTTGCTGGAATCACCTTATGGAATAAGATATAAAAGGGTGATCGCAAGACGATAATATCATATAGTCTTAAAACCTAGATATATGGTTTATTATTTGTTAATTGATTGTACATTGATAATGCGAAAACGCATCAGTAACTCGGTGTTATAAAACGTATTGTTGTGTATAGTTGGTAAATGAATAAGTAAATGCATATAAGTCGAAGTTTATCTGTAACTTTTATCTAAGAAGGTAAAAGCGATATCTCGGCCGCTCGATGATTTGATTTGACTTATGTGCCGGGCCCGGTCAGAACTGAATTGATGTGTTCGATTAAGTTCTATGTCAAATAAATCAGAGATCGAGAAACCTAAATGCTTGACTAACCATTCCATAGGAATGTCAGCATGATATCTAACAGAGGACTGTACGTTCCCTTATCTAAAGGACAAGATTGATTAGATCAGAGTTGACAGCGTCTTTGAGAGCTACGATTGCAAACCGAATTGTACTTGTATAGTTACTAGACTTATCCAAGTGGGAGACTGTTGGAATAGTGTCTAAGGCTGTAACTATATCCGGTTGTGCATGGTCCTTTTGGGTTGCCTTCACCATAGCAACTTGATAGGATGATTTATTAAGAGAGAATAAATATTATTAATATATTATGAGAATAATATAATGAATAATATATTTGTTATTTGATTAATATAAGTCATAGAATTAATTAGAATTAATTTGGTGACTTAAAGAGATTAATTAAATAAAGGGGTATAAACTGTCAATTGTTTGATAGTTAAGCTTTAGACTGTAAATCCATTTGGATATGGTTTGGACGGATTCTAAGAGCTTTAGGAAAGCTTAAATCGTCCATATACTTATCTATGGAATGGATTTGGATAGCCTTAAGAGAAGATTATCCAATTAGGGTTTAGGTTGTAACCCTTAAGGAGTCTACAAGTATAAATAGACCCCATGGCATAGGGAATTCGACACCTCTGATAAAGTAAGGAACCTCTGGTCGAAATTCCTCCCCTCTCCTCTCTCCTAAATCATTCTTATTGCTTTAGTGTTTGTAAGCCATCAGAGGAGTGACAATTGTGACTCTAGAAGCTCCAAGACCTCAAGATCAACAAGGAACTCAAAGGTATGGTTCTAGATCTGTTTTAATGTTCTTATTTAACCTAATTAGTAATTAGAAGTCTTGGATTCAAAGCATGTTTATTAGAAAGCCTAGATCCAAGCATTAGGGTTTTGCATGCGCACATAGGAAAGTTCTTATGGCTAAAACCCATCAACATGATGCTTTCCCAAACTTCATGAATTCTAAAAATATATCAAAACTCAATTTAGGAAAACCACAAAATATTTCAATTATGATAACAGAGGTGCTAATGACAAGAAACCCTTCCATGATTACTTTTCTACACACATAATTCAATTTTGATTTTTGTTCTCACATACCTCCCAACAAAATAAAAAGTTGAATGCTTATTACGCACCATCAACAATACCGTGAACACCTTACTCTTTCACTTCTACCTACCACCTACCTACTAGGTAGAAGCCCCCCCCCCCACCATCACACACACACACACATGCTTACTCACGTCCTTAACATCTTAGTCAACCTCCATTAAAAATGACACTCCTCACTCTCTTATTTAATCGTCATCCAACATACTCTCATCTTAAAGTATTTGGTTGTCTTTGTTTTCCTCTTGTCACTACAACTCACAAACTAGCACACTATACCACCCCGTGCATCATTCTTAGATACTCGTCCTGTCATAGTGGTTTTCGGTGCCTTGACATATCATCCTATGAATCATCATTTCACATCAAGTTGTATTTGATGAGATGATCTTTCCTTTTGGTACGGCCACTCCATATAAACTGACATCTTATAATTTCCTTGATGACATGTAAATACATTCGCCATACTTATGCAAAACATAGAAATCCAATCTGATAACTCAACTCTAGATCTCACCGAATCTACCTCCCTCGTTTTTAGCCCTACCCTCAACTTCATCCCGATATACGACCTATACATATAGGCTATAAGGTATTTGTGCTATTTGTAGACCACTTTTCGTATATTAAATTATGTTAGGATTGCAGATGGTTTTGCAAGAGTCATCATCAACTAGGGTGAAAAACTCGATAATTTGATATAATTAGGAAATAAACATATTAGTAGGTTAATTTATAAGATATGAGGAAATTTATTAAATTTTACCATATATAAAATTGTAAACTTTAGTAATAATTTAATAATTATTTCAATATTAAAAGAAGTATTCAGTAAATAAGGACCGTTGGGCCAAAAAAATCCATTTCAAAAGTTAGGGTTTTGATTAAAATCTATCGCAGTTGTGTAATTGATTCATGCCAACTCATGAAACACTTGAGACCGACTCGAAAATTACTCGAAATCAACTTGATTTCAGTTGAATCAAGCATGAACTCAAGCTAATCGAGTATATTATCGAGTCAAGATCGGTTATCATAATACTCAAATCGTAAAGCTCAAGAGCTACATCAAAATTACAACTTTACCCTTTATTTCAAGTGTATGTATAAATATTTGTAACACTGAAAAACCCTAATTAACATATAGAAAGAAGGAATAAACACATTTGAATTCGCATTACCTCATTTCTAATTCCCCCTCCAACCCTTGATCTCACACTCAACATCCTACGTCGACCTTTGCGTCTCCACCTTGCTCCTTCAACTCCATTATCATGATCATCTTTTTTTTCTTGCTTATAGGGTTGTCTTGTACTCTGAATATCCTAATCTTAAGATCTGATTTAGATGGCATCTCGGCTAAGCATGCTAATATGATGGCTAATAGGCATTTTTCATGTTCTTAGCAAGTGATCTAGTTGATCCTTTGACTGAATTTTGTATTTAATCGTCAATGTTTAATTAATTGTATTTTCAGCCCATTTTTTCTTATTCGATAACCTTTGAAGATTACAATTGTTAGGCCATTTGGAGCATTCATGTAAGGATGATGTGGCCTCAAACCCTATGCTTGAAAAACACTCCATACTCCGTAGTCGTGGTGCAACGTGAGCCGGGTTACAGACGACAACGGAGGAAAGAGAAGAGGGTAACGGTCATGTGACCGTTTGAAGCATTCAACCAAAAAAAAAAATCAATTTTTACATATAAATACTAACAAGTTTTATACACATTTTCACACTAAAGTCACGGATTATTTCTTTGTAGCTACCTATTATTTCTCATTCACCTAAAGTCAAATAATGGATCAATATCCAAACACTCCACACATCCCAAACACACTCATTTTTTATTCACCCATCGACCCATACGTCATTAACACAACACATCCCAAATACCTACACTATGAATCACCAACCGTATGGTTTAAGAATATGCTACAATCCTCACGTATTCAACAACTACCCATTTTCTAACAACCATATCAACAAAATTACTCTCAACCACCAAAAACTTTTTCAAACACCAAATTAGTTTCAACAATTTCAACATTCCCAACCTCCACCATACCGATCACAATCTTCTCAACCACAACCTCCCCACGACGTTGACAACAAAACAATATTGTAAACTCAAACACAGCCATCTATATACAAATGTCGTCAAGTACTTTGGCTAAAGCTGTTACTTTTTTTCAAAAAAAATATTAGACTACAAAAGTTCACAATAAGAGAAGCCAGAAATAGTTAACGGTCTAGAAATTTTGAACACACCATCTCATCCGCATCTTCCACCGCAACAACTATAACTGCTTTTTAACATCCAACAGAAAAATCAAGCAAATATCACGATTTCTAATTTTAGTTGTTAATATAATTTTTTTAGAGTACGGTACCCTTTTATTTTATGTAATTTTTTTACTTTTACTAATGTAATTTTTATCATCTTAATTAATAAGTTTTTTGTTTAGTTTAAGAAAATGTTATGTTTTTTTTAATATTTTATTAAAATAAATATAAAATAAAAACATATAGATGATGTGTAGTAGTGTGTGGGGTGTGGACTAAAGTTAGTGACGCACTGACGCTGTGATACACTCTTAAGTAACCTTAACAGTAAGCTAGATCATACCTAATTAATGGCCTTATTTAACGGACAATCCTCACCTGGTGTTGTATCGGTTTAGGTTACTTGTTGATTCCACTTGTACTAATTAAAAATTGTTTAACGATTTAATTTACAAAATGTAACATACAGTAGCCAAATAACATGTACAGCTTTAGATCAGGTAATTAAAACAAAACTAACCTTGTTTGGTTTAAAAATAAATCACGATGTAAATATGTTTCAAGTCACCCCTGAAACAGCAATTTCATTGGCATAATCACAGAATCTTTTTCAAACTGGCGTTCAGGTTTGAAATATTTTGTTGTGGTGGTATGGTGATGAAAATGTACAAGGAGAAGTGTGTAGAAATCAAGTACGTAATAGTAACCACGAACATAGTTTTGGTTGTTAGAGAATAAAGAGAGTTCATATTAATTAATAAGAACCACGTACATGAAAAAGAGTAATCTGAATGATATGAAAGATGGAATCATATTCTTCAAAAATTAATCTCAACCGTGTAATTTCTGTTGTTGCACTTAAGATAGGTAAGTGATAAGCTTTTTTATTCTAAAAGAGTTCTATTTTGTCAAAATAGCATTCTATTAAAGTAAAAGCATGAACTTTATAGATTTATCATAAGATTTGATATTGTTAATTTAAATTTCAGATTAACAATATTACCATAGAAAATCTGTATTAACTTGCTAATTCTTTTGTAAAATAAAATGATGAGAATATTTCATAAATGGTCCTTATGCTTTATAAAAAGTCACTACGTCAGTCCCTAACTTTTTTTTAACGATGATGGCTTAAGTTTTTTCGGTTTGCTGCATTGTCGGTTCATAATCCATATAAAATGACTTTCTTACCATTTTTACTTTTTTATGTTTTTCCTTTTCTTATTTATAATTTACATAAGAGAAATTAAATACCTCATACATTTTCTTCATACACACCTTCCTATGCATATGAAATGATGATAAATGTTATATTTTAATAAAAAAAAATAATAATATTTTTTTGATATACCTTTTCTTCATACACACCTTCCTATGCATATGAAATGATAGTAAATGTTATATTTTAATAAAAAAAAATAATAATATTTTTTTGACATTTCGCTACTAGATAACAGAACTTTAATGACACACGAACAATGACACACACCGATTTACGATATGTATTTTTTGCGTGTTCTAAAAATAATATCAGCTTTTCAAAATTTAAAGAATAGAAGACCCAAATTTGTGTATGCCCTAAAATTAAATGTCCACCTAAATTAAATGGGTAATGAGTATATACGTCGTTTTATAATTTTTTTTAATATACGCGCTGATTGATATAGCTAAGGGGGGAAACCAAATCCCCAAAAAATTTGAAGTACCCCGCCTTTGAGGTCTCTCCTCTAGATCTCACGATTGGTGCGAGTTTTGAGCTCACCATGTGAACTAATGCATACCTAAGATTCGGTATCTTCATCTCCATTGTCTACGGCTTTGATCTCTCCTTATGAATGCAACGTTGAATCTACCTCGAGGCGGGTTAAAAAAACCAGAGGTATCGGCACCAGTCGAGCAGCGAAAGGAGGAGTTCAAGAAGAGAGAAAGAGAAGAGGATTAAGAGGCAGAAGATAAAGAAAAGAGATAAAAGTAATATAATCGAAGGAAAGGGAGCAGTAGCCGGAGATCAAATCGAGAAGTAAAAAGTAGGGGTTCGGATTTAGATACACATTCAGAGAGTGGTGATATACTTTTATGGCATAAAGATTTGAAACCTCATGCCTTCGCCGACTTCTCTATGGATGTTGTTTAGGCTAATTCTAAACTTGAAGATCAAAGTAAGTACTGTTATGTTATGTCAAACCCGAGGTGTTTTTTGATTTAGTTTAATTTGAAGTTTGAACTAGTTTTCTTATTGATTTTTCGAAATTCTCAATGTCGCTGTGCTTTTTATATGTTTTAGAGTTTAAATTAAGATATAGATATTAGATAGTGTGATTCCCAATTGTATTCATCAATTTCTGTGATTATCTATTCATGGTTGGCGAATTTTGATTTTCTGTCTTATTTCCCGTAATCTCCAATTAACTGCAGTCGTTCTAGTTCACCAAATATGGATGTGTTGGTGGAATTTGTGACCACAACATTATACTTTTATTCTGTTTATGCCCTTCTATATGGTGCTATCACTGGGTTTTGATCTCCGAATTATTTTGAGACAAGTGTTATGTTGATAACTTTTATGTTGTTAAGGAAGTATTTGGAATCTGTTGCAAAGGGGAAAACATCAGATGCTATAAAGAAGTTGGTGGAACTAGTGCCCGCAACCGCTTTGCTGCTCCTTAAAGAAAAATAAAGAAAAAGACAATCTTTCTTTCATTTATATTTAACTAGTTTATAACGTGTGTGTTATAAAATTAATCAAATTTTTATAGTAAAAACTCAAAATTATTAATAAGTTATTTTAAATAAATTATTAATTTAAGAGATATTTTTTATTAGTTATGTGAAATTATAATCATTGATTCAAATAAGTATATAAAATTAATTTTTTTTAATATATATTAGATATTTTTATTTGTGAATTAATGAAAACAATAATTTAAAATTTAAAATTTAAAATAGAATCACATTAATGAGGAGGTCTAATAAATTTAAAATGGAAAACTAATAGATTGACAAGTGGCAAAACATTAATTAAAATATCTAATATGGTGACACATGGCAAAAGAGCTAATCTTTTATTAATATAGAGATTATATTATATTTAGAAAAAATATAATGTTTTGTGTAATGTCTATTGTCTTGTCTTCCTACATAGGCGAGCGAGACTCTATGTAGGAAGGTGGGCCCTAATTTTTTTATTTATCTAAAATTTCAAAAAAAAACATTTTATGGATCTATCTTAAAAATATTTAGGACCTACCTTATCAATAAAAATCTTAGAATTTATATATATATATATATATATATATATATATATTAATAAATCATATGGTTTTCTATTCTAGACTCGCCGCTGGACAGCTTGATGTATCTGTTATGATCTACTCATATCTATCATATTGTCCGTGTTGAGTCTATTATGTAAAATAGAAAGAAATGAATTATAAATTATTTATATTAGTGTTGTGTATTTTAGTTTAGAGTAAATTATTGAAATGGTCCCTATGGTTTGGTTAAAATTGCACGTTTGATCCCTAATTTTTTTTTGCACTTGGATCGTCCTGTGATTTGATTTTATTGCGTTTTTCGTCCCTATGGTTTAGTCAAAATTGCACGTTTGGTCCCTAACTTTATGTATGTAAGGAATGAAAAACGCAACAAAATCAAACCACGGGGACGATCCGAGTGTAAAAAAAAGTTAGGAACCAAACATGTAGTTTTGACCAAATCATAGGGGCCATTTCAGTAATTTACTCTTTAATTTATAAGCGAAAAAACGCTAGAGAAAGGGAAATAAAAGCATTGTTGATTCAGTCAGGTGATGTATTAAAAGTTGTTCCACGTACAAAATTCCAATGGATGGTGTTGTTGAACCGGGTTCAATTCGTGTAAATGAAAGATTGAAAGTACGTTGACCGGTGAGTCATCACCTATTTTGAAGGAGATGGTGGATTTATATGTGAATATACTTACATTTATATTCATATATTTCAATATTACCTCTCCCTATCCGCACCGGTACGCTTGAGCATTTTTTTGGCAAAAAGAAAATAAGTGGCCTACATTTGATCTCATGTTCTTGATTACATAATTTTTCATATTTAAACCTAAGTGTGTGTGTGTGTCTATATATATATATATATATATATATATATATATATATATATATATAGAGAGAGAGAGAGAGAGAGAGAGTGAGAGAGAGAGAGAGAGAGAAAAGAGAGGCGGGGGAGTAAGGGAAAGAAAAATCAGTAAAAAGGAGGTTGGCTGGTTTTAAGGTTGGTCAAAGGGAGTAGCAATTGAATATGACAACCGATACAAAAACCACACATCACTAGAACTCGAAAATGACAAACGAGAACACCGATGAAAGCAACAAAACGCCAAGATTATTTCACATGCTTATGGTGTACATGCTTCCCGAAAGGAAGGGGAGTCGGTCAAAGATTATTTCACAAGGTTCATGAATGTGACTTTGGACGTTCCAGGGCACAACGAAGGCCTCATTTATGGAGCATTCACATGGGGATATTTGTCGAGACCTCTATCTCAAAATTTAATGGGAAAGAATCCTAAGCCATGCGCTAAGCTCAAAGAGAAAGTATAACGTTACTTAAGACAAGAGGAAGGGAAAGCCTAAAAACGACATACCTTAGTGCCATGTCGGCAACAAACACAAGACCACACCACCAACCTTGCACCTATTAGGAGAGCCACAGTGTGGGTATATATTACGGACACGGAGTACGACCAACAAGGAAATTCAGACCATTCCATAAGGGTATATATAGTTACAGATAAGCCCACAGGAAAAAAACAAGTTCCAAGGCAAGATATTGTAAATATCACAAGAGCAGGTCCCGTGACACTACCAAGTACCCCATGTTGAAGTGGGAAATGAAGGAGAAACAACTAAAAGGAAACCTAGTTGAAATTAAACGAAGCTCACATGCCAAATTCAAAGCGAAGAACCCCAGAGAAGGCAGAAAACCAAGAGACCGGGTCCACGAGATTCTGGCCACTCACAAAAATACACGACATCCAAGCACCGACACTGACGTCGATAACATCGCCACACACATGACATCCTTGTGAAGGGATATGTGGTAGAGAGAGATATTGTAGATAATGTTATATGTGGTAGAGATAGCTTTTATAGCTAATGTTATATGGTAGAGGTAGCTTTATGGCTAACATGATATGTGGTATTTGTTACAGATAGCTTTTATAACTAATACAGTATGTGTTATGTGGCTTGTGTGTGGGGTATGCTCTAGGGGAACTCATTAAGCGTTAGCTTACAATTGTGGATTTGTTTCAGGTGCATTTGAGTCCAAGGTCAAGGGCAAGCCTTGACGGCACGACGTGCACTCTCTCTCTCAGGCGTTTTATGGGACACTGATATTTTGAAATAAAGTTGTAATCAATATGGTTTTGAAAACAATTGTAACTGGTTTTTGTGGATGATAGAATCGTAATTTGGGTAATTAAAAACGAAAAATTTCTTTTGAAAATCTGGGTTGTTACAAGTTGGTTTCAGAGCCTTGGTTTGAGGGATTCGGGCACACTCTCGGGTGTGTCAGGACTCAAACGAAGGAAATGGTAAAACTGTTTTCAAAAATAAAATAAAAGTTAGAGCTTTTAAAGAAAAGAAAAGGATGCGAGTGCAATACGCGTGATCAGCCGATCCAAGTAAGTAATTCCCCAATGTGTTAGCCATGATATACTGATATTTGAACTTTGATCGTATGGAACTTGCTATGTGTATGCTTTTAAAATTGTATACGGTTAGGAGCTTATAGCCTTAGAATGATTGATTTGTCCTTACCATGTTCCTTGTCTGGTTGTGGTCCTAGGGTAGAATCTTTTATTCGAAAGTTTGTTTGATCCTTTTCTGTGTATAATTTGCATGCATAAAGGCAACCTATTATGATTGATCTGTTTGGTGTGGGTAGAGTAAATCTTAGGACAGCCTGAGATTTGAGATATATGGTAGTCTGTGGGATATGGTTTATATTGGGACAAATTGGAGATATCAGGTAGAGCCTTGGGGAAAGGTACAGGTAGGTGTGGAAGGTAGTATTGGACCCGTACTACTGAAATCGCATGACCTTTTACTCGAAACAATGTTAGATCTGACAACTCTAAGGAAGACCGGTGTGGGAATATCCCCTATATGGATATCCTAATCGTTATGATTTATGACATTTCAGTTCAGCATGGTGGTGACACGATTTGGAGCAGGGGGATCAGGATTAGGATCTGGATCCGGGTTCGGGTCAGGTGACACGACCGAGCCCATCGATAAGAGGTTGCGAGAGCTCATTGCAACCAAGGTTACCATGGGCATCCTTGACGCTACCCCAGTGATATTTGGGACGGTCATGGAGGGTATGATGGAGATTATGGAGGAGAGGCTCAGGTCATTCAAAGCCGAGATTGTTGTTAGTTAGGTTGGGGCTCGAACTCCTTTATTCCAAGAGTTCAAGGCGTATGGGGCGTTGGAGTTCTTCGGGGTCAGGGACTCCATTCTTAGCCGATGATGGTTGGCGGATATCGAGAATGCACAGCGTACATGTTCTTGACCGGATGCGGAAAAAAGTGGGTTTTGCTTCTTGTATGCTGAGAGACAGAGCCCGAGATTGGTGGGATGAGGTTACTAGCCAAGTGGGAGCAGCCGGTGTGGCTGAGATGATGTGGGCCAAGTTTTTTCAGTGATTCGATGTAGAGTTTGCACCTGTCAAGGTGCAATGGATTGTGAGGGAGTTTCAAGACCTTCAGCAGACCACCGAGACTGTGGCGGAGATCACCGCCAAGTTTCGGGAACGAGCTTTCTTGATCCCACAGTATGCTACGGATGAGGATATGAGGCGGACGAGATATCATTCCATGCTAAGGGATGATATCCAGGAGTTTGTGAGCTTTACAGGGTGCAAAACCCTGAACGAGATGGTGGAAAAGGCATGTGAGCGGGAAATGGAGTTGGACTTCTGCACCAAGCGGAAACCTAAGCAGGCACAAACAACAGTGGGGTAGGCCAAAAAGCCTAAGACCTTGGATTCATTTGGTAGAGGCCAGTAGGGTCGTGGCCGGTGCACCAAGTGTGGTAAGCCGCATAGCGGAGCATGTTAGATAACAGGCTCGGGATACTACGCATGTGGTCAGCAGGGCCACTTGAGCAAGGATTGCCCCAAAAATGGCTTGATTTGTTTTCACTGCAACCAGACCGACCATAAGCGGGTAGATTGTCTGAGGTTGCAGAGAGGGGGAGGAGCAGTGGTAGCGCCTGCGCCCGTAATGATGGGGATTATTGATTGCTGTCCTGCTAAGGCGGATGCTCCAGCGGTGAAGAGCCACGCATTTCAGCTGACTACCGAGGAGGCTCGGGCAACGTCAGACGTTGTGGCTGGTACGTATTTGTTGTTCTCTGTTCAGATGCGAGGGATAGGAGATTTCTGCAGCAGGGATGTATGGGATTTCTAGCATAGATATCATATACGAGGGTTGAAAACTCGACGGATGTGGGCAGTGTGTCGGTTGTACATGAATTTTGGGATATCTTTCCTGAAGAGTTACCAGGAGTGCCTCCAGAGGGGCAGGTGGAGTTTCGCATTGACTTAGTTTCGGGTGTCGCTCCGATAGCGAAGGCACCATACCGGCTGGCACCACCCGAGATGCAGGAGTTATCTGCACAACTTCAGGAGCTGCAAGACCGAGGTTTCATCCGTCTGAGGAGTTCTCCATGGGGAGCACCGATCCTGTTTGTGAAAAAGAAGAATGGATCACACAGGATGTGTATTGATTACCGAGAGCTGAACAAACTAATTGTGAAGAACCATTATCCGTTGCCGAGGATCGATGATTTGTTCGATTAGCTGCAGGGTGCATCTTAGTTTTCTAAGATTGACCTTTGGTCGGGGTACAATCAGATGAGGATTCGGGATGAGGATATACCGAATACAACTTTAAGGACTCGTTATGGGCATTATGAGTTTTTGGTGATGCTATTTGGGCTCACCAATGCCCTAGCAGCGTTCATGGATCTCATGAACAGGGTGTGTAGACCAATGTTGGATCGGTTAGTGATCGTCTTTATTGATGATATCTTGGTCTACTCTAAGAACAAAGAGCAGCACGAGCAGCATCTGAGGGAGGTATTAGAGACCCTGAGGGCGGAGAGGTTGTATGCCAAGTTCTCCAAGTGTGACTTTTGGCTGCGAGACGTATAGTTTTTGGGGCACAACATCAACCAGGAGGGCATTTCGGTTGATCTATGCAAGGTTGAGGCAGCGATGCGGTGGGAAGTACCGAAGAATGTGTCTGAGATTGTAGCTTCTTGGGTTTAATGGGCTATTATTGAAGATTTATCCAGGATTCCTCCAAGATTGTTGTGCCATTGACCCGCTTGACCAAGAAGAATGTGACATTCCGGTGGGGGCACAGATCACAAGTTGGCTTTTGAGACCTTGAGACGGAGCTTATGCGAGGCTCTGATCCTAGTACTACCCGAGGGGTTAGACAATTTGGTAGTGTACTGTGACGCATCGATCTCAGGGTTCGGCACGGTGCTGATGCAAAAGGGGCACGTGATAGCTTACGCCTCAAGGCAATTGAAGCCTCATTAGGCACTACTTGTATGGAGTGTGGTGCACCATTTATACTAATCAAAAGAGCTTGAAATATTTGATGAACCAACAAAACCTCAACATGCAACGGAGAAGGTCGTTGGATATATTGAAGGATTATGATTGTGAGATCCTATATCATCTCAGGAAGGCCCACATAGTTGTCGATGCGTTAAGCCGCAAGGCGGCAGGGTCCCTGGTTGGGAACATTTGTATGAGGATGACTGTGATCTCTCCATTGTTGGATATGATCAAGGAGCCCCAGGTCGTGGGTGTGAAGAAGGAGAATTGGAAGATAGAGTGGATTCGGGGACAGTATCCTTTGTTTGTTAAGGATAGTCGTGGCCTCTTGACACAGTGTGGCCGAGTGTGAGTGCTAGTGACTAGAGGAGTGAGGTAAAAGATATTAGAGGAGGCACAAAAGTCCAAGTTATCTATACATCCAGGGGATACAAAAATGTATAGGGACTTGAGACTGAGTTATTAGTGGCCCTGCATGAAGCGGGAGATCGCCTGGTTTGTGGAGCGGTGCTTGACCCGCAGGAAGGTCAAGGCCGAGCATCAGCAGCCTCATGGCAAGGTTCAGCCGCTACCCATTTCCATGTGGATGTGGGAAGAGATAACTATGGACTTCATTACGAAGTTACCGAGGACGGCAAGGGGCATGGATGCCATATGGGTAATCGTGGATAGATTAACGAAGAGTGCCCCCTTCATTCTGATTTCTGAGAGTATATCCGCTGAAAAGTTAGCAAATATTTATGTGCGAGAGGTGGTGACTAGACACGGGGTTCCAGTGTCAGTAGTCTCTGATAGGGATGTTCGGTTTACATCCCGGTTCTGGAAGAAGTTCCATGAGGAACTGGGCACTCAGCTGCATTTTAGTACAGCGTATCACCCCCAGACAGATGGCCAGAGCGAAATGACGATCCAGACACTGGAAGATATGTTGCGAGCATGTGTGCTGGATTTTGGAGAAAGTTAGGATACATACCTCACACTGACAGAATTTTCATACAATAACAACTACCATGCTAGTATCGATCGACCTCCATTAAAGATGTTGTATGGTAGGAGATGTAGGACTCTGTTTTGTTAGCATTCTAAGTTCAAGTCTAGAAATTCTACAATTTCTTAGTTCGCTTAAACTAATGCTCTGATACCAACTGTGACATCCCCTAATTTCTCGGCCAGAAAAGACCGATTTAATTTATGCTTTTTTTAAAAATCAAATCAGAGAATCTTTATAAAAGATGTGGCGGAGTTGGTCCCCAAAACAAAATATGATAAAAGTTTGTCAAAACCTTTCTTTAAGATATATATCATTTCTTTTTATATCAAAACCTCGGGATGTCATGTTCCAATACAGATCAAAAGCATAAACAAGACATTATAAGCCTTACGACAATTATTTGTAACTACTGGACTATAATCCAAAATTCACTCATCATCATCATCCGACTATGCCCGGGGTCCTCTACCTGTAATATAAACAGCTGAGTGGGTCAGGCTTGGAAGCCTGGTGAGCATATAGGGTTTTCAACCCACAATACATAAATTTATTATGTTTAAACATCAATCAATCAACCTAACTACCCCAAACCCCATTATTTTATTTATTTCTTAAGGGTTTACCCTAAGAATCAACTATCACTCCTTCCTAAGGATTCATCATAAGGAATAGACACAAAGTCACCTCGTGACCGGGGTTTATACAACGGGCACTAATTCCATAGCTGCCAAAGTTTATTCAACATGTGCTAAGTCCATAGCTCTCATTTATCGACAGTATTATTTACAGGTGTTCTCTCCTGCAATACATGTCAATGGGTTTTAGAGTACAGCAAATGAACATATAGTTCATTACACCTACAGGTTGCGGGCCTGCTAGTGTTCCATAGACTGTCTAGAATAGTCCATGGTTGTCATCCATACTCTGCTGAATGACGGGGGCCAACAATTTGGGTAAGTGATTCTCTCAAATTTTCACCACTCACCCTCAACTCATGATCAATATTATTGATCATCTCCTTTATCCAACTCACCTTTCATTATACCCACTATTTCATTTACCCATGCTCTACCCAACATATTTTGTAGATAAAAAGCATATACAGTTTAAAACTTGTATAAAACATCAATTCAACAGTCACCTCAATCAAACAATTAATATATTTACACATAACACGTATTTCAAGGTAAATACTTCATATCTATGTGTAAATTGAAAGTAACTACACACTCACGTATTTTGGTGAAAATCGGGCAGCAATTCGTTTGCTAAAACGATCGTTTCTAATAAAACCGAGAGTTTTATTGAGAAACCGGGCTCTGCAAAAGTCGGGCTTCGAAACCGAAAAGATAAATTTTCCGGGCTTCTCGGGCACTTCGTGGTGTATTCTGGGCTTTACAATCGATACCGGGGCTTTGCGGGATGTTAAAATGAAAGAAATATGGAGAAAGGGGCTAAAAGTGGCAATTTCTTAAAAATATCCGAGAAGGCTCGCAGCCTTCTATTTATAGGGGGAGCTTCTGATCGGACGGTTGAGAAGCTTCTGATCCAACGGCTGAGAAGGCTCGCATGGCTCGCACCTGCGAGGGATCGCTGGCGGCTTCTAAGTGGACCGCGGCTTACTGGCGCAACTGCGAGGCTCGGAGCTAGGCTATGCAAGGCTCGGACACACGCGGCAGCTGGGCGAAGCTTCGGCTGGGGAGCTGGCTGCTTCGGATTGGGCCTCCTCCTCGGTCGAATCAGAAGAGGGCACGTGGCTTCGCATGACTCAGCAGCCTCGGTGACTCAGCTGCCTGATGACTCAGCAGCCAGGTGACTCAGCAGGACACGTGTCACGTTCTAAGCGAGGGTGACGGGCAATTGTGACTATGCGAAATTTCTCGGTTTTCGTGCCAAAACTTCTAAAATTCATAACTTTCGCATACGAGCTCCGTTTTTGACGTTCTTTATATGCACGCGTAGCTAAAATTACGATCTACAACTTTCGTTTAGACGTCGTCGGCTTATTTTGACTTTAAATTTTATATTATTATTTTTAACAGACCGGGACAGGAAATTCGTTAAAAATTCCCAACTTCTTCATCCGACGTCCGTTTTCGTCAGACTTTTTACCGTTGTGCTCCTAATGACGAGACCTTCAATTCTCGTTTAGGTTGTGTCGGCTAAAAATCGCTCGATCTAAAATTCGAGTTTTTAGCTGTCTACTGCTACGCTGAAACTTCGAAAAATCATAACTTTCTCATACGAAGTCAGATTTGGGCGTTCTTTTTATCTAACTTCTCGGTTTAACTAATACTACAACTTTCTTTTAGATTACTAAGGCTAAAAAGTAGTTTATCAAAAACTCACTTTTTACGACATTCAGCACCGTGTCGGTTTTTGTCGCGAAACTTCGACAAGTCATAACTTCTTCGTTATAACTTGGATTTTGGTATTCTTTATATCCCCGAAATCCTTGTTTCGACTACTACAACTTTATGTAAAGATATTGGGCATATCTCACACTTTAATTTTGACGCTTATTTTTATTCTTAATTAATTAAGCCCTAATAATTAAGCATAAAACATATAATTCACATAATATTCACATAATTCCTTTTCATTTCTTCAAAATGAGTTACAAAGGTTAACCTAGACTATCAGCTCAATATAAATGCCTAGGCTAGAAACACGAGTGTTACAATTCTCTCCCCCTTAGGATGATTCCGTCCCCGGAATCACATATCACCAAACAACTACGGGTAGCGACTCATCATGTCACTCTCCGTTTCCCAAGTGAGATTTGGTCCATTCGTATGTTTCCAGCGCACAAGCACTATATCGACCATCTTGCGTCGTAACTTCATAGTCTTACGGTCAATGATTGCCTCAGGTTCCTCGATCAACCTCTTGTTTTCATCCAACCTTAACTCAGAAATTGGAATTATGTCGGGCACATCTCCCATGAACTTTCGCAAGTAACACACATGAAAGGTGTTATGAATACCTTCCAGTTCTTCCGGTAACTCTAGCTTGTAAGCTTGATTCCCGATCCTATGAAGAATTTAAATGGTCCAATAAACCTTGGACTCAACTTCCCTCGTTTCCCAAATCTTATAAGTCCCTTCCACGGCGAGACTTTAAGTAAAACCGAATCTCCAACATCAAAGGATATCAGTTGTCTTTTCTTGTCAGCATAACTCTTTTGTCGATCTTGAGCAGCTAACATCCTTTCCCTTATCACTTTCAACATTTCAGTAGTCTCATGGACTATTTCAAGTCCCATAAACTGCTTTTCCCCAGCTTCCAGCCAACATGATTGCGTTTGACACTTTTCCCCATACAAAGCGTGATAAGGTGCCATCTTAATGCTTGAGTGGAAACTATTATTATAGGAGAATTCTACTAAAGGTAAGTGTTCATCCCAGTTACCTTGGAATTCTAGGGTACATGCTCTTAGCATATCCTTCAATGTTTGAATCGTTCGCTCGCTCTGACCATCGGTTTGCGGATGGTAAGCTGTACTCAAACACAACTTGGTACCCAATTCCTCTTGTAGACTCCTCCAAAACCTTGAGGTAAAACGGCTATCACGATCGGACACAATCGTTAACGGAACACCGTGAAGCCTCACAATTTCCTTCACGTAAGAATTCGCAAGTTTATCCATAGACCATTTCTCTTTGGCCGCTATGAAATGCGCACTCTTAGTGAAGCGATCAACGACCACCCAAATCATGTCATGACCGTTCCTTGTTCTGGGCAGCTTAGTCACAAAATCCATGGTGACGTCTTCCCATTTACCCATGGGTACGGGTAAAGGTTCTAAACTCCCATACGGTTTCTGATGTTGTGCCTTAACCCTAGCACAAGTTACACACTCGGCCACATACTTAGCAACATCGAGTTTCATCGTCGGCCACCAATAATAGGGTTTTAGATCCCTATACATTTTTGTACTTCCGGGATGAATCGAGTACATGGTCTTGTGAGCTTCTTCCATCAGAAGATCCCTTATTCCGCTTGTCTTAGGTACCCAAATTCTATCTTGGAATACCTTCAACCCTTGGTTGTTTGTACCGAACACTAACGTTTTGCCCAAACGTGCTTCCTTTCGGTCACTATTCTCTAAATCTTCCTCTTGAGCTTTCTTTATACTTTCTACAATTGTTGAGACAACTTCAATTCTCAACGCTCTTGGCCTTTACTTTTCAAGGTTTACCTTCCGACTGAGAGCATCAGCAACCACATTTGCTTTACCAGGGTGGTAAAGTATCTCGCAGTCGTAATCCTTGAGTAACTCTGGCCAGCGTTGTTGCCTCATGTTCAATTCCTTCTGATTAAAGAGATATTGAAGACTCTTATGATCAGTGAAAAGTCTACACTTTGTGCCATAAAGATAATGCGTCCATATCTTTAGGGCAAATACTACCGCTGCCAACTCCAAATCGTGAGTGGGGTAGTTCTTTTCATGCTCTTTCAATTGCCTCGATGAATATGCTATCACCTTATCCATTTGGGTCAGAACACATCCTAACCCAACTCCAGAGGCATCACTATAAACTGTGAAGTCATCAACTCCTTTGGGTAATGAAAGAATCGGTGCTTCACACAACTTCTTCTTTGACTTCTCAAAGCTTCCAATGCTTCTCATTCCAAGTATAGACAGCTCCTTTGTGGGTCAAAGTTGTCAATGGAGTCGCGATCGAAGAAAAGCCTTGGATAAATCAGCGATAATATCCAGCTAATCCTAAAAAGCTTCAGATCTCCATAGGACTTTCAATTGTAACCTTCGAGTTACAAAATAAATCCTTATTGAGGACTCCTCCTTCTTCTTGGAATAAGTATTTATTGTAACAGACCGATGGGTCATGTTCTAATGATCTCTCATTGTATACTGCACTACTTAGACTCAGATCTCCTAGGGACAAATTTCAGAACAAATTATACCTTCCTTCATGTTCTAATGTGATACAATCACCGTTCAAAATGTATCATTTCTAACTACCAACTTCTTTAACAATGAGTGCGATACTTCTATTGATCGCTTTGATCATCTTTCATTTCAATCTTCTGGCTTAAGTCAAATGTTACATCGAACTTGGTTCTATGAACCACATAATAAACTCATCGTAGCGGACTCAATTTGATATGACCTTTAAGGTCGGAATAACAATCATCTTCTTAGTCATTACCGAAAGGATGGTAACGACAGACTAGAACAAGATGGAATCAAATAATAGCTTCTTGGTAACCTTGTGACTTTCCCTGATCCAAGTGCGAGTCCTGTGCTTCCAGTAGTATAGATCTCTACTACTATTCACACCTACTCATACTCGTCCCAAGTACTGTCTCGCAGTCCCCAAGTCCTAAAATCACAAAACAATTTAACACATACAAATGTGTCCAATTAATCATAAAATTTTCCTAGACTCTACTAGGACTTCTTTCACACGTATCTTCAATGATCAACTCTACTTCAACTTGGTTGGTGATGAAAATTCCAGATGATCGGGACAACTTCAAAAATTACACTAGCCATTCTATTCATCAGACGACAAAACCAGGGATTATTTTATTTCCTTGAAACGATTACACAAAGGTTCAAGTTTACCCTATACTATGTCTCTCATAGGCTAAACTACTTGTTACTATTCACATTACTACTTCGTAACTTGATCTTCGGGTATCAAGTCTTGACTTCTACTTCCTAGTGTTATTAATCGCTTCTTCAAGGATATCCTGAAATTCCTTTGGAATTGATGGTGCACTTGGCCTTGTTACTTCATTGTTCTTCTGACAATTCTTAGAAATATGGCCTTCTTCTTTACATCCGTAGCACACCTCCTTGGGAATCGTACACTTATTGGCATAATGCCCTATTTCTCCACACTTAAAGCACTTCACCTTCCCGTCACAATTCCCAGAGTGTTTATTTTTGCACTTCCCGCACCATTTTCCTTTATCTCTTGTTTTGCCAAACTTTGAGGATATGTTGCTCTTGTTGGGCCTTGAAGACCCCTCAAATTTCCTCTTCTTGCCAACTTCAACTTTGTTGGCGGTTGTGTCATTGATCATTTCCTCAATAGACTTAGCAGCCCTAATAGTTGCCTCAAGAACAGATGTCTAACCTTTTGGCACAATAAGTTCATCCTTACTTTGTTGAAGTAAACGTTTTGTTTCTTCCATCTGTTCACCTAACATCGTACGTACCATTGCATGCACTCCAGTCATCGTGATTGGCTCAGGCTGTGGATTATCACTTCCGAACCCACTTTGAGTACTCGGCATTTCGATCTATACACCAATCGTAGGTGAATTTAGATCTTCATTTTTTTGTTAGATGTTAAGTCTTCGAAACGTTTATATGTTAGTTCCAATATCGTAGTCATACGTTTAGAATCCTACACACATAAGGTTTCCAGATCCGGTCGGCAACAGACCATAGATCCGAACAAATAATAGCATCATTATAGCTATAACACAAAACATTTAGCACATAAGGGCATTTT
This sequence comes from Lactuca serriola, assembly GCF_051521515.1. Classification (NCBI taxonomy): domain Eukaryota; kingdom Viridiplantae; phylum Streptophyta; class Magnoliopsida; order Asterales; family Asteraceae; genus Lactuca; species Lactuca serriola. The sequence goes on from NC_136415.1 coordinate 161,847,606, forward strand.
AGGCATCTTCCCTAAAATAAACTAGTGCTCGTGTCTAAAATATGGTAGACACTCATCTCACAATCATCACTTAGCATTCTAAGTTCAAGTCTAGAAATTCTACAATTTCTTAGTTCGCTTAAACTAATGCTCTGATACCAACTGTGACATCCCCTAATTTCTTGGCCAGAAAAGACCGATTTAATTTATGCTTTTTTTAAAAATCAAATCAGAGAAATCTTTATAAAAGATGTTGCGGAGTTGGTACCCAAAACAAAATATGATAAAAGTTTGTCAAAACCTTTCTTTAAGATATATATCATTTCTTTTTATATCAAAACCTCGGGATGTCATGTTCCAATACAGATCAAAAGCATAAACAAGACATTATAAGCCTTACGACAATTATTTGTAACTACTGGACTATAATCCAAAATTCACTCATCATCATCATCCGACTATGCTCGGGGTCGTCTACCTGTAATATAAACAGCTGAGTGGGTCAGGCTTGGAAGCCTGGTGAGCATATAGGGTTTTCAACCCACAATACATAAATTTATTATGTTTAAACATCAATCAATCAACCTAACTACCCCAAACCCCATTATTTTATTTATTTCTTAAGGGTTTACCCTAAGAATCAACTATCACTCCTTCCTAAGGATTCATCCTAAGGAATAGACACAAAGTCACCTCGTGACCGGGGTTTATACAACGGGCACTAATTCCATAGCTGCCAAAGTTTATTCAACATGTGCTAAGTCCATAGCTCTCATTTATCGACAATATTATTTACAGGTGTTCTCTCCTGCAATACATGTCAATGGGTTTTAGAGTACAGAAAATGAACATATAGTTCATTACACCTACAGGTTGCGGGCCTGCTAGTGTTCCATAGACTGTCTAGAATAGTCCATGGTTGTCATCCATACTCTGCTGAATGACGGGGGCCAACAATTTGGGTAAGTGATTCTCTCAAATTTTCACCACTCACCCTCAACTCATGATCAATATTATTGATCATCTCCTTTATCCAACTCACCTTTCATCATACCCACTATTTCATCTACCCATGTTCTACCCAACATATTTTGTAGATAAAAAGTATATACAGTTTAAAACTTGTATAAAACATCAATTCAACAGTCACCTCAATCAAACAATTAATATATTTACACATAACACGTATTTCAAGGTAAATACTTCATATCTATGTGTAAATTGAAAGTAACTACACACTCACGTATTTTGGTGAAAATCGGGCAGCAATTCGTTTGCTAAAACGATCGTTTCTAATAAAACCGAGAGTTTTATTGAGAAATCGGGCTCTGCAAAAGTCGGGCTTCGAAACAAAAAAGATAAATTTTCCGGGCTTCTCGGGCACTTCGTGGTGTATTCCGGGCTTTACAATCGATACCGGGGCTTTGCGGGATGTTAAAATGAAAGAAATATAGAGAAAGGGGCTAAAAGTGGCAATTTCTTAAAAATATCTGAGAAGGCTCGCAGCCTTCTATTTATAGGGGGGAGCTTCTGATCGGACGGCTGAGAAGCTTCTGATCCAACGGCTGAGAAGGCTCGCAGGCGAAGGCTCGCATGGCTCGCAGATGGCTCGCACCTGTGAGGGATCGCTGGCGGCTTCTAAGTGGACCGCGGCTTACTGGCGCACCTCCGAGGCTCGGAGCTAGGTTATGCAAGGCTCGGACACACGCGACAGTTGGGCGAAGCTTCGGCTAGGGAGTTGGCTGCTTCGGATTGGGCCTCCTCCTCGGTCGAATCAGAAGAGGGCACGTGGCTTCGCATGACTCAGCAGCCTCGGTGACTCAGCAGCCTGATGACTCAGCAGCCAGGTGACTCAGCAGGACACGTGTCACATTCTAAGCGAGGGTGACATGGCAATTGTGACTATGCGAAATTTCTCGGTTTTCGTGCCAAAATTTCTAAAATTCTTAACTTTTGCATATGAGCTCCGTTTTTGACGTTCTTTATATGCACGCGTAGCTAAAATTACGATCTACAATTTTCATTTAGACTTCGTCGGCTAATTTTGACTTTAAATTTTATATTATTATTTTTAACAGACCGGGACAGGAAATCCGTTAAAAATTCCTAACTTCTTCATCCGACGTCCGTTTTCGTCAGACTTTTTACCGTTGTGCTCCTAATGACGAGACCTTCAATTCTCGTTTAGGTTGTGTCGGCTAAAAATCGCTCGATCTAAAATTCGAGTTTTTAGCTGTCTACTGCTATGCTGAAACTTCGAAAAATCATAACTTTCTCATACGAAGTCAGATTTGGGCGTTCTTTTTATCGAACTTCTCGGTTTAACTAATACTACAACTTTCGTTTAGATTACTAAGGATAAAAAGTAGTTTATCAAAAACTCACTTTTTACGACATTCAGCACCGTGCCGGTTTTTGTCGCGAAACTTCGACAAGTCATAACTTCTTCGTTATAACTCGGATTTTGGTATTCTTTATATCCCTGAAATCCTTGTTTCGACCACTACAACTTTATGTAAAGATATCGGGCTTATCTCACACTTTAATTTTGACGCTTATTTTTATTCTTAATTAATTAAGCCCTAATAATTAAGTATAAAACACATAATTCACATAATATTCACATAATTCCTTTTCATTTCTTCAAAATGAGTTACAAAGGTTAACCTAGACTATCAACTCAATATAAATGCCTAGGCTAGAAACACGAGTGTTACAGTACGCCCAACGTACCTCATCAGTACGCTTAGCATACTAGATCCTTTGGCTGTATGCACAGAGTACAAATCAGTACCCCCAACGTATAAGATGGTTTTGTACAAATGAACATCAGGTGCTTAATTCATGTAATCATTTCGTCCAACTCTAGATCTGGGTCATATTAGAGGTCCCTAGGGCATAAAGATTGAAAATTTATGCCTTTGCAAGCCATATGAGAACCCAACACTTCATTTTATCCGTTAAGACTCTCTTTAAGACATTAAACTCATGCACGGTGCCATAACAACCATCAAGTTAGCATTTTTATGCTTTTAACCAGAAAAAGGGACCTAGATCTAACATCTACCCCTGGAGTTGCTAAAACTCACAAAATAGGATCCATGGACCAAAAATGAACTTATAACTAGCCCTAACTCATTCTAGCAAAAGGAATAAGCAAGGTTTGGACTTTTTACCTCCAAGAGCTCCCCAAGATGAAGTAGAGATAGGATCTATAAGCTTACCTACATTTAAGACTTGACCACCATCTTCTTCTTCTTGCAAACCCACTAAAATTGCCACCAAAAATACTTTTAAGCTCAAGGATCACACACTTTTGTAATACTAGGGTTTTGGGACAATAAAAGGCAATAGAGGTTGTTTAGGGTAAGATCCAAATAGCATAAGTGTGTTAAAATAGGGTCGTTTCCCTAAAATTAGGGTTTCGGTCTTAAGCCACGTACGCCCTGCTTAGTCCATGGTACTCCCCGCGTACGTGGTGCATGCCGCCATCTGTCACACCCCCAAACTAAGGATGGCGGAAACGTCCGGGGGTGGCAGACTTCATGTATAGTATCACAACAACGAGTATAATAGTGCTCAAAGCAAATACAACCAATCATAAATATAATCAGAAAACAATTACATGGTTTCATGTGTTATGTATTTCAATGATTGATTACAACATGATATACAAATAGTTGTTCAACGATGTAGCGTTCCATCCTCAAAAGCTTGTGGTTACTTGGTTTCATTGATTTCCTGAGAATACAAGTAGTTTTGAACAAGTGTCAACAATTAAGTTGGTGAGTTCATAAGTTTTTCAAGGTGTTGCTAAAATCTCTTTATCGTAAAAGTGATGTTTGTTCAAGAAAAATCCAATATTTTCCTTATGTAATGTATTTTAGTCTTAAAACTCAAGACCGAGATGTACAAGTATTTTGCCAAATTTAAAGAAAATCAGGTAAGTTTAAATCGACATAAACTCGTTAAATTTAGAAGTAAAAACCCGTAAATCTTATGTTTGTTAATACCACATGTGAGTTATAATAACCATACTATGACATGGATGGCCTCATAATACGACGTTCTTCAGCTGTCGCCGTTAAATGACACTTGTCACCTCAGACCTGCCGGTCTAGCTGTTGCATGCAGCTCAGGTGTGGGCTTGTCAAACCCAATATAGATCTATACACAACTATCACGTTCTCCTACAAGAGACTCTGGTTACAATTTACAAGACTTTTGATTTCGTTACCTTGGAGGTAACGCGAAGCGAATGTCTCACAAATTTATTCATTAACAGATTCATGTGAACAGAATATCTTAAGAAATGACTTTGGAATGTAAATGAACATAAACCATACCTATTATAGTTTATCATAATCGTTTGTAATGTAAAAGAAACATAAACAATACTACTAAAGTTTATCAAATGTTTGAATACAATGGATGTAAACTTTGTTTATAACTATCAATTTATAACCATACTCTTGAAGGTAAAATCCTTTTGTTTTCTGATTTATGTTAATATACTAAGACAAAATGACACATAATAAAATCATCAAAGATTAACACTTTGCTCAACATGTTACAAAGTGTGATGAAAGTTGTAAGCTGTTAACTTGTTTTCAATATTTCTGCACTATCTTGGAAAAATCACAAAAAATTCATACGACGTCCAAAACTAAATCCATAAACTCTGAGAGTTTATAAAATGTGTCTAGTTTGTTCATAAATTTTATTATGATTTTTAGATGCCTATAACTTGTGTGAAAGTGTCCATATTCACAGACTGGTCTGAATTCGTAGATACAGTGATAGGCAATTTTGTAAAAGTCACCATAAATTGTAAAAACATCGTATGGAGATGTGCAAGTAGTCATTTTAAAGGCATAAACCTGAACTATTTGCACCTAATACAGTTTTGAAAACTAAAATGTTTAATTTGTCCAAAACAGTCCGTGAATGGAGTTAAACTTTTCTGATGAAAGCTGTTGGATGAGTTTAGTAGTGTTCTTGGTGTTTTAACTTGTATTCACCCCCTTAAAACTTAATAAAAGCGTGAAATGATAGGGGTATGAACTCACCTTGAGTGATTTAAGTAGATGGATGATGGAGAAAAGAAGTGTTCAACTCAGGAACACTTGGGAGATGCTTGAAGATTTGAAGACCTAACACAAATATGACGATATTTGTGTAAGCAATCTATGATTTGGATGAAAGATAGTAGAATTTCTAAGTGTAGGAGGAAGATACTTACCAAATGTGGAGGAAAAACCCAAGACCAGCCTTTGAATCTCGAATTTTTAGAGAGAGAAAGTGGAAGAGAGGTGTTTGTTCTTCTTGAGAAAGAGTGAATAAAGTTGGAGGAGAGAGAAGGGTATCTCCAGCTTTTGTTCAAGATTATAGCTAAAAAAGAGTGGGAAAAGGACAATGATTGATTAGGTATGGGTGAATAGTGACAAGGGGTTGTACGATGAAGGTATGGGGAGGTTGCTTGTGTCCTTGTCCAAAGGACAAGTCAACACTCCACCTAAATATCTCAACAAATAGATTTTATTCTTAGGCAATGATTATCCTCAAAAAATGATTAAAATATGAATATTTAGGGTTTTATATGTCAAAATACGAGTTTGGGTGAAAATCCCACGTTAAAATAATTAAAAACGGGCTTAAAATGGAGTCGTGATCGAAAACCTGGCAAAAACGCGAAAATCCGAAATTGGGGCCGAAGGTTGCGAAGGCTCGGTCTTAGCAGCACTAGAACCGAATGTAGAAGAGGAACCGAGAGTATGGTTCGGCTGCGTAGGGTCGCCTCTCGAACCGAATGTGCAGTCCTCTCGGACCGAAGGTGGGAAGTGGAGAGCCGAAGGTCAGGTCTCGGTTCGGAATTGTCAGGGGAACAAAATAGACCGAACCCTCGGTCCATTTCGGCTGAGAGGCTTTCGGTTCAGATGCAAGGTTTCGGCTCCTAAGGAGGTTCGGTTCCTAAGAAGGTTCGGCTCCTTAAGATTGTTTTTCGCGTAGACTTCCATTTTCGAGCTGTTTTCGTCAAATTCGAGGGTCGGGATGCCCCAAGTGATTATAAAAAGTAGAGGAAGATTTTGAGAGAGATTTAGGAGAGATTTCACACTCTTGGAGAGATTTCTCATACAGAGAGAGATCTGGGAGAGATTTCACATACTTGGAGAGATTTGGGAGAGATTTCACATACTTAGAGAGATTTGGGAGAGATTTCACATACTTGGAGAGATTTGGGAGAGATTTCACGTACTTAGAGAGATTTGGGAGAGATTTCACATACTTGGAGAGATTTCTCATACAGAGAGAGATCTGGGAGAGATGGAGTGAAAGAGGTTGAGAGAGACTTTGTTTGCGACCTTTATAAGTGTTTGGCTTCATAACGCAAGGTTTTTACACTCTATTAAGCCATGTTTAAGGATCTCACACACTCCCGATGAGTATGCAATAATGTTTTATCACTTTGGTTGATTACTTACCACTGTTTTAGGTTAAAAAAATCTAGATATACGAACTTTTCAATTGATGATTTTTCATTAGAATAGCGAGTTGTACAGTAATTACATAACATAAACCCTACTATACAAGGGTTAGCTGAGTTGACCAGTTTGACTTGTTGACTTTTTTTTTACTTTGACTTGACTAGAATTTGACGGTTGTCACACCGTCCATTACTCCCTAGTACGCTAAGTGTATGCATGTGTACGCCCAACGTACATAGGGACCCTCCATGAAAAAGTAGTTTTTTTCAAGGGTAGAAAGGGTAAATACCTGCATTCTGACTGTTACAAATCACCCTAGTTGAATTAGACTTCATCCTCGAAGTCTACTGATGCGAATAAATCTAGGTAATGCTCCCTCATATCGACCTCCAGCTCCCAGGTCCATTTGGAGCCCCTCCAGTGCTGCCTATGCACGTTCCCTTGCTACACCACTTTGTTATGAAGAGCTTTAGTTTTTCTATCTAGAACTGCAATGGGCTTCTCAACATAGTTCAGGCTCCAATCCACCAGAATATCATCCAACGAAATAACTACAGTCTCTTCTGATACACACTTTCATAACTAAGACACATGGAAGGTGTTATGGATCTGACAGAGATCATCAGGGAGATCCAACTGATAACCAACCTTGCCAACTCGAGCAGAAATCCTGAATGGACCAATAAATCAGGTTCCCATCTTGACCCGCATTCAAAAGTAGATGACACCTTTCCAAGGTGACATCCTCAACAATACGAATCTCCCACATGAAACTCGAGATCCGATCGGCGTCGGTCAGTATAAATTTTTTGACGACTCTTCGTGACTCACAGCATGTCTCGCACCTGTTGAATCAACTCGGTGGTCTTAAGCACCACTTTGGTTCTTCGTAAGACTCGATGGAAAACCTCCCCCCAACAAACCGGAGTCCTACACCTCCATCTGTACAACATCTCGAATGGGGGTCGGTCAATACCAGCATGATAACTGTTGTTATAGGAGAACTCTACTAGTGGGAGGCAGATATCCTAACTCCCTCCGAATTCTAGAACACATGCACGAAGCATGTCCTCGATCGTCTGGATCGTTAGCTCGCTCTGCCCATCAGTATGGGGGTGGTAAACTGTATTGAAATGTAGTTGAGTGCCTAACTCCTCATGGAACATCCTCCAAACTCGTAATGACCATAACGAGTTTTGAAGGCCTTCTTCTGTATATATCCTCATCTCTGATCTTCAACTAATGATATACTGACCGAAGATTATTCTAGCAAAACCAAGATACACCCTGAAGCTGATCGAATAAATCGTCGATCCTTAGAAACGAGTAACGATTCTTCACCATCAGCTTTTTCAATTTCCTATAATCAATACACATCCTGTGTGACCCATCCTTCTTTTTCACAAACATAATTGGTGCTCCCCGTGAGGAACTGGTCGGACGAATAAAACACTTGTCTAGCAACTCTTGCAGCTGCATAGACAACTCCTGCATCTTAGGTGGAGCTAGGCGATACAACCCCTTAGCTATCGTAGCTGCACCAGGCATCAAATCAACCCAAAACTCAACTTACCTCTCGGGAGGAACTCTCTGCATCTCCTTAGGAAAAACATCGGTAAATTCCCGCACAATAGGTACCCCACTCAACTGTTTCGTGGTCTCCACCCTCGAATCTGAAACATAAGCCTGGAACCCAAAACAACCCTACTGAAGAAGCCTCATAGCTCTTGCTGTTGAACAGAGATCTGGCCCATGCGAAGCTCTCTCAACATAAATGACTAGTTCTCCCCTACTTGGGTTTTGAACTCTCACCAACTGCAACTCATAATCAATTACGGCCGCATTGAGCCCCAACCAGTCCATCCCGATGATCACCTTCAATCCCCTCAAGAGAATTGGTACCAATTCGATAGGAAAATTCTCACCAAACATGTTCAGAATACTCATACAGAATAGCCTCACATCTCTCACGGTACGATCATCAGCAATCTCCACCTCCAGAGGGGACCCCGATGTCCCGAAGCATCTCAAAACATATTGCTGAGCGTAAGAGATAGAAAAGATCAGGGTATCCCCTGATTCAAAGAGAACATGACTTGACAATCCGTTGACCAAAAAGGTCCCTATACATGATTATAACAACATAAGCATAATAATAAAGCAATAAAGATAGGGTTAAGTCGCGTACTAGTCATGACGCCCGGTGCTGCTTGGGCCTCATTTGTGGTCGGCTGAAATGCTCAGCTCTTCACGCAGGTGCCTCCGCCTAGACCTTGCGGACATCTATAATCCTCAATGTGGCGAGCATAGGCACCGCCACTGCTCCTCTATACAACCTTGGACAATCGGCCTTTTTATGATCGGTCTAGTTGTAGCGAAAACAAATCAAGGCCCTCTTAGGGCATTCCTTGCTCATCTGGCTCACCTGACCACGACTAAAGCATCCTGATCCCACTGGTCGTCAAGGTTCACGATGCAGCTTGTTGCTCTTGGCATATCGGCCCCGGCCCTACTGGCCTCTGTTGTAAACATCGATGGTCTTAGGCTTCTTAGCTTGACCCAATACCATTTGAACCTGATCCAACTTCCTCTTCGTGTGGAGCTCTAACTCAATTTCTCGCTCATGGGCCTTTTCAATCATGCCATTTAGGGTTTTGCACCCTGAGAAACTCACAAACTCCTGTATATAATCCCTCACCATAGCATGATCTCTCGTCTTCCTCGTCTCCTCATCTACAGTGCACTACGGAACCAACAACGCCATATCCTTAAACTTAGAGGTAATCTCCGCCACCATCTATGTAGTCTGGTGAAGGTACAGGAACTCCGTTACCAGCTGTTGCACCTCAATAGTCGGTGCAAACTCCCGATCAAATCTCTGGACAAACTCCTCCCATGTCAACTGAGTCACACTCGCCGATCCTACCTCACAAGTAACCTCCTCCTACCAGTTCCATGCTCGGTCCCTCAACATATAGGACGTGAATCCCACCTTTGTCGTATCGGGGCAAAAACTAGTGCATTGAGCATTCTCCATGCCAGCAACCCAGCGGAGACTAGCGATGCGGTCCTTAACCTTAAAGAACTCAGGCACACCACATGCCTTGAACTCCCAGAATGAGGGAGTTCAAGTCCCAATTTGACCCACAGTGATCTCGGCTCGGAAAGACCTAAGCTGCTTCTCTATAATCTCCATGATCCCCTCCTTGGCGGTACCAAAAATCACTAGGTTAGCATCAAGGATGTTGCGAGTAACCTCAGTTGCAATAAGCTCGTGCAACCTCTCGTCAATCGGATCCGCACCAGAGCCTGAACCTTATCTTGATGCTGTTGGATTAGTGTCTAAGTCCATAACTATTTTGGTATGTACTTGACCCGATGGTGCATGGTCCTTTTGGGTTGCCTTCACCAAAGCAACTTGATAGGATGAATTATGGAGAGAAAGGATTAATTATGATTTATTAATATATTATGAGAATAATATATTAAAGGAGAAATCATATTGTTTAATTAATATTATTCAAAAATTAATTGATATTTAGTTTTGTGTCTAAAAGAGATTAATTAAACTTAAGGGACTGGAACTGTAATTATAAGATAATTCCATTTGGGCTATGGATCACCTTGGAATAATAGGTTGGACGAATTCTATGGGGGAAACCCATTAGAAATCGTCCAAGGGATATTCTAAAAGGGTCCATGGGATGCTTAGGGCTTAAGCAGTCAGATTAGGGTTTCCTAGCTAAAAACCCTAATAGCCTACATGTATAAAAAGTGCCCTTAAGCCCCAAAAACGTGGCTAAGAGTTCCACTAGGGTTTCTGGACATTTTAGGCAGCCTCCTCTCTCCTTATTCTTCATCCTCTTGCTCTTGGTGTTTGTGAGCCATTAGAGGAGTGACAATTGTGACTCTAAGCTTTCTAAAGTCATTACAAGGAGGATTTGAGATTGTTATCGCTACATAACAATCAAGGTAAGATCTAAACCCCATTCTTATGTTAATATGATTAATTGTATGCTAGAACTAGGGTTTAAAGTCTTGGATGAATGCATGTACAATAGAGAAACCTAGATCCAAGCATTAGGGTTTGCATGAGCACATAGGATGTTCTTATGGCTAAAACCCATCAGTGGTATCAGAGACAGGTTGGTTTCTATTATATTGATGCCTAGTATATTCATTCTTGCTGCAAAATCGAGTTTTTGGCCATCTGCCTGACAAACTCGTCGAGTTCCAATGTGGACTTGTCGAGTAGGGTGAACTCGGCGAGTCCATAAGGGGACTCGGCGAGTTTAGCTATCAGACAGGAGAATTTTCAGGATTTTTACCTATTTTGACTTAGGATAATTGCCATAATCGTTTAAAATTAATAAAATACGAATGTTATTGATTCCTTATGATTATCTTTGTCAAAATAAAAGATTTTGGTCATCTATTTAGATAATTGTTACCTTATTTGATAAATTTTAAATTATTTGAATTATTTGATCATTATCTTGCAAGAATTTGAACTAGATCTAATTAGATGACCACTAATTAATTGTTAATTGCCTTATTTGAATTATGTGATCTAGAATATTCTTGGTAAAGTTTGGAAAAGTTTCAAGTTAATCCCTTTAGGTTTTATAGTTTAAATTTGAACTTAAAAGTTTTGTTTTTGAAATCTAAATAAGTTAAACCCCTAATGTTTTGAAATGTTTCAAAACTTGCCCTCAAGTTTTGGAATTTAAAAGTTGATTAAAAGTTTAATTTAGAAATGTTAAATTCTAAAACCCTAGTATTGTTTTGAAAAGTTCAAATCACACGCTTATGGTTTTATTGATTAATTAAAGTGTGTAATTAAAAGAGGTTTAATAAATCCATAAAGTTTTTGGTTCACAATTTAATTAAATTAAAAGTATAATTGTTAAATTTGACCACCTAGTATTTTAAAAGTGTAAAATACACCATATACTATATATAACATTAAAATTCTAATATTATATATATGTATGAGTAAAAGTCAGTCTTACCGTTAGTAGGCCTCATTCACGAAGCTGCTCTATAAGGGGTATTTAAGGAAATTGCCTATAAAATGGTGATTGAATGGGTATCCACTCTTACCCACTGCACTCTTGACTAGTGGAGGATCGTTAGCCGAACGGGTAGGATAGGACAGAAACCTTCCATTATAAGTATAATGAAGTACAAAAGTAACTAAATATTTTTACAAATTCCAATATCTTAGTTACTTTAGGCAAAAGTGAATTGATACAACTCCATGAAATTACACTTTGTACCCTTGCGAAGACGTTAGTGGAGCGTGTGTGGTTAACCGGCACACTAAATGGTTCTAAGGAAAGGTAGCAAAGGGTGACTCAATGTTTGTCATAGTTCGGTGGAGCGTGTGTGGTTAACCGGCACATCGAATAGGTGACTGTAACATTTGGGGGCACCATGTAAGTTTGCATGGTTATTCACACCCTGTTTTGTGATCCTCGGCATCCCAGTCACAAATCGAGGGCCATATCGAGATTTAAACATGCAACTGAAAAGTTCAATGAATCTCAAAAGATCTAGGAATTTTCAATAGATTTAAAACTTAAATTATTTTTGTTTTTTAATGGTGGAAATTGGTAAATCGTCATTTACCTACCTTCAAATATTTTACAACTGGATTACGGCATACCTCTTCTAGGTTGTAGAGTATTGTGTTGGATCCTAGCCTCGATGTTTCATTTGGGTGTCGCATCGAGGATTCTAATCAACTTAACTTGAATTTTTCTCCTGTTTTGTAGATGTCAAAGTACGACAACTATGGTCTTCCCAAATCCTGTGGAACAAACTTTCCACATGAAGAAGATATTCCACGATTCGATCGAGGAACAAGAGATCATGCTTCACTTCATCCACCTTCTCCAATTATTCTCCCTAACCCACAAATTCGAAGGCTTGAAAAGTTCAAGCTAACTCAAGCCCTTTTGGCAAGTAAACATGAAGAAGGAAAGTCGGTGTGTGCACACGTCCTAGAGATGAAGTCACACATTGATAGGTTAAGAATGTTGGGATCCGTTGTCTGTGAGGAGCTGGCTGTTGACTAGGTTCTTCAGTCGCTTCCTAACTCATATACTGAGTTCGTAAGAGAGTACTATATGATGAACCACGACGTGACCCTTATAGATCTCACCTACATGCTTATTGCTGCTGAATCAGCTATGGTTTGGCGCACTGGAAAAGAAAATTTGATTGGTGAATCTGCCTTCCAGACCTCTATGGATATAGGCAATGGCAATGAAAGGCATGCCATGATCGAAAAGTTTGATCATAAGAGAAAGGCAAAGTCTGAAGTAGTTCCATGTGCTGTTCCAAAAGAGTCAATTTGCTTTTATTGCCAAGAGAAGGGGCATTGGGAAAGTCAAAACGTATGGCTCTACTTTAGGTAAAATCCATTAACTAACTCTTTTAAGCTCCTATTCTAGATTCTTAATACATAATGTGACAAGATTACAATTGATGTTTTGTAGGATCAAAGAAAAGAGAGGAAGCTTAAGGGAAGAAGTGAGCGGAATATAATCGTGAAGAAATGGATTTCGATCGCATTACTTGAAGATTGGATTCTTGAGCTACTACTTAGAGTTAGAATAGATTGCTAAGAAATATGTATTAATTGAATTGCATTGTAAGGATAAATTTTTCCGCAATAAAATAAATTTTGATTTCATATTATTTATTTATCCTTGCAATGGCGTGTATGGAAAATTGATGTTTGAATGTTTTAGTTATTAGCAATAATGGATTATGTTATTTGTGTAAATGTTAAGAATTTACCAAATAGGGAGAGTTTCTCAACGCCCAAGTTTCAATTGGACAGAAACTTGGAATCATGCAACTTGGTTGCATGATGAATGAGAAATTTCATATTTGGAAATTAGACTAATTCATTGACAAAGTGTCAAGTGAAGGACCAGGGGATCAAGTACACAAAGTTGTGTCTTGATCAAGTCCACCACAAGAGTAACAAAGATATTCGTCATGATTTACTAAAGGTTTAGTAAATATGATTATACTTATAAGATTAAGTGTAATTTTGAATTGATTGAAAGAGTTTCAATCAATAGCAGAACGGATAAAAAGAATCAAGTAGGCAAAAAGATAAAAGTTTCTCTATTCTAAGAAGAAGGGAGAGTACCTTTTATTATGTTTTATGATAGGTCTTAATGATTAAGAACCATATCTCAATTGATCCTCTAAGTGAGTCTTTGTACAATTGTATGCCTGAGAAGAGGAATCAAGAATTGAAGAAATGGTTAAATCAAGAAGTCAATCATAACTTCGTTCCAAAACAAGCCTTAGAGTTAAGATTGTGACATTGAGTGACAAGTCTTAAGAAGGTTCATAACATTCATCAAATGTGGAATTTGAAAAGGTTTCTTATTACTACACATTTGAAATTGGAAAGCTGTGATGTCTTGGATAAGACAAAGACCAGCTAGGACCAATTTTGTGAAGTGTTTTGTCTTGATAAAAGCTACACTAACTCTTGAATATTTGTTTGTCAAGAAATGTTTATTGACAAGAGAATCTTATATGTCAATGAGTCAATGGGAGTCTTAGTGGTCTTGAAAAGTTTCAAGAACTAATCAAGAATAAACCTGATCGATCATCACTAGCACACGACCTGAGGTTTACAACCTATCGTGTTGACATTATATTGTTTGTGCCGTTCCAATTCAGTTAATTATGCATGTGAGTTCTATGAGTTCTCATTTGAACGCATAAAAGGCAAGCACCTTGATCAATGGAAAGTACATTGATAGGAAAGGGTGAGCTGCTTAAATACTTGGAAGACATGGTGGGCACTCGTGTTACCATAAGGCAAGAAATCAAGATTGAGAAAGTTCAGTCCATATGAGAATGGATTTGTCACAAACTTTGGTTTTGACAAATTCGCATGGATAGGAACACATACACCATTAAAGTCTAAGTGTCATAAGATTACCTCCTTCATGAAAATGACTGTGAAGAAATGTTTTCACTAAGAGAGATTTTAAGAAGATAGTGATTGTGAAAATTGTATTCTCGAATTCGATTACGGTTACGGTATCCCTTTCCATGATTCGAATTGTGAGATTTGGCAATTAGTCTGAATTGTTTAGACACACATATGAGCTATCTAAGGCAAAGGTGTATAAGTTTTAGAAGCTTAGATAAATGATTATCAAAGCATTAGGTATTAGAAATATGAACTTTAGAAATTCAATAGGTATTGTTTTTCGTTAAGCTATTTTCTAAATACATGTCAAAGCTAGTGGGAGCATAAGTGTTATGCTTAAATTATAATAATCATCATGATAGTGGGAGATAAGTGTTATGCTTGTATGATTATTAAGGCAAGTATAGCAAGTTAGCAATATTAATTATAGAAAACAAGAGTTATACATTGCAAACTCGTAAGGGTTGAAAAAGTTGTTTTGCTATAATTATGGGAGAGAATATTATGCTTCATTTCAAATCTAAAGGCTTAGGATTGTGGAATGTTAATAATTTTAGTCAAGGATACATAGTGCGTTTTCAAATTTTCGATTATGATTATGGCATCCCTTGTCATAGTTTGAATTGTGAGAACGTGACACATTAAAATATTATGGCAGAAGATTGACAAAGTATCAGATGTTTATGTAAGACATTATGCATCGTGTCCCAGGATCGATTGCAAATGCTATAATATTTGACCATTCTAAAATTTTCCAAATGTCTAGCGCATTAAGAGGGAAAAAGGACAAGAATCGGTTTTGACTAAGATAATTAAACAACTATCAAAGGACGATCCAAAGTTCGCTGAGGATTAGTCGCTTGTGAGTAGTTGGAAGTATGGTATTGGATGGACCATATCGACATTATTATGAATAGATAAGATTCTATTAAGAATGAGTTGTCATATGGAAAATATGGAAATGTTTCCATATTAGGAGTTGGAAATTGAGAGTCTATGTCAAGATTACAAAATTTTCTGCAAAAGGATGTTCAAGGAATGTACTTTGAGTGAGAGACATCACGTCTATGGAATTGTCTTGTAACAATCTCCAATAATGAATTTTGTAATTTCATTGGCAATAGTCATTGTGACTTTTGCGCTATGACTTTACAAAAGGATCATTGCATAAAATGTTAAAATCTAGCATATTCTATAAGTGGCAAGAATTTGATATTCTTACACTTGTGATAAGGATTGTGAGTTGTGAAATGAGTATGATTGGAAATGTGTTCATTGGATCTATTTCACAAATTAAGGACCGTAAGTAAACATTGTGTGCATGCTAAGAGCATGGGACAAGTGTAGTGATAATTCAAGTAAGAAGTTGATTACCCGAAACAAAAAATAATGAGTAATCAATATGGTGATTAAATAAAATGTTTTATTTATACCCAGAGTTTGGGGCCATATGGGATTAGTATTATTCTTGTGTTTCACTTTGCATGTTTTGACTTCTTGAATAATTAAATTATTTCAGAATAATCAAATTATTCGAACGGACCACAGTCGTTCGTATGTTGGAAGTAGGTATGAATGAAGACTATCATGAATTGGTGTGTGGATTGTCAAAAGTGTATTAGACATAAGCAAATGTTTGCTGCAACGTTCATGAGTGCTTATGAATATGATTTGAGCATTGGATTAAACCCACGCTCACTTGGATCACTTCATGAATTGTATCACGATTGATTGGTGAGTCGATAACATCTAATATTCTTGAAACCGAGATGTGTGAGTTGTATCTTGCGAGTCGGTTACACATTGATAATATGTAAACGCACCAGTAACATGTTGTTGTGTGTGATTCGGTAAGTGAGTGCAAGCAAGCATTGAATCAAAGTTTATCCGTTCCTTTTATCCAAAGTAGGATAAAAGCAATATCTTTGGGACCCTCGATGATTTAGTGATGGCACATAAGCACTTGGCCAAGTCGGGACTAATTTGATGTGTTCAATTGTAGTCTGTTGTCAGTTGTCATAAGTCGGAAGTCGGGAAACAGTCTAGAGGGAATGATTCGAATTCATGTCTCACGTCTATAAGATATCTAGAATGGAGGAATATATGATTCCTTATCTAAAGGACACGCGTATCTGATAAGATCAGAGTTGACAGCGGCTTTTGAAAGCTACGATTGCAGATCAGGATCTGAAGTCATATGCAGAATAGTTATTAGACTTATCCAAGTGGGAGACTGTTGGATTAGTGTCTAAGTCCATAACTATTTTGGTATGTACTTGACCCGATGGTGCATGGTCCTTTTGGGTTGCCTTCACCAAAGCAACTTGATAGGATGAATTATCGAGAGAAAGGATTAATTATGATTTATTAATATATTATGAGAATAATATATTAAAGGAGAAATCATATTGTTTAATTAATATTATTCAAAAATTAATTGATAATTAGTTTTGTGTCTAAAAGAGATTAATTAAACTTAAGGGACTGGAACTGTAATTATAAGATAATTCCATTTGGGCTATGGATCACCTTGGAATAATAGGTTGGACGAATTCTATGGGGGAAACCCATTAGAAATCGTCCAAGGGATATTCTAAAAGGGTCCATGGGATGCTTAGGGCTTAAGCAGTCAGATTAGGGTTTCCTAGCTAAAAACCCTAATAGCCTACATGTATAAAAAGTGCCCTTAAGCCCCAAAAACGTGGCTAAGAGTTCCACTAGGGTTTCTGGACGTTTTGGGCAGCCTCCTCTCTCCTTATTCTTCATCCTCTTGCTCTTGGTGTTTGTGAGCCATTAGAGGAGTGACAATTGTGACTCTAAGCTTTCTAAAGTCATTACAAGGAGGATTTGAGATTGTTATCGCTGCATAACAATCAAGATAAGATCTAAAACCCATTATTATGTTAATATGATTAATTCTATGCTAGAACTAGGGTTTAAAGTCTTGGATGAATGCATGTACAATAGAGAAACCTAGATCTAAGCATTAGGGTTTGCATGAGCACATAGGATGTTCTTATGGCTAAAACCCGTCAGATGCTAATACCAAACCTGAGCCTCCTCGCATAGCCATCACCATCCTCAACTGAAAATACAACATAGAAAACAATTGAGAAGGTTGTTCAAAGGGATTCCTCCCTACCGGACTTCTTAGAGCTCCCAGGTCTGTCCTTGTCTCGGGTACAGGTCCTATGCTTCCAATAGTACGGGCCCAATACTACCTTCCACACTTACATGTACCTTCCTCAAGGCCATACCCAATACCTCTAATTCATCCAACTATAGATAAAACATGACCTACAACACACAACACATACATATATCCTAGACTCTTCTAGGATGCCTCAATCCTCACACAACCAGAAACCTCAATCAACACCGCATGTTGACCTATGCATGCAAGTTATACATAAATAGAAACACATAGATTGTCAAATAAAGCTTCTACCATAAGACCATAACCAAACAAGGAATAGGAAATAAGGAAGAATCCATCATTCTAGGTCTATGCAATCCTAAACATATAGAACATTAAAAGAATACACTTAGCAAATAACAAAGTCAACATCAATTCCAAGAAATATATTACTAGCATAGTTAATACATTCAGAAACACTTACTTGAGCTCGGTCAATTTCGCATATTGCACTCTCCTTTTTACTTAAGTAAACCATTTTAAGGAAAAACTTGACTTTTGTTTCTTTTGAGAAGGTTTACCATTTCGTCAGTTTGAGTTCTGACACACCCAAGAGTGTGCCCGAATCCATCAAACCAAGGCTCTGATACCAACTTCTAACAACCTAAAGACCGGATAAAATGTTTTTCATTTTTAAAAATGGAAATTTCATTCATAATTCATTTAAAAAGAAATCCATTACATCAACTCATGACAAAAGATCAAAGTATCCATAACAATAAATGTGCAAAATGTTGGACAGTGAATGTTGGGACATCAAGTCGGGCCCTTCCCCTTAGTACCTGAAAGCACCCATATAAACTGCAAGGAAAAGCTTAGCGAATTTCCTAAAATAACACATACCAATCATACAAATCGGCCCAGCCCTGGGGTTTATTTCCAACCCAACACAAACATGGGCCCTCGCCCAGGGCCTAGCCCTGGGGTATATTTCAACCTAACATATCACAGTGGGCCCCACCCTGGGTATATTTCAACTCGACATATCATATTGGGGCCCTGCCCTAGGATGTGATTCAACCCAATCACAACACGTATCGCACAACAACTAACATTTTGCATAAACAGATAATGGGTCGGCCTTGGTGCCTTCCACCCGTAATACCGGGAAGATACTTACCTTGGTTGTTGAAAACATTGGCTACCAATCCAAAAATCTCACACTTATATATATATATATATATATATATATATATATATATATATATATATATATATATATATATAACCTTAATTAGGATTATGACACAAACCTAACCAAGGGCCCAAAAACCTAAGTCCAAACTCCTCCAATATGGACCAAAAGCCTTTATTCCTAAATGGGCAAAATGTGCAAGATCAAAAAGAATAATGGGCCAGAAGACCCAAAAGGCCCAACCATTCCACCTATGGTCCAAAACAAGTACAAAGTTCCAATAACTCTTAATGGGTCTAGGCCCAAGGCTGAATAGAGCCCAAATAGCTCAAAAGCCCAACGAAGCCCAAACTCCACTTGGGAGCGTATTCCTAACGTACATCATCATTACTGTTAGCGTACTGGATCCTTTGGATGTACGTGCAACGTACAAATCAGTACACCCAGCGTACAAGCTAGTTTTGCAAAAATCACCATTAAGTGATTAATTCATGTAGTCATTTCGTCAGACTCCAAATCTAGGTCATATTAGAGGTCCTAGGGCATAAAGTTTGCAACTTTATGCCTTTGTATGCCATATAGGAACCTAAGACTTCATTTTATCCATTAAGTCTCTCTTTAAGACATTAAACTCATGCATGGTGCCATCACATCCATCAAGTTAGCAGTTTTATGCTTTTAATCAGACAAAGGGACCTAGATCTAACATCCTTAACCCCTGGAGTTGCTCAAACTCACAAAAGAGGATCCATGGACCAAAAATTAACTCATAAGTAGTCCTAAATCATTCTAGCGAAAGGAATAAGCAAGGTCTAGAATTTTTATCTCCAATAGATCCCCAAGATGAAGTAGATGTAGGATCTATAAGCTCACCCACATTCAAGACTTGACCACCAGCTTCTCCTTCTTGCAAACCTACTAAAATGGCCACCAACAATTTTAAGCTCAAGGATCACACCCTTTTGCAAAAATAGGGTTTTAGGACGATAAGAGGCAATAGAAGCTGTTGAGGGTGAGACCAAAATAAAATAAGAGTGTTGAAATAGGATCCTTTCCCTAAAATTAGGGTTTTGTTCTTGAGCCACATACGCCCCACGTATGTGGTGCATGCTAGCATCCATTCCTCCATAGTACGCTAAGCGTACGCATATGTACGCCCAACGTACATAGGGACCCTCCATCCAAAAGTAAATTTATTCGAAGGGTAGAAAGGGTGAATATATGCATTCTGACTGCTACACAATCACCACCTAAACACCATTTATGCCGAAAAGTTCACTCCATCAACCATACCAACAAATGGTGCTACCATTGGCAAGCCGAATGCCCTATTTACCTTTTCCACAACCAAACCAACACAAATGGCATATAGCTAGATACAAACTAATCTATTAACATACAACACCATGCTCATACAATTATATGTTCCATTACAACAACCCCGACCCAACTATAACTTTTTATCCCAAACCAATACTACCTCTCAAGAAGTGTCATATCTCCTTTTTGAAAAAGAATTAGTTGACTATATGATTCCAAACACAGCAATTCTATCACACCTAAAGACCTACATTGGCTCCAGTGACCTTGATAGCTACATATACACGAATAAGTGGACCATGACCTCGCTAAAAGTCGACAAGCGTTTTCTAGTGTACATACTTCGTGATAACCCTAGACGACAATGCGGGCACATGGTTCCAAACACAGTGACTGAGAAGTATATACAACTCCGGGCAGTTAAAATACCTCTTTCTTAAAAATTTCGTGCAACTTAGAAAATACAAGAGAGGTTCACATTCCATCAATGGGTGTAAACAAAAGAAAGGGGAGTTCATTATAGATTACTTCACAAGGTTCACGTATGCCACTTCGAACATTCTTGGACGCGACAAAGGCTTCAATATCAGAGCATTCAGATGGGAAATTTTTTCGGGCCCTCTATCTCAAAAGTTAATAGGAAAGAAGCCCAGATATGTGTTGAGATTAATTAGATCTGGCTATACACAAAAAGGACGACGACCAAGCACCCACATTGACATCGATAATGTCGCCAGATGCATGCAAGGCTTATCATTCTCCCATGAGGACCCGCAGGTCCCGACATAGAGAGGATGACACATTAATCATCGAAGGCTCAATAAGGAATACCACGATACATTGGGTATACATCAACACAGGAAGCTCAGCAGACATCATCTATGAATATTGTTTTCGTCTCCTCCCAGACTGGTGGAAGGATGGCCATAAGCCCATGGCGGGGTGGATAACAGGCTTCACCGGATACAAAATGTGGCCCTTGGGAACAATCCACTTACCGTTTATGATAACCAGCTATGACAAGACAAAGAGGAAGACAATGCTCATAGATTTTATGGTGATCTGACACCCGGCTGAGCACGACATTATATTAGGGCGAACATAACTACTCAAATTTGGCACGATATCATCCACCATACATGGTGCCTTAAAGTTTAGCATGAAAAATAGGCCAAGGATAGTTTTGGAGACCCCACCCAATAAACTACATTGCACAAAATTATACAGCCGACAAACATCTCCAAAGGAACAAAGACACCATAGACAGAAAAACCAAACGAGAAGGAGGTCGTGCATACGGAATTCCCAGACTAATAACATATAGAAAGAATCCTTAGAGAACCTATCTTCCCAATGCGGATCGCAAACCCAAAAAAGGTAGAAGAAACACGATGGAACATGGAGAATGTGTGTTGACTATTCAGACATGAACAAGGCCTGTACCAAGGATTATTACCCACTACCTGAAATCCACTAGAGGGTGGAATCCCTCCATGGGTTCAGATGGAAATGCTTTTAGATGCATACTAGGGCTACCATCAAATACTCATGAGCGGAGAAGACGAAGAAAAAACGACTTTCTACACAGATCATGGAATATTCTACTACAAGAAAGGTCGCTTGACGTAAAGAATACTTTAGCTACTTACCAGGGGCTGGTAGACTCTATATTCTCTAAGAAGATCGAACGCAACGTGGAGCTCTATGTGGATGACACGATCATAAAGAGCCTGATGAAACAGTTATGCTTAAGGACATCGAAGAAACATTCAAAGCCCTGGAAACATATCAAATCAAACTCAACCCAGAAAAATGCATGTTTGGGGTAAATGACAGGCATTTCCCAGGATACTATGTGACGAGCGAGTTTATTCAACCAAGCCCATCCAGGGTAGAAGAACTGCTAGAGGCGGGATCCCCACACAGTGTGACAACCCGAAGTTGTTCTGTCGCCGTAACCCGTTCCGTCCGTAAAACTCGTCT
This sequence comes from Lactuca serriola, assembly GCF_051521515.1. Taxonomy (NCBI): domain Eukaryota; kingdom Viridiplantae; phylum Streptophyta; class Magnoliopsida; order Asterales; family Asteraceae; genus Lactuca; species Lactuca serriola. Next base: position 161,869,676 of record NC_136415.1, read on the forward strand.
TTAGCATATTGTTCCGATTTCGTTTTTGGATTAGGTCAATTGATTTAAAACTTTTATTTTGACCTTGTAAGTATCCAAACACATTAGAAACACAAGTAAACACCTCAAACTAATAATTAGAAAAATTTTAGTTTCGACCATATCGGGTTACGACAACTTAATCGGGTGCGACCAAAAGCCTCGGTTAACGTCGGTATCGGGTAGAATTCCACCGTGTCTCAAATTCAAACCATATTTAAAGTTGTTTAAGCCTCATTTGAAGCCTTTTCACTCTCTCTCAAACCTCTCTCCTTAAATCCAACTTGTTGATCTAAAATCACTCATTTCAAGCTTCAAAACACCAAGGTAACTATCCTAGCTCCTAGTATAACATCTTTAGCCTTCAATTTCGAGTTCAAATCATGATTTAGGACCATTTACATGTGTTTACAGCCCTAGAACACTCTTGGGCCGTGAACACATAAAAATAGGGTTTTTGAGCCTTAAAACCCTTCCAAAACACCATTGGAGCTTAGATATGGCTTAAGGACTTAGAACACCTTAAACTCAATTTTGGGGAGTAAACAAGAGTTTACTGCCCAAGAACATGCTTGGGACATAAACACCAAATCATGGGTAGTAAACTCTTGTTAAAGTGTTAAAATGCCATTTAAACACACCAATAGCCCCTTGGATTAAAGTCTAGAAACAACCACAATCGAGTTAGAAGCCTTAAACTTGATGAAAATCCTTCCCTTAGGTGTTTACGACCGTAAACCCCCCCAAGAATGGGTTCCTGGGCCGTAAACTCCTATAAATGGGTCAATTTGTGCCTTCAATTTATTCCATGGCTTGTAGACTTAACTAGAAACACTTGTAAATGACCTAGGACCACCAAATCATCAAAGGAAGTTGTGTGGGGGAGCTTACGGCCGTAAACTCTTAGTTTACTGCTGTAAACTCCTTATTATGGTCCATATGTGGGATTAAACACTTCCAATGCCTTGAAACCAAATCTAGCATCACCCCGTAATTGATATAAGGCCATTTAGCACTCTAGAACACCCCACCATGAGTTTACGGCCGTAAACTCATGGGGAGTGGGTCAAAAGAGCCGTGAACTCCCTCAAGAGTCATTAGATGTCACCCGGGTCACTCCAAACACTTGATTTGAAGTGTTTTCGCGTCTTGGAGTGTATAATCGTATCTAATTAGTGATTTAAAATCTAATTAGATACATTTGTGTATTATGTAATATTACATAGGAACCTCGCTCGTTTTCAAGCCTCGATTCGACGTTTAGCATCCTAGTCGACACATTTCCTCGTCCGGTGAGTTCATACCCCTACCCGTTTTCAATGTTTTTCAATGTTTTCAGGGGGGGGGGAATACAAGCAAAAGTACAAGATTATCTTGTGCTTAAACTTATTATTTCAATTGAAATGTTTCATATTCCATTTGCTTTTAACAATTGAAACCGTATTAACCAACTGTTTGACTTGCAGAATCAGTTACAAACCGATTTCATATCTTATTATATAATATTATATTATATATTTCACAAATGATTTGTTCCATATCATTATTGTTAAAAGCCTTAGATTAGTACATTTGTTATTCCTATAAATTGGAGACACGTCCTCGGAGAACACTCCACAGAGATACGCGAGTGGAGGACCGCCTCTGTAACCAGAATCTCTTAGATAGGGAGCGTGACTTGAGTGTATAGATTTATACGGGGCTGACTACCCCGCACCTGGCTGCTAGCTACAGCCGAACCGAAAGGTTTAAGGGTGACGAAAGTCATAAAATGATTTAGACTACTTATTGCCATATCTAGTCTATCGTATGGTTATGGAACTCGCAATTTGGATAAGAGAGATTACTTGTTAGTAATAATGAATATAGTAAATTAATAACCTTTGAGATTAGTTTACTATGTTGATAGTTTTATATACGTGTTAAAACTAACATACACTTCACAAGGATAACCAGGTTTTCAGTATACATCTTTTACTTTACATTTCGGATTGGTAACCAACTTTTAGGAAAATACGGGATTTTCATGGGGAAACATTTGTACATAACCATATTTGTGTAATAAACCAGATAACTAAACCTTACAACTCACAAGGGCAACCAGGTTTTCAGTAAACATCTTTTACATCACATTTAGGATTGGTAAACATTACTTTTAAGAAAATATGGGATTTTCTTGGATTCGTAACATTTTCAGAAACAGAAAGGAACTTGTACATTTTCAGAAAACAAAACCACTTATGAACTCACCAGCTTTATGCTGATTTTTAAACTGCTTGTATTCTCAGGTTCTCCTTAGACAGGTATTCCCTCGTTCTTTTGCAAGAAGACGGAGCGTATGGAGTCACGTCTTTCTTTTGTTTAAACTTATGTATCTATGAAACTTGTATCACTTTACTTTTAAACAAATGTAAGGAAATCTATGTAATGTAATGTTTTGTGTTTACTTCGCTTACTATGTACATTGGTTATGATATTCAACATGAAGTCACCTCCGCCCCGGAACGTTTCTGCCCTGGGTTTCGGGGTGTGACACACAGCTTGAGAGACATGCAAGGACTGGATGGGAAGCTTACGAATCTAGTCTGTTTCATATCTAAGTCTGTAGAAAAGGTCATGCCACACTTCAAAATGCTTAAGGGTTATGTAGAGAAAAACAACTTTTCTTGGACCGCGGAAATTGGAGTGACGCGACAACAACTAAAGGAAGCGCTGCTTGGGGGGACACTCTACAAGAAGGGATTCATGATTTCATGGCAAAATTGTGTTGATAGAACCATAGTCAAAGTAGCGCTTCAAGACCTTCATGTGGGACCTGTCGGGGCACACGAAGGGACACTGGCACTTACGAGAAAAGTCCTCCAGACATGGATATACTAGCCAAACATCCACAAGGATGCTACAATGCTAACAAGAGCATGTATAGAAGGCCACACCTACTCTCCAATATAGGATCTTCCCGCGGCACCATTAACGAGCATTACAAGTCCATTGCCTTTCTACTAATGGGGAATCGGCATTATCGGATCATTCTGGAAGGCCCTAGGAAAGTTAAATTCCTAGTGGTGCGGTAGACTACTACTCCAAATGGATTGAAGTAGAGCCCCTTGAATGCATCTCGGGGAGGCAAATCATCAAATTTCTATGGAAGAACATCTTGACAAGATTCAGAACGCCAAAAGTCTTGATAAGTGACAACAAAGTATATTTTGCTGGAAACCCGTTCAAAATTTGGTAAATTAAGAAACACATAGAGCAGAGGTTCATGTTGGTAGCACACCCCCAGACCAATGGCCAAACATAGGTGTCTAATAGGCCGCTAATCAATAGCATCAAAAAATGGTTGGGGAAATCCAAGGGCAATTGGGTGGACAAGTTGTCCAGCGTGCTCTTTTATATAGAACCACACCAAGCTCGGGCAGTCAGGAGACCCCTTTCAGCCTCGCATATAGGGTGGAAGTGATACTACTCAAAAAACTGATAGTAGGATCGATTCGAACGACCAATTTCAAGAGGACAAGGCAGAACAGGACCTAAGATAAAGTTCAGACCTCATTGAAGAACGACGTGAGCAATATAACATCATCCAAGAAGCTGATAAGAGTGTTTTGGAAAGATACTACAACCAACGAGTAAAAGAGAAAGCTTTCAAACTCGGGGATTTCATACTAAGGAAAAGTAAGTTAAGCCACACTCTACCTCGAGGGAAGTTGGGGCGAAGTTGGGAGGGGCCCTACAAAGTTGTTGAAACCTACCAAGGTCATGCATGGTGGAGACCTTAGACAAGAGATCCATACCCAAGACGTGGAATAACAAAAACTTAAAACGCTTTTTCTTCTAAAGAAGGGTCAAAAGAAGACAAAATGAATCAAGTATAGAAGGCACAACAATTTAAAGATAGTTTGCTTTATTGGATAAAGGATAAGCTCATGACCATAGTTTATTTGTCATTAATCAATTTTATAATGACAAATAATGGAGAAAAATAATAGTCTAGCAAAATTCACTAATTATTTTCCAAATTCATAAAATCGCAGCCCATAAAGACCATTGGGCCCATCTTCAATTTCAGTGGTTATATTGCCATTTCTTAATTTTATGGTTATTTTTTGAAAGATATTTAATAAATGTGTCTCGAGTCTTTTTCTAAAAAGAATCTCGTGACAAAGGATAAGCTAAAAAATCACATGCTCTTAACATTTCATGCTAGTTTAATAATACGTGTGTATATTGTCTGCTACGTGACTCAAGATCATCTTTAATTACAAATAAGAAATTTAGTCAACCATAACTTCTATTCTTTAATGACTCATGTATCAGTATTCGTCTCATGCAGCCATGCGTTGCCCGTATATCAGCCACAAGTTAAGTAACAGGAACAATAGAGAATGATAAACAGAATCCCTATGTATGACAAAATAGATATTTTTTGAATAAATCTTACGAAGGTATATATATATATATATATATATATATATATATATATATATATATATATATATATATATATATATATATATATATATATATATATATATATATATATATATATATATATATCTTATTGTATTCTAACTAATTATTATGTGGATGTAAAAATGATTGTCAACCAATCATTTTAGTTATTTTTAAAAAATGATTAATAAATATTATTGAATTAAATATAATTAAAAAATACCATCTAATTTAATTACAAGGGTATTTTAGTCAATTAATATAGATTTAATAAAAGAAAATTGCATATTTTAAGGGATCATAAATTCAATTAATTTTAAAAATCTGATTTTACGCATTATAATTCTTTTAATTCGGACATTCTGACAGAATATGTTTATGATTAAATTGAAAAATAAAAATATTCTTGAACCTATTGTTGATCATGGCTTTAAAAACTTCTTGTAGAATAACAAATTATTGAACCACCAATTGAAGAATAAAAATAAAAATTGCATTAATAATTATAAAATACGGTTAACAATTGCTAAGAATTACATTTAGTGTTATAGAATAAAATTAAAAACACTTTCAATTTGGGAAAAAAGAACATCAAAATCTAACAAAGACACTAGTACATTCTAAAACAATAATATTGCTAAGAATCACTTTCAATTTTGTGGTCCGTTCTTCGTGCATCAATTTCTGTGAAAATAAATCTAATTGTAATTTATAATCTAATAATGCATTAACAAATGAAAATAAAAAACAAAATTCATTTGGAAAATATACGGACTTGTGAATTGCACCAAAAGCAATAACCAAAAATTGTAGAACATGCATAAAACAGTGAGAAAATATTTATATTTCATTCCAAAAAAATATAAATTCATGATTCCATTACGACAGAATTGGAATTCAAGATTCAATTACTGTATGCATTATGTTAGAAAAATATTCGTCTTTCGGTCTCTCTCAGACATTTCTTCGAAAAATTTGTATATACTTTAGTTGAGCATGTTAAAAATGTACCATAATATTTAACATATATTTGTCATGTTAACTTACATTAAAAGACAATAGGAATTTCAAAGGACAATAATTAGTTAGAATATATGAACCTACAAACCTTAAATGTTTCGTGTAGCACTAAGCAAGAAAGATATTATTATCATTAAAATCACATTGTTAGAATATATAACTTTATTGTGGATTAAATAATCAATATATGAAATTAAACAAAATTCTAATATTGCACCAGAAAATTAAAAGAATATGATTATAACCGAAATTCATGAACAGAACATTCAAACATGAATTTAATTTAACAATATATTAATTGTTATTAGGATTTGCATCCATCGATTCATTGAAATTTCAAAAAGTGTTTAAGTTATTCATTTAAAAATAACAGAAAATACTCATAAAAACATCCAACAGATCTAATGAAAGTTATTGAATCGGTCAAAATCATATACGAGGGGAAGAAATTCTTTATCAATCAAAAAAGACAATAAACTACATATAGATTCTTATAGATATTAACCTGACACGATTTTCTCCCACCATTTGCTTTAGCTTTGCTGCCTACTTTTTCCCTTTTTTTTTCATATATCCACATCTGAGTTTTCAAATAATCGAAGGAACCCACAGAGGCATAATCGGCGACAATTATGAACAGTGGTGCTCGTGACGGCTGGAATAAAAGTGACGAAGAAATAGTGGTGTTGTTTATGATCGGTCGACGATTATAAAAAAAAAGAGGGAGAAAGATAAATAGGGTTAAAAACAAGCTAACCATCCATAATTATAGGCCAAGGTTCTAAATAGACAAAACTGCAAATTTGGTCCTTGTGATTTGTCAAAACCTTTGGATGGGGTCCAAAAAGTTTTCAACTTGCACCAAAGGTCCAAAATCAAAGTTTTCATGGGTTTTTAGTCCATTTTGTCATTGTCCGTTTGTTTGGAGCCGTTAATGCCATCACGTGCCCTCCATGTGAGGGCATTTTGGTCATTTTAGGTCCTTATTTTAAATAATAGCATATTTCTCCTTTATATACATACTCATATGCAATCCCCTTCTTCTTCTTCATTTTGATTTACAGAGAAGCAGCAACAAAGGTCTTCTTCTTCTTCGTCTCTCATCTACTTATATTGCTTTGAGCTTCAAAAAAGGTGCTCTGCTTCTGTGGTAATGTTGTTGTTGTGCGAACCTCATGGACCTCACGAAACCCTGGTCATTGTTTCTATTCATGCCCTAAAATGGTAAGAAAACTCATATTAGGTTATGATATTTCGGTAGTTATGCAATAACTCTTCTACTTTAATGTATTCTTATAGGGATCCAGATATGGATTTTTGGGGTGGGTCAATCCCCCTATGTGTCAAAGATCAACTGTTATCATACCAGGACTGTTGAGAACAATGAATAGGTATGAGGTTGAAGTGGGTCAGGTGAAGATGTGTTTGCTTGCCTCGTGGGTCTTGTTTCTATTGTTTGTGATGTTTTGGAATTAGGAAATTGATTTTAGGGCTTTTTTGTTGGTAATAACCACTTGATAATGTTGTCTTTTGGTGCTAGAAGGTTTAATTGTGGTTTATATATGTTGTAAGTGTTGTATTTTGGATCAATGGATATTTAATGCTTTTATGACAATGAGAAGTTTAATAGTTTTATCTTTTTATGAATATGAAATTATAAAGGTTTGATCTTGACATGATATGCAAGTGTAATGGTTTTTCTCTACGCTTGAATATGCAATTGTAATGGTTTTACATTCATATATTAAGTGCATTGCCATAACATCTTCATGCTTTGACAATACAAAATAAAACAATAACAAACTACATTACCAAAAGGACACCATAACAGTCTAACAGATTAATGCCAAAACACAATCATTACCAACAAAGGGCATTAAAGTACATTACCAAAACATTGGAGTACATTGTTCCATAAAAGGGCATCAAAGTACATTATCAAAATGGAACCAAAAAAGGCATCAAAGTAACAACTAAAGTGCATTAGCAAGTTTTCACAAACATAAACAACTTAAGTACTTAAACATCAATTCCCATATTTGGCCTTGCAGGTCCTGGCATTGTGACCCTTTTGCTTACACTTACTACATGTGACAGTCAAAAACTTCCTGCTCAGTGATTGAGTTTCATTATCATTTTGACTCTGACTGTTTGCTTGCCTCTTATGTTGCTGGATTTCAATCCTTTCCTCTGCTAGAATCCTCCTTTTCTTTTTTGGCCTGCCTATAGCTTTGTTGTGTGGTGGAGGCACAAGAGTTGTTGGGCAGTCACTCTTAGGCCACATGGCTCTACCTTTGATAGGCTCCACCTTGAAGGAGTACATCTCTTTCCATGTATCAAGCCAATACACCTTATGCACATAGGTGTATAATTCTCCCACCTTTTCTTTAATGTCTGCCATTTCATTTAGGCTTGCAATTGCATGCTTGCAAGGAATTACAGTTAGCTCCCACTTTCTACAACTACACTCCCTTTTCTCCATGTCCACCACATGTTGATCATTCCATGGACCTTTCACCTGATACTTTTGTCCCCTATTCCATCGTGCATGATACTTACTAGCAAGTGTTGTGTTTGCTTCCAAAATCCTAGTACCAGTTGGAGTTAGTGGACCTTGACACTTGTTTAACACCTTCATCATATTGCATACTCTCTTCATAAGGTACTCTCTGATAAACTCCAAATAGCTGATAATTGGTTTGTCTCTCCCTTTAACAAGTTTGCTATTGAACACTTCACAAAGGTTATTCAATAACATGTCTGAAATTGCCCTTCCTAGTAGTTCATTAAGAAAACAACAGTTAGTGTATATCTATACTATAATAAAAAATAAGACAACAAACTGAGAAAATACCTGAAAAATGACTTCTAGCCTAATGATGTGGAGGGATTTTCAAGAGCCACTGATATGCTTATATGTCATAATTCCTTAGCTCTACCATTACAGCTTCAAACTCTAGTATGGTTGTGGCTGTAGCACACCTCCAAAAATACTCATTGTACTCTGTCTTAAATAACTTCCTCATGTTCTAGTATATGTGTCTAATACAGAACCTGTGTTCTGAATTAGGAAATAGTTGTTCTATGGCTGGTTGAAGACCCTGTTTTCACCAAAACAAAATAAGTAAAGCATTAGTATGTAATGAAACCTAGTATGCAATACTAAATGTAACTATAGTACCTTCTATCTATCACTGATAAAGGTGAAGTTCGAATTTGAATACAAGTCAAGATCTTCTGCAAGACACTGAAGAAACCATTTCCAAATTGAAGTGTTTTCACTTTCAACAGCAGCATATGCCAATGCGTAGGTTCCATTGTTGGAATCAACACCAAATGCACTTAGTATTTGACCTGGCAAAGGTCCCTTCATGCGATGGGTTTTGGCCATATGAACATTCCTATGTGCACATGCAACCCTAATGCTTGGATCTAGGTTTCTCTAATTGAACATACATTGAATCCAAGACTTCTAATGGATAATATACAATAACAATAATATGAAATCAGAGATTAGAAGTTTACCTTGAATCACTTGCTTGATCTTGTTGTCCTTGAGGCTTTAGAGTCACAATTGTCACTCCTCTAATGGCTTACAAACACCAACTAGCAAGGAGGATGATTTGAGAGAGAGGAGGGAAGAGAAATTCGGCCAGGGTTTCTTCTCTAAGCACAAGTGTCGAAATCCCTTAGCCCTTGGGGTCTATTTATACTTGTAAGGCTCCTAGGGTTTCACCCTTAAACCCTAATTGGATAACTTAAGCCCTAAGCAATCCAAATCCTTTCCATGATAAGCCTTGGACGATTTTATGGCTATCCTTAGCCCTAGAAATCGTCCACCCCTTATCCATAAAGGATATATAGCCCAAAGTGCAACTATCAAACAATTGACAGTTTATACCCCTTTATTTAATTAATCTCTTTAAGTCACCAAATTAATTCCTAATTAATTTATGACTTATATTAATCAAATAATAATATTATTATTCCTTATATTATCCTTATAATATATTAATAATATTCCTTCTCTCATTATAAATCATCCTGTCAAGTTGCTATGGTGAAGGCAACCCAAAAGGACCATGCTCAACCGGGTCAAATACTTGCCTAATATAGTTGTAGCCTTAGACACTATTCCAACAGTCTCCCACTTGGATAAGTCTAGTAACTATATATACAAGTATATTCCGATTAGCAATCGTAGCTCTCAAAGACGCTGTCAAACTCTGATCTAATCAATCTTGTCCTTTAGATAAGGGATCGTACAGTCCTCTGTTTAGACATCATGCTAACAATTATATGGAACAATTTGTCTAGCATTTGGTTTCTCGATCTCCGATTCATTTGACATAGAACTTAATCGAACACATCAATTCAGTTCTGACTGGGCCTGGCACATAAGTCAAATCAAATCATCGAGCGGCCGAGATATCACTTTTACCCTCTTGGGATAAAAGTAACAGATAAACTTCGACTTATATGCATTTACTTATTCATTAATCAGCCATACACAACAATACGTTTCATAACATCAAGTTACTGATGCGGTTTCGCATTATCAATGTACAACCAATCAAAAAATAACAAACCATATATCTTGGTTTTAAGACTATATGATATTATCGTCTTGCGGTCACCCCTTTTATCACATTCCATAAGGTGATTCCAGCAAGCGCGGGTTTGTTCCAATGCTCAAAACTAGTTCATAAGCACTCATGAATTGCAGCAAACTTTTGCTATGTCTAATACCATTTAGACAATCTACACACATGTTAGGTCCAGTTTAATGTTGCGTCCTTTGGGCTCGTTAGCTAGTCCAAGTTTTGTCTCCGGTATGCGCATGTCCATCTGTGAGTTTTGTTTAGGGTTTATTATATATAGATGCTTGCATGCATTCTTAATGTAAGATTGATAGAGATTTGATAGCATACAAGTTCTTATCTTTTGTAACCCTAGAATCCTCTACAGCGGAAGTTCTTCATTGAGCTCTACTAAGGATTGAGTTAATCAAATCATTCGACACATTCAGATCCATACTTGTGCATTTTACATTACTGTTTCTGTTTTATTTATTTACCTGTTACAAAGATCTAATCGATCAAAGATTTTTGAACTCATCAATTGGTATCAGAGTAGGAGGTTGTGTAATTCATACACATCTTTTATGTGAAAGAAGCAATTAGGGTTATTCCGCATTAACTGATATTTATTGAGCCGTCACTCCATAATTGACGTATCTCTTTATTTATTCGTTTGCCCTAATATTACATATTACGAGTCTGATCTTTCAAACAGGTTAAACGATCAAGCATGGACGATTCTCAATCTAATCCTATCAACATCTCAAACAGCATTGGATCAACGACGAAGATTCCTATTCTATACACCCAAGATTACGAAGTTTGGGCTCATCATTTTGAAGACTATGTCATCGGATCTGAAGATAATGGGTATCTTATTTGGGAAGCCATTGTGTCTGGACCATTTGCTCACTCAGGAACATCTAAAATCATTAAAACTCAGAAAGAGTATAATGATCTGTTAAAAGATGTAAAAGACGTTGCTCAAGACGAAAAGGAAAAGTTTCAGTGCAACATTAAAGCATTGAGACTGATCCGATTCGCTCTTCAATCTGATACATTTAGGTTGGTAAGTTCCTGCAGTACCGCTAAAGAAATCTGGGATAGGTTGCGAGAGCTATATTCCACAGATGAAGATTTGGAGCATTATATTCAGACCTTGCTTTTGTCTGAGTTTGGTGAATTTAAGCAGAATTCTGATGAAACTGTCACTCAGACGTTTGATCGCTTCAATCATCTTCTTAGCAAGATGATCAAACATGATATAGAAAGGAAGTTGATTGAACAGAAGGTCACCTTTTTGAATGGCCTAAGAACTGAATGGAGAGTTGTCGTGTCTACAGTTAAAGCTCATGAGCAGTTCAAGTCATATTCATTGGCAAAGCTGGTGGGAATTCTGAAATCCCAAGAAAAGATTGTCATGGAAGAAAAGAATGTGGTCTCAAGTTTGGGGTCCTTGGCCCTCCTATCAAAGGGCAAGAATGCAGTGGAAGACGAAGATCTGAACCTAGAGGACTATGATCTTACGTCAGAAGATTATGCTATGATGGTATCCAATCCCAAGAGGTTCATCAAGAAGAGGTTTCTTACCAATAAAAACAAAAATTGGCAGGGAAGCTATAGTTCTGAAAAGGTAAGGGAAGAGCCGAAGACAGAGGAACCAAAGAAAGAGGCGAAAGTTGAAGGAGATTCTGGCGTTAGCTGCTATTACTGTGGAGGAAAGAACCATTATGCTAAAGATTGTGTTCTGAAGAAAATGGCAGAGAAAGATGAGGAAAAAGATGAAGAGGCTGTCTTGATGAAAAAGCTGGAAGAGATCAAGAGGAAGAAAGCTGCTACTAACCCTTCTATGAATGCTCTTATTGTACAGGGTTCGGCAGAGGATGACGAGTTCGGTGGCATGCAGGTATGGTCAACCAACTCAGAGGATGATGAAGTGAGAAAGCCTTTACATGGAAAGGCATATGTTGCAAGAGGTGACGAAAGCAGTGGAAAGTGTTTTGTGGTGACTGATGTATCTCACATAAGGGGATACAATATTGATGGTGGAAACGAGGACACCAAGGAGCGAGAGGACTTATGCTTCACAGAAAAACCTCTTAGTGTGCAGATCAATGAGCTTGATGAATTGATCAAGAAGGTACAATCTCTCTTTATTTCATTCAAAGTCCCACAGAAATCATATGAAAAATAATTAAATAGCTTAAATTCAAGAATCTTAAATCTGGATAGTTGTTTAACTCAAACACGGGTCACCAATTCTAACCTAACTGACCAAATAAGCAGGGTGTCTTCCAAGAGTGAGGAGCGAAGGATGTGGATAGAGCAAAAAGAGTCGGAGCTAATAAAGTCTAAGGATGAAAACATTTATTTACAAAGAGACAATTTAAAACTTTTAAAACAGAGAAATTTTTTTTGTTTGATTGCTAAACGACTTTATGCTAACATCACTCAATTACATCTGAATTGTGAAATAGGGCAGAAAATTCATCGCATGATTTTGCCCTTCCTTGAGTTTAAGGAGGATGAAATCGATGCTAAAGCATATAACTGCGAAAGTGTTGTATCGTCTGATGATGTGAATCCCACTTACATGTATGGTCTGGACAAAATAGAATCTTTCATAAAGTCCAAGGACCATAAGGACATGCTGAAAAACCTTTTGGATGAAAACGATAAGCTGAAACTAAGGATTGGACTATACTAAAATTTGACTCGTTGAGTGCCAGTTTAAGTTCAGAAAATAAAATTGATGTTGAAAACGCATCTGAACTTAATGAGGACGATGATATGAGTGAAATCTCTGTAGAGGATGTAGTCGACTGTTCTGAGTTTGTCAAGAGCGAACCCGAAAACCATAAAAATCTTATTTTTGAAAATTCTGTGGAGTTCGCTCGTTTGTCCCAAAATAAGTCCCCGATTCTTGAAGAAAAGGCTGTTGTGTACCAAAAGGTGAGAACAACACCAAATCAGGTGTACAAGGTCACAGGATTAACCGAGCATCAAACAGCCGAACTCACTGCCATAGTGAATGAAGATAACGCAGATGGTTGTGATGAGTTTTTCTGGTCTGCTCCTATAGATAATGCCGACGAAACTGTTGGTCTGTCAGAGCGGACGTCCTGGAAAACCAAAGGCAGATATGTACCAGAGCCACTTAACAAGCCTGACAACTTCGACGTGCCAAGCACTAGTGGTACAAAAGAAGTTCCTATAGAAGAAGTCACTTCCACAAGCGAAACATCATCTGTGAAAAATGAACCGGCTGACAAGAAGCAGAATCAAAAGGCTAACATCCACAAACAGCCAAAACAAGTGAAAGATCAAAAGCAGCAGAGGAATCTGAGATACAAAAAGAGCCTCTCTGAGCGAAAGCAGTTTTGGCGAACTCAAAACGCCTATTTCTCCTATCACGATAAGAATTCAAAGCAAGAGAAAAAGGATTTCAGGCCACATGAGGAACATAACCGAAGGACAGGTTCGGTTCAGAGAGCAACAGCAACCGAAAGGACAGGTTCGGTTCAAACAGCAACCGAAAGGACAGGTTCGGTCCCGAAAGCAATAGCTACCAAACGTCCAGGTTCGATCCTTCCAATGACCAAAAACAAAAGGGTCATATCGAACCACAAGTCAGAAGAAATTCCCATTCTAATTCTTCTAGTTCTCAATTCTCTTCTAAACCCAATTTTGTTCCTGCTCAACATTCTAGATCATCAACGAACCTGAAAGGAAAATTGAAGATTTCCTCTGTCCAGGAAGACCGAAAGAAGTCTAAAGCCCAAACACCAAAACCTAAAACCAAACCTATTGTTGCTAATCCTAACAAAATCAAAGTGTTTACCATTAAAAGAAAAGATGAAACAACATTAATAAAAAGAACATATCTTATTGATGTTTCTCTTACAATTCATGTTCCTGTGAAAGGCTCGCGTGGACCCAAGAAACTTTGGGTTCCTAAATCTGCTTAATTTTTGCAGGTTATAAGTGACGAGCAGTTCGACGAAGAATGGTACATTGACAATGGTTGCTCACGTCACATGACAGGGAGGAAGGAAGAGCTAAGAGAGTTTCGATCTCTTCAGAATGGTGGAAATGTCAAGTTCGGCAACAATTCTTATGGAACGATAAAGGGTTATGGGATGATAACCAATGGAGACTTCACAATAAGAAAGGTGGCATATGTTGAAGGTCTATAGCATAATCTCATCAGTGTGTCTCAACTGGTAGGAGGCACCGGTCTGAAAGTTTCATTTGATGATGAAGGTTTAGAAATCATAGAAAAGAAATCAAAAAGGGTAATTCTCAAATCAGAACGCAAAGGCAAAATGTTTCCTCTCAATCTCAAACCAATCAAAGGAAATCCAGCTATATGCCTATTATCCAAAGCTCATTCTGACGAAAGCTGGTTGTGGCACCGAAGGCTCTCACATCTCAACTTCAATGACATCAACAAGCTTGTCACAGGAGGTCATGTTCGGGGTCTCCCATTGCTCAAGTTTGATCGAGAAAATTTGTGTGTTGCGTGTGAAATGGGGAAGCAGAGTCGTCAAAGTCACCCATCCATTATAAACACAAAAGTTGTTGAACCACTTGAGTTGCTTCACATTGACTTGTGTGGTCCATCATCTATCGAAAGCATTGGCGGTAGCAAGTATATTCTTGTTATTGTTGATGATTTCTCACGTTTTACATGGGTGTTCTTTCTGAAGCACAAATCTGAGGCTACTCCTAAGCTAAAGATGTTTATTAAGCAGGTTGAAGTGAAACTGAGAAAAGTCGTTCGCAACATCAGGAGCGATAATGGACTGGAGTTCAAGAATAAAGAATTTGAAGACTTTTTGGCAGAAAATGGAACCAGTCACAACTTCTCAGCTCCCTATACGCCTCAACATAACGGAATTGTCGAAAGACGAAACCGATCCTTGTGTGAGGCGGCCCGAACGATGCTAAGTTTCGCTTCTCTTCCTTTATATTTCTGGGCTGACGCTATTGTTGCAGCATGTTTCACGCAGAATAGGTCTTATCTCAACAAGCTCTTTTCTCTTACTCCCTATGAGATCATTAATAACAGAAAGTCGAACGTAAAATTCTTCCATGTGTTCGGCTCACGATGCTTCATCTTCAACTCCAAAGAACATCGTAACAAGTTTGACGTTAAAGCTGATGAAGGAATTTTTCTAGGATATTCTCTTACTTCAAAAGCTTATCGGGTCTTAAATAAGGGCTCTAGGAAGATCGAAGAAACATATTATGTGACTTTCGATGATAACTCCGTTAAAAGGCTAAAGGCTACTGAAGTAGCAATTGGAGAGATTTTTACTCAAACTGGTCAAGTTACGGCTTCGATTGCTAATCTGTTCGATCAGTTTGTGGAACTATTTGATGAACCTGAAAAAGTTACTCTCTCGGAGGCCAAGTCAGCAGATAACAGGGTCGACCATCTGAAGCAAATTGTCGAAGAAGCAGCCAAACGAATGGGTGAAGGAGAACAAGTTTCAAACGAACCTCCTAAGCATGGTGCTTCAGTTGAGGGGGAGAACGCATCTTCATCAAAACAACCGAGCTCACAAGTTGAGGGGGAGAATTCTATTCCAGTTCCACCCAAAAGCTCAACTGCACCCGAAATCCCTTCAGCTCCCGAAAGCTCGACAACACCAGAAAGTCCTGTAGCACCAGAAAGTCCAGCTACACCTGAAAGCTCATCAGTCGAGGGGGAGAATGCCGATATGTTCTACGACGACGATAGTCAATCTGAATTGGAAGAAATGGTGAATGCTGAATTGGATCCATCCTATGATCCAAATTACCCTCCTCTTGTTAAGTGGGCCAGAGATCATCCTGTATCCCAGGCAGTGGGTAATGTCTCTGAAAAGGTCCTGACCCGATCTCAACTGAAGGCAAAGCAAACATCTCTATTCTCCAAAGTAGAGTTATGCATGTATAATTCTTTCGTCTCAAAAGTTGAACCGAAGACAGTAAATACTGCTCTTGATCACTCTGACTGGGTTCAAGCTATGCAAGATGAACTCAATGAGTTCGAAAGAAATAAGGTTTGGCGCCTCATTCCAACTCCTAAAGACATCTCAGTTGTTGGTCTCAAATGGGTATTCAGAAATAAAATGGACAAGGAGGGCAATGTGATTCAAAACAAAGCTCGTCTCGTGGTGAAAGGATACTGCCAGGAGGAAGGAATTGATTATGAGGAAACTTTTGCTCCGGTTGCGAGGCTGGAATCTGTTCGAATATTTCTGGCCTATGTTGCACACAAGAACTTTGAGGTCTACCAAATGGACGTGAAATGCGCCTTTCTGAATGGAGAACTTGAAGAAACAGTTTACGTGGAGCAACCTCCTGGATTTGTTAATGAAAAATACCCCAATCATTGTTATATTCTGGACAAGGCGGTTTACGGTCTGAAGCAAGCACCTAGGGCATGGTATGAAACGCTAACTAAGTTTTTAAAGATGTCAAAATTCAAACAAGGTTCGGTTGACCCAACCTTCTTTCGTAAGAAGGAAGGTAACCACCTTATGATTGTTCAAATCTATGTCGATGATATCATCTTTGGCTCAACGAATCCTAGCTTAACAGCTGAATTCAGAAAGCTGATGGAGACTAAATTTGAAATGAGCTCAATGGGTCCGATTAACTTTTTCCTTGGTTTAAATATTAGACAAGGACCCGAAGGCATCTTTATCAACCAGGAAGCTTACACCAAGACTCTTCTTGCTACATTTGGCATGATGGGAGACTCAAAGGTTAAAGTTCCAATGGCATTCGGCACCAAGCTCACGCCATCCTTGGCAAAACCGGCAGTCGATATTACGTTATATCGCCAGATGATTGGTTCTTTGATGTACCTCACTGCTAGCAGGCCTGATATAATGTTTTCTGTGTGTTACTATGCTAGATTTCAGGCGAATCCTCGTGAACCACATATGGTTGCAGTGAAAAACATACTCCGGTATCTGAAACGAACCACCTCTCTCGGTTTATGGTATCCATCAAACTCAGGTTTCTTCGTTCAAGTCTACTCAGATGCAGACCTTGGAGGTTGTGGTTTAGACAGGAAAAGCACCACTGGAGGCTGCCAATTCCTAGACGGAAAGTTGGTTAGCTGGAAATCAAAGAAACAAACATGTGTATCTCTGTCTATAGCCGAAGCAGAGTACATCACAGCTGCCTCCTGTACATCTCAAGTGATTTGGATCCAAAGCCAGCTCCGGGACTATGGACTCAATATGAAAAAGATCCCACTATATTGTGATTCAGAAAGTGCAATTAGGATCTGTCATAACCCAGTGCAACATTCCAAGACCAAGCATATAGCACTGAGGTATCACTTTATTAAGGATCATGTGGAAGATGGGAACATCGAAATTCACTTTGTTCGAACCACTGATCAACTGGCTGACATCTTCACCAAAGCTCTTCCTGAAGCATCTTTCAATAACATTCTACAAGGGCAAGGTATGATGGAATCAGAGTCAGTACCAAAGACTACTTCTCAAAATTAAAAGTTAGAAGCAAAATGAACCGAACGCTCGGGTTCGGGTCTTGTTCTGGTATACCGAAATGAACCGAACGCTCGGGTTCGGTCTTATCATCTGATCTTCGCTTATCACTCTAAGGTAGTTTCTTTGGTTGTAAACCATTTGTATCATTTTCTTTATTCATTTCACTTATTTTCAAAGTTCTTTTCTTTTTCAAACTTATTTTTTTTAGCCGAAATAGACCGAACGCTCGGGTTCGGTTCCAATTTTTTTTTTTGTGTCTCATTTTTTATTTATTTATTTTTTCTTTAAATCAAAAATTCCAAAAATATTTTTTTTCTTATTTTCTTTTCGTGAATTCAAAAACTCCAAAAATATTTTTTATTATTTTTTCTATTATTTTGTTTTGTTTTGTGTCTTATCTTTTTTTGTGTCTATTTGTGGGGAAATCATTTCACTAGTTAAGTGTCCCTAGAAGCATGTTGTTGTATATGTCCAAAGTCTCACCTGATTCTGAATAATAGCCTTACTGACTTGGTACATACAAACTTTGTCTTCCCAATTAGGCTTTCATATTTATTCTAATCATGAGCTACCTAACTCTCTTCTCACATGAGATAAGAGTTTTCTGCTAGGTCCTTACTTTAACAACAAAGGTACTTTGGTTTCTTTACACCATCTACACTACTTTTCTCCATCTCATTCGCTTCACAAACGTAACCCTTGAGACTCTCATAAATTACCACTGAGGTTTATGGTTACACAATTTTTGTGTTTATGATCTTAGCTTCGTGTCACTACGAACTAAGTGAAACCCACAATTCAATACCTACTATGCTTTGACGGTGAACAAACAACTTTGTTCTAGCAATCACTAACGAATTGACGGATTTATCAATGAAAATGGAAAGTCAAATCTCTAATTTTCTTTTGAGTGATTCCTATGAAATTGTTAAGTCCTATAACATTTCTTCCCTTGGAATCCAGTTTTAAATTTTTTTTTGAGATTTTACATAAACTATTTTATCTAGCCACTTAAGTTGTTTCAAATCTACTTGTTCAATAGACTGCATTGGTCTCACAAGTACTTCGTTCGATTTCTGTCTTATATCAAGATCAGGAATTCTGAATTGAAGCGACAGCCACCCAAATTAGCCTGATTAAAAGAAGCCTTTCAACACTTCTCAATAAGTGTTTGATCGTTATTCAACGGGAAACCACACAAACACTTTAAAGTCTCTCTTGACTTTGAAGGAAGAGATTCGTGCTCGGGATCCTTTGTTTTGTGTCTTTAATGACATCACCAAATCCCTCATATGTGTTGCTTTATTTCTTTTTCTTTTACACACTACGCACGAAAATCTTTTTGATTTTCCAAAATTATGGTTTCATTAGTTACAAGGCATAATTTTAAATGGGATTTGCAGGTATAAGGGAGTTGTGGTTAATATTGATCCACGTGGTCAATTTTGCTTAAGGATGACGTTTAATCTAAAAGGATAAGATGTTGACTCAGACGGGAGTCCAATCGATTTGATTTTCAAACGGCGCTTGACAGCCAGGCGTGCGAAGAGGAACCGTTTCGTTTAAAAACGGCGCCTAATGGGAAGGCATGTGAATCGGGACTGACACTCTCTCTCTTGCGAAATCATCGGTGCTACCAACTGTCACGCATCCATCACTTCCGAAAAACCCTTCGTATTTCTCTCGAAGATTTGGGACAGATTCTTCTCTCTCCTCTACCCACAGTATAAAAGGTAACATAAACCATTGTTTACCTCTTTACTGCACCCATATTTTCAGAGAGCAAGAAAACCTTCAAGTATTCTACTGTTCATCATCTCTCCCATCTTCTTCACAACAATGGCGGATTCATCATCAGTTCATGCCACTTCCCACATCCTCCTGATTCGTCCCCAGCAGAGTTTGATCATTGATCTTACTCCTCAGGTCTATGATGCTTTCATGTTCCCGATAATCGAATGCCTCAAGTACTCGCCAATTGCTCCTGCTCTCACCAAAGTTGAAGCAGTTCCTATGGAGTTCTTATCTTAGATTTTCGCCACTGCTCATTACGACAAGGCAGTCGAAAGGATCTTCTTTGACGTGCTTGATCACAAGGCATCCATCTCCAAGCAGAGGTTTTGCTCAATTTTAGGGTTTGAACCTGATTCAACTAGGGTTAACCCTGAATCGATTCCGGTGGGTCACATGTTCTCTATGTTCTACAACATGGGGTATACTGAGGTGCTGACAACAGTTACGAAGTTCAAGAAATCGTGCCTGTCTCCTCAGTGGAATGGGTTGTTTACAGTGCTGTTCAAGGGGCTGTCTGAACGCAGTGCTGGATCAGACGGAGCAAGTCGTCTGTTCATCACGAGTCTGTACAGGATCTACAACGGTATCAACTTGGACTACGGGTCGGTTCTATGGCAACAGCTCATTCAGAGTCTGTCTTCTACATCTCGGCATTCTGAGATTTCCTATGCTCGATTTTGGACTCTCATTACAAAATGGGTGATGGACAAGTACCAAGTCCCCATTGTTGCTGGTTCTCCAATGTCTTCGATTGGTACTTTCCATACCACGAAGATCATTGTCTCCGATGCCTCAAAATTTCAATTCATTGGCTCTATTCCTGAGACGATGTATGGAGATGTTCCTGCCGACAGCCGGATCATTCGAACCTACAAGGAGTTTCGACGCTCTGGTCCGAGAGAGCTTACTACTGAAATGCTCAAGTCCATCCATGAAGCTGACAAGCCTGCGCCAAGGGGAAAGAAAACTGACAAAGGCAAAGACAAGCAAGTTGGTAAGGGAGCGAAAGGCCCTTCTCCCAAGAAGCGTAAAACTACACAGACTGTTCAGTCTCCTCCGCTGAAGAAGAGAAAAACTCAACCAAGGCGAAAGTTGATAATCGCTTCCTCCTCAAGCGAATCTGAGGAAGAGAATTCTACCTCTGACGGATCTCCTTGTGGTAACACTCCACCACGATCGCCTTCTCCTGAAGTTCACTTTTCCACTTCTCCAATCTCTTCTCCACCTATTACCATTCCCATTTCCATTCCCACCATAACCTCCACCACTCAAATACCATCCACCTCCATCCCAGTACCCCCTCCCATCTTTACCGAAGCAACCACCACCACCGCAGAAGTAAGAACCAATGTATCTGATACAGGGGTTCCTACTGACGCTCCTAAACCCCACCAACTACCGAGCATACAACCCAACCCGAAACTACTACAACTACCGAGCCTCCACCCTCACCACCACCCTCATCTCCTGCTCAGGCTGCAGAGGACGAAGAACCATTCCTCGGCGAGGAGGATATGACATTTGATTCGGTCTATTACAGTCCATTTCAGGTACAGAGTGACGACGATGATGATGCTCCCATTACCAAGAGGCATCTCAAGGAGCTTCACGATAAAATCGATTCGCTCATCGCCTCCTCTTCTTCATCCCAGTCTACCATCTCTGAAGCTGCCATTCAGAAAATTGGTGATGCTTTTTCCAAATCTCATCAAGTATCTCTAGACTCCGCCACTGCAGCCATTGATGCCTCAACCAAAGCCTGTGAGGCAGCGACCGAAAAAGTCGATAAACTATTCACTGATGCTTCTTCTTTGTTACAGTCATTACAGGAAAATTCTGAAGCCACCAGAACGAAGCTGGAACCAATTGTCAACCAGCTGGCTACCTCAGTTGCATAAGAACTAAAGTCATTTGCTTCTCTTCGTCAGACTCTCTCAGACGACAATTCAGCATTTAAGGCGACGATTGACGAACGATTGACTAAGCTCCATGAGGACCTTGCAGCTGAAAACTCACTCATGGACGCTCTTTCCAGAAAGACCACCGCTCTGAAGGTCAAGAGTCTTCAACTCTCCAATTCTCAAAA
Source organism: Lactuca serriola (assembly GCF_051521515.1). Classification (NCBI taxonomy): domain Eukaryota; kingdom Viridiplantae; phylum Streptophyta; class Magnoliopsida; order Asterales; family Asteraceae; genus Lactuca; species Lactuca serriola. The sequence goes on from NC_136415.1 coordinate 161,891,146, forward strand.
GGAGATTGAGTCTCTTCGATCTGAAAGAGAGGTGATTTCATCGTGTGTTTCGGATGTCCACGCATCCCTTTCAAACATCCTGGAAGCACATGACCCAATACTCAACTATTCTGTGAGGCGTACTCTTGCAGAAAAACTTGCTCCTGCCCTCTCTCTCCTGAGCAAGATTGAAGGACTCCTTGATTTCGTGTCCATTCCGAAACAAGGGGGAGAAAAAGAAAATGTGTCTCAACCGCCTCCTACTTCAACAGCAACTCACACAACCGAACCTCCTCCTACAGGCCAAGCCTCAGGTTCGGGTGTTAAAGACAAGGGCAAGCAAATTGCTGAAGAGAGCGATGATGAAGATAAGGAGACCATTGTCGACCTTCTGAAGAAGCATGGTCGAGATAAAGATGCTGACATCAGCGCTCGTGTGGATAGAGAGGCTGAAGAAGCCGAAAGAAGACAGAAAGAAGCTCACGACCTTCTCGAGAGCAGGAAAACTCTTTTTCCTTCTTGGACTCTTGAGAAGTTGCTGAAAGAAGCTATCGATACTCCAAGCATCTTGTGGCTAGAACCGGTGATCTCTCTTGATCGTGATAATACTGTCGATTCTCAGTTCAACATGCCACTGACCCGAAAGGCGTTCATATTCCATGCCTTTGACAACATCACTGAGTTCCCTCATCCTCATCCAAAGTTTGACAGGGACTTAGTCGATTTCTATCTGAGGGCCGCTCAACCACAGTACCAAACATGGGGCGCTCAGAAGATTGTCAATGTTAAGGTTCTAAAGCCGTATAAGGAAGGAAACTTCACCAACGTTCGGTTTAAGATGCTGAGAGGATCTGCCAAGACTGAACATGCCATCTCGCTTGCTGATCTTCCCAACTTGAATCCACACGACTGGATTATTTTGCACAGCATCCTTCTTACTAATGAAGCAGAATATGGTCTGATCATCAACCACTTCAAGAGGATGCTTGTTTGTTACATTATGGAAGTCGCCAAGATGGATCAGGAGATAGCGAATGTATTCAAGAAAAAGCCTACCATATCTCCTGTTGGCTCAGCAAGTGACCTAAACATGATGCAGATGGGAAAGATAGACCCGAAGAGAAACCCCGTTATGTTTACCAGAAACGTAGGCCAAAAATGTCTGTTCGCTTTGGCAGACAAACATCTCAATACCATTGCATGTCTGGAACATGTCTTAGGGATCATTCATCGATGCAAGCAGAATTCGGCGGATGACAAGCAGTACTTTGATGATATGATTCAATGGTACACTCGCTTCAGACAGACTATTCTCGCACTTATCTCTCGTCTGTTTGATACAACCAAGAAGGTTCCAGCAGCTGATCCAAGCAAGAAGAAATGATAGTCTCGCTCCAAATTGACGCAAAGGGGGAGATTATTAGGTCCAGTTTAATGTTGCGTCCTTTGGGCTCGTTAGCTAGTCCAAGTTTTGTCTCTGGTATGGGCCTGTCCATCCGTGAGCTTTGTTTAGGGTTTATTATATATAGATGCTTGCAAGCATTCTTAACGTAAGATTGATAGAGATTTGATAGCGTACAAGTTCTTATCTTTTGTAACCCTAGAATCCTGTACTGCGGAAGTTCTTCATCGAGCTCTGTTGAGGATTGAGTTAATCAAATCATTCGACACATTCAGATCCATACTTGTTCATTTTACATTACTGTTTCTGTTTTATTTATTTACCTGTTACAAATATCTAATCATGACAATCTTCATTCATACCTACTTCCAACATATTAACGATTGTGGACAATTTGAACAATTCGATTATTCTTAATAAACTCAATTATTCTGGAAGTCAAAACATGCAAAATGAAACAATAGTTAAACAATTAACATAAGACAGTAACATTACTCATAAATAATACTCTTTTATTTAATCATCAAATGTTAATTACATTTATCTATTACACGTTTCTACTATTATCTAGTCTATACTAATATCATCCTTCAGCCCAATACTCCTAGCATGCTGCAAGTGCTTAACCCTACTCAGTCCCTTCGTAAGCGGATCTGCTGGGTTATCTTCTGATGATATCCTCTTCACTACGAGTTGTCCTTCTTCTACACGATGTCTAATAAAGTGATATTTTTTGTCGATATGTCGAGATCTACCATGATCCCTTGGTTCCTTGGTCAAGGCAACCGCTCCTTCATTATCACAGAAAATCTCCATGGGCTCCTTTATGGCAGGTACAACTCCAAGATCACCGATGAAGTTCTTTAACCATATTGACTCCTTCGACGCTTCGCTCGCTGCAATGTACTCTGATTCGCACGTTGAATCAGCTACGGTTTCCTGCTTGGAACTTTTCCAAGTTACTGCTCCTCCATTCAGGGTAAAGACCCAGCCCGACTGTGAACGGTAGTTGTCCCTGTCGGTCTGAAAGCTGGCGTCAATATACCCTCGCACCTTCAAGTCATCACTCCCTCCGAGGAATAAGAACCATTCCTTCGTCCTCCAAAGGTACTTAAGGATATTCTTAACCTTAATCCAATGGGCTCTGCCAGGATTCCCTTGATGTTTGCTAACCATGGTCAAAGCAAAGGCTACATCAGGGAGAGTACAAGTTATAGCATACATGATTGAGCCAACTGCGGAAGCGTATGGTACTCGGCTCATTTCTGCTATTTCAGCTTCGGTACTCGGACTTTGAGTCTTACTCAACTCGGCATTACTTTGTATCGGTAATTCTCCCTTCTTCGAGTTTTCCATACTAAAACATTTTAGTACCTTATCTAAGTAAGTGTTCTGACTAAGTCCAATTAGTCTCTTACTTCGCTCTCTCACTATCCTTATTCCCAAAATATAGGAAGCCTCTCCGAGGTCCTTCATAGCGAAGCACTTCCCGAGCCAGGACTTAACCTCCTGCAGAGTCGGGACGTCGTTTCCTATGAGTAGTATGTCATCGACATACAGAATGAGGAAGCTTACTGTACTCCCACTGGCTTTGACATATACACACGATTCATCTTCGCTTCGTACAAATCCAAACTCTTTGACTTTCTCATCGAAGCAAAGATTCCATCTGCGAGACGCTTGCTTAAGTCCATAAATGGACTTCTCAAGCTTACACACTCTATTCGGATGCTTCGGATCGACAAAACCTTCTGGCTGAGACATGTAAACATCCTCAGCCAACTTCCCATTAAGGAAAGCGGTTTTGACATCGATTTTCCAAATCTCATAATCATGAAATGCGGCAATAGCTAGCATCACTCTAATAGACTTAATCTTCGCAACTGGTGAGAAGGTCTCATCATAGTCAACTCCGAGAGTTTGAGTAAAGCCCTTCGCAACCAATCGCGCCTTATATGTGTGTACGTTTCCATCCACGTCGGTCTTCTTCTTGAAGATCCATTTGCACCCGACGGTCTTACGTCCGGGCACATTATCAACCAAATTCCAAACTTGGTTGTCATACATGGACTGGATCTCGCTGTCCATTGTCTCTTTCCATTTCGCAGACTCCGAGCCTGCCATAGCTTCCTTATAACTATTAGGTTCATCTAGATTTATTAGTGTACCATCACTAATATACGTGTCCCCTTCGGTAGTAATATGAAAACCATAAAACTGGGGTTGAACTCTAACTCTTTCGGAACGTCTAAGAGGTAAGGACTCGTCAATCGGTTCAACCGGAGTATCCTCCTCGGGTTGAGCGCCAGCGGTAGAGGTTCCTTCATCTATCGATTCTTGAATCTCTTCAAGTTCGATTTGCCTCCCAGTGTCTCCTTGGCTTATGAGTTATCGCTCTCGGAAAACTCCTCTCCTCGCAACGATGACTACATTGTCCTTCGGTCTATAGAAGAGATATCCAAAGGATTTCTGCGGGTAGCCGATGAAAATACATCGCTCAGTACGAGGTTTGACCTTGTCGTGAGTATCTCATCTTACGAAAGCCTCGCAACCCCAATGTAACATCCCGGAACCCCAGGTGTTATTTATTCATATATTTTTGGTGTTTTGTGAGGGGACTCGGCGAGTTGGAGCTCAAACTCGCCGAGTAGGATCGTGGTTTTTGACGCAGGTTCGCGCCGGGACTCGGCGAGTCCTAGGAATGGACTCAGCGAGTCCATGCTATTTAATGAAACCCTAATTTCCCGGTCCTGAGCCCTATTTAAGGGACCTTATGGCCTTCATTGCGGCTACCTTCGACCTTGGGAGCACCAGAGCAACTGAGAGTTCTTGTGAGTGAGATAAGAGGCCATTATTCACCATTTTAGTGTGTATTTGCAAGAAAGGAAGAGGAAAGCCAAGCTAAGAGAGTTGGGGAGCTTAGATCTACTCCCATTTCGACAGAGGAAGCTAATTGAGGTAGCATTCAGAGCTTATTCTCGTGTTTTTCTTGATATGGCCAAATCTAGGGTTTCTTCATGCCTTGTTTGCCTTGTATTTGGAGTGTGAGAGGTCCCATGGGGAAATGGTACCTAGATCTGGACCTTAGTAGGTCCAGAGAGACCCAAATGCCATGCTTTATGCCTTTCCTTTTGAGTTGGAGACTTAGGTTTCCATTTTAGATGTCATTTCATCAAAAGAAGCCTTGTAGGCGTTGCTTGGTAGCCAAGATTGAGACTTTACATGATGAATGTGCTTGGGAGGGCTAGATCTATGAGTTGTTGGAGCGGATTTGACCTCAGAAGCGAGATTGAGTCAATGCATGGCATGGACTCGCCGAGTCCGAAGAACAGACTCGGCGAGTAGCATGAAGATTCTCCTAACCACTCAGCGAGTGGTCTTACCGAGTTAAGGGATGACTCAGTGAGTCAGGGAGAATTAGAGAGGATTGACAGGTGGACTGAGTCAAGCTGGAACTCGCCGAGTTGTTCTTGAGACTCGGCGAGTTGAGTCGTGGTGGCCCCGCGATTATGCCAGGTGAAACTCGTCGAGTCAGAGAAATACTCGACGTGTCAAGAGAGGATCCAAGGGAGTCAGTGGACACGTGTAGACTCGCCGAGTCGCCCTAGTGCACTCGCCGAGTCCGGTCAAAGTTGACCATTGACTTTTGTTGACTTTTAGGGTTTGGTCAGCGATGTGGCCTTTGGGCCAAGAGAGGGGTAAAATGGTCTTTTACCCTTAAGAGGGTGTCAAGAGAGGGTTGATCCCAGACTCGAGAGTTATATTCACGAGAGTATTTGCCTTATGTTTTAGGCGGTGGCAAGTTCGAGATTCAAGTGTGGGGATATCTGCTTTCTGCTTGTCGGGTGAGTCTTCTCACTATACTTTACCTTGAGTAGGTAACCAGAGTTATGTGACAGAGTATTTGTATGCTATGTGTTGTACTGCATTATTTCTATGTGATTCATGTTGTGCATGTTTACAGAGTTAGAACCGGAAGGTTCCCAGAGTTAGAACCGGAAGGTTCATAGAGTTAGAACCAGAGGATTCATAGAGTAGGGTCCACGGACCCACAGAGTTATAGCCTCGAGTGGCTAATATGTGTATGTGTGGTATTTTGGGGAACTCACTAAGCTTCGTGCTTACAGTGTTTTTTGTTATGTGTTTCAGGTTTCTCTCGGGATCACGGGACGGCACCGGCTCGATTGTACACACCAGAGAAAGAGTCATGTTTTGAGGATCCTGGTTTATTATGCAAGTGAAAATGGAGTTATGTTTTGTAATTCGATTATGTATGAGATTTTCAGCAAAGTGTTTTTTTGAATTAAACGATTATTTTAAAATGAAAAATTGTTTTGAAATTTTCGGCGTTACAAGTTGGTATCAGAGCCTTGGTTTGAGGGATTCGGATGCGCCTTCGGGTAAATCTGGACTCAAACTGAGGAAGTAAGAAAAGTTTTCAAAGAAATAATTTTCTAAAGCGAATAAAAGTTCAAAGAGAAAGCGAGAAAGAGCAGTGTGTACAATCAGCCAGAGCCCGAACGGTGATTTCCCAAAATACCCTTACTTTTGTGTCATGAGATATTTATGATGCACTTTATGAAATATTATTGCATGCTAGAGACAGGCTAGGTATTTCATATCTTAGGACTAGAGTGGCCTGATTTGTGATGCCTTAGCCTAGGGATTGTTGTTATATGCGATGTGCTTTTGAGTATGTGATGAGTGAGAATATTTAGTTGGAATCCTTTAGGGGATTTGAGTAGAGGATTAATCTAGGGGAGATACCTAGATAAGTACCGTGGTACTTTGAGAAAGAATAGTTAGAACCCGTGAGGGGAAGAGTTGCAGAGTTCAGTGGTACTTTCGAGGATGAGCAGAGCAAGCGGAGTTATCACCCAGAGCGAGTCATATATATTCTTCGATGCTCGAATGTTGCTTGCTTCGTGCTTTGTGGAACTCTCGATGATCGGAGTCAGCTACCAAGTGAATATGACGATATTCAGGAGGTAGATGGTTGGCATCATTAGGAGCTCTTCAGCAGCTGATGGCAGAGAAGTGTGGGAATCTAGGAAGAGCCTAGCGAGTAACCTTAGCCAGATGAGTGCGCTGGTAGAGTAGAGAATTTCGTTGGGGAGCGAGCGCGCGACGGAATTGGTGAACGAGAAGGTCGAGCAGCTACTTAGGAGCTTCGGGATAGTCTGTGTGGAAAGTATGGGTAGATGTGGCAGGTAGTATGGGCCCGTACTACTGAAAGCAGAGGACCCATACTTGATACAGGGAGTATTCTAAAGGTTCTAATGAGCGGATGGAGGAGTGATGTTATGGTTCGAGTACCATACATCGAAGCGTACTGAGGAGTGATGTTATGGTTCGAGTACTATACATCGGAGCAGATTGAGGAGTGATGTTATGGTTCGAGTACCATACATCGGAGCGGATTGAGAAGTTATGTTATGGTTCGAGTACCATACATCGGAGCGGATTGAGGAGTGATGTTATGGTTCGAGTACCATACATCGGAGCGGATTGAGGAGTGATGTTATGGTTCGAGTACCATACATCGGAGCGGATTGAGGAGTGATGTTATGGTTCAAGTGCCATACATCGGAGCGGATTGAGGAGTGATGTTATGGTTCGAGTACCATACATCGGAGCGGATTGAGGAGTGATGTCATGGTTCGAGTACCATACATCGGAGCGGATTGAGGAGTGATGTTATGGTTCGAGTACCATACGTCGGAGCGGATTGAGAAGTGATGTTATGGTTCGAGTACCATACATCGGAGCGGATCGAGGAGTGAAATTATGGTTTGAGTACCATAAATCGGAGCGGATGAAGGAATGATGCTATGGTTCGAGTACCATACATCGGAGCAGATGGAGGAGTGATGCTATGGTTCGGGTACCATACACCGGAGCATATTGAGAAGAGATGTAATGGGATGAGTAGCATGGTTTGTAGTGAATGATGCTTGTGGTTCTCCGGTTATCCGGTCACGATTGATGAGGTAGAGATTGGACGCTATGGGTTTTAGGCCTGTGGGCCATGATTGAGTTTGAAGAGGCGTCCCTTGAGAGGGAGGTCGAGAGCATATCAGAGTATTTTGGTAAGGAGTTATAGGGAGGGGAGAATTTCGGTATGAGTTGAGCAATCAGTCGATAGAGGAGATGTCACCTTCTATGACCTGAGTGGTGCTATTTATGTTCGTGTGCGGAACATGAGAGGCCTGATGTTTATGTTTCGGGTTTGGGGGTAAAACCCTGCAGGTTGTCATTGATGATGATTTTCCATCAGGGTATCAGGTAGCATGTGTGCTGCGAGACAGTGATTTACCATGAGCAGATAGTCAGTTGGGACTCAGATAGTCGAGGACCACGTTACACCTATTTGAGTATAGTAGGGCGTATTGTAGAGATATCAGTGGGGAGTCCAGTCGAGTTAATCAGTGCAGTGGTTTTTCTATCTATGTTGGGCATTGAATATGGGAGTGGGTCCCTGTTCTTGGGATGATCCATGTGTTGGAACATTGGTTGATGAGTCGAAGTGGGGAATATGATGATTTCGTGGTCCAGTCTATGAGTCAGTGATGTTATTGGACAGTTGAGTTGTTGGTATTGGATTGGTGCGAGACTTGGAACGACTAGAGGCAGTCGTGACGAGAAGTTCTTGAGGATTTCATCTAAGGTTCAGAGTTATGAGATCGATTGATTTCCTTAAAGGGGATTATCGGGCGTTGCGTAGCACTTTCCAGGGGCAGGTGCGTTATTGCTGGTGGAAGTAGTTCGTGAGGTTGTTGATGTTTCAGATAGTGATGGTTTGAACCCTAAGTGGGGGAGAACCGGGTGGTTTATTGAGAGAACCAGAGATTTGTGCAAGAGCGGTTAGGGGTTGGATGCAGAAACCTGCGGCTTGAATTCAGGAGATCAAGGTCATTGGTGGTCAAGGAAAGGTGTAGGGCGAGATAATGCATGTGGTGTATGCCTGAGAGAAGAATGGGTGTCTCCACGGCGGGTGGTCAATGGTCAGGAATCTGGTGGTGGTCAGAGTCGTTTCAAGTGGAAGACTCGTAATGATGGTATGGGCAGTTGAGAACTTCTGGGTTGAAATATGGGTAGAAGATTATCGAGTAGCCAACTCCCGGGCTGGGATGCGTATTCTTGCTTGAATTTTGAGCAGTAGTGGAAAGGGTTTCGGAGGATCATCAGTGTGTTCTGAAGGGTTAGCGCCTTCCTTGTATTCCAATTAAGTGTTTGGATGCACTGAAGTTGCGCATCGAGTGATATAAGAAACTATTATGGGATTTAGAGGAAATGTATTGTTGTGTGTGTATGGTGTTGGGAGTAAGGGAATCAGTGGTAGAGGCAGGACATTGTGATGCTCTATTAGGGTGTTCTGTGGTTTCCGCGTATAGCGTCCCGATTTCAGAGTAATTTAGAGTCTTGGGTTAAGATGACTGGGGATGTATCATGTATCCACGGTTCCAGTGGGAGCCCTTCGTGTATTGTCATCAAGAGGGATTATTTAAGGAAGTGGATCTCCGCAGAGGTAGGTTCTGTGTTATGGCGGTTGCCGCCAGAGTCTGTAATGCATATCGGGGCAAGTGTGTGTGTAACTATCTATGATAGTCTTCGGTGCATGAGTTAGTGATCATAGTGTGGCGTTGTAATGAGAATGAGAGTATAGGGTGAAGCTACGGGGAGCCGTAGTATTCACCAGTCAGAGGGTGTTGTGATGCTACGGGGAGCCGTAGTACTCACAAGTCAGAGAGAGAGAGAGAGTCGTGATGCTACGGGGAGCCGTAGTATTTGCCAGTCAAAGGGTGTTGTGATGCTACGGGGAGCCGTAGTACTCACAAGTCAGAGGCAAGGAGTCGTGGTACTACGGGGAGCCGTAGTACTCACTAGTTAGTTGGCATTGTGATACTACGGGGAGCCGTAGTACTCATTTATCAGAGGCTGTCGTAATGTTGTGGGAAGCCATAGTACCCACTAGACGGCAAGAGAGTGTGATGATGGAGTGTTCTCCGATAAGTGCATGATGCAGAAGAGTTTGGGGCTTGAGTAGCCCTAGTGTTGAGTTTTTGGAGCCTAGTGGTTAAACCAGGGCGAGACTGGGGTCTCCGTCTCTGTCGGGAGGGTCAGCGAGGCGCGCGGGAGAATATGCGCAGCAAACGCCAGAGGTTAGAGCTGAGTCGATCTTCGATTGGATTGTATTTTTATGAGGAAAAGGGAATTTCGTGACTTGCGTGTCACTGGGCCGTGATAGTGGTCACGGGGAAGAAGTTAGTGAGATGTTTTGGATCATGTTATGTGTCACCTCTGGGGGTTCAGCTGTGGGGCCAAAAGCTGACCTGGTGCTCGGTATCGAAGATGAATATGAGAAATGAGCTAGAGTTTACCATGGTGATGTCTGTGGACACTTCAGAGAGAGCGAGCGACTCAGACGCTCGAGGATATGTTTCGGGCATGTGTATTAGATTTCGGGGGGAAATTGTGGCCCGTATTTGCCCTTGGCAGAGTTTTCCTACAACAACAGCCATCATTAGTGCATCAGTATGCCGCCCTTTGAGCTGTTGTAGGGAAGGGGGTATTGGACCCCATTTGCTGGGGAGAGGTAGAGCAACGTGTGATGGGAAGTACAGAGATTGTGCTTCAGACGTCAGAGCAGATACAGCAGGTCAGGCAGAGGTTGTTGACCGCTCAGAGTCGCCAGAAGAGTTATGCGGACAGGCGCCGGTCCGAGCTCGAATTTTTGGTCGGTGACCTTGTACTCCTGAAGGTCTCTCCTTGGAAAGGAGTGATTCGATTCAGGAAGAGGGACAAGTTGGGGCCCCGATATATTGGTCCTTTCCGAGTGATCACGAGGGTAGGCTGGATAGCCTATCGTTTGGATTTTCTAGCAGAGTTGGGGCAGATTCACGACACTTTTCATGTGTCGCAACTGAGGAAATGTTTAGCCGATGAGTCGGCAGTGGCTCCAATAGAGGATATTCAGGTGGATGCGAGCCTGAATTATGCTGAGAGACCAGTGGAGATCGGAGATCGGAAGACCAAGGTTCCGAGGAACAAGGAGGTACCCTTGGTTTTGGTTCAGTGGCATCATTGTAAGAGATCCGAGATGACCTGGGAGCCGGAGCGTGAGATGCGTGGGCAGCATCCGGAGTTATTTGCAGAGCAAGACTTCGAGGGCGAAGTCTAGTTCTAGTGGGGGAGAATTGTAACAGCCCGGAACCCCAGGTGTTATTTATTTATATATTTTTGGTGTTTTGTGAGGGGACTCGGCGAGTTGGAGCTCAAACTCGCCGAGTAGGATCGCGGTTTTGGACGCGGGTTCGCGCCGGGACTCGGCGAGTCCTAGGAATAGACTCAGCGAGTCCACTCTATTTAATGAAACCCTAATTTCCCGGTCCTGAGCCCTATTTAAGGGACCTTATGGCCTTCATTGCGGCTACCTTCGACCTTGGGAGCACCAGAGCAGCTGAGAGTTCTTGTGAGTGAGATAAGAGGCCATTATTCACCATTTTAGTGTGTATTTGCAAGAAAGGAAGAGGAAAGCCAAGCTAAGAGAGTTGGGGAGCTTAGATCTACTCCCATTTCGACAGAGGAAGCTAATTGAGGTAGCATTCAGAGCTTATTCTCGTGTTTTTCTTGATATGGCCAAATCTAGGGTTTCTTCATGCCTTGTTTGCCTTGTATTTGGAGTGTGAGAGGTCCCATGGGGAAATGGTACCTAGATCTGGACCTTAGTAGGTCCAGAGAGACCCAAATGCCATGCTTTATGCCTTTCCTTTTGAGTTGGAGACTTAGGTTTCCATTTTAGATGTCATTTCATCAAAAGAAGCCTTGTAGGCGTTGCTTGGTAGCCAAGATTGAGACTTTACATGATGAATGTGCTTGGGAGGGCTAGATCTATGAGTTGTTGGAGCGGATTTGACCTCAGAAGCGAGATTGAGTCAATGCATGGCATGGACTCGCCGAGTCCGAAGAACAGACTCGGCGAGTAGCATGAAGATTCTCCTAACCACTCAGCGAGTGGTCTTACCGAGTTAAGGGATGACTCAGTGAGTCAGGGAGAATTAGAGAGGATTGACAGGTGGACTGAGTCAAGCTGGAACTCGCCGAGTTGTTCTTGAGACTCGGCGAGTTGAGTCGTGGTGGCCCCGCGATTATGCCAGGTGAAACTCGTCGAGTCAGAGAAATACTCGACGTGTCAAGAGAGGATCCAAGGGAGTCAGTGGACACGTGTAGACTCGCCGAGTCGCCCTAGTGCACTCGCCGAGTCCGGTCAAAGTTGACCATTGACTTTTGTTGACTTTTAGGGTTTGGTCAGCGATGTGGCCTTTGGGCCAAGAGAGGGGTAAAATGGTCTTTTACCCTTAAGAGGGTGTCAAGAGAGGGTTGATCCCAGACTCGAGAGTTATATTCACGAGAGTATTTGCCTTATGTTTTAGGCGGTGGCAAGTTCGAGATTCAAGTGTGGGGATATCTGCTTTCTGCTTGTCGGGTGAGTCTTCTCACTATACTTTACCTTGAGTAGGTAACCAGAGTTATGTGACAGAGTATTTGTATGCTATGTGTTGTACTGCATTATTTCTATGTGATTCATGTTGTGCATGTTTACAGAGTTAGAACCGGAAGGTTCCCAGAGTTAGAACCGGAAGGTTCATAGAGTTAGAACCAGAGGATTCATAGAGTAGGGTCCACGGACCCACAGAGTTATAGCCTCGAGTGGCTAATATGTGTATGTGTGGTATTTTGGGGAACTCACTAAGCTTCGTGCTTACAGTGTTTTTTGTTATGTGTTTCAGGTTTCTCTCGGGATCACGGGACGGCACCGGCTCGATTGTACACACCAGAGAAAGAGTCATGTTTTGAGGATCCTGGTTTATTATGCAAGTGAAAATGGAGTTATGTTTTGTAATTCGATTATGTATGAGATTTTCAGCAAAGTGTTTTTTTGAATTAAACGATTATTTTAAAATGAAAAATTGTTTTGAAATTTTCGGCGTTACAAGTTGGTATCAGAGCCTTGGTTTGAGGGATTCGGATGCGCCTTCGGGTAAATCTGGACTCAAACTGAGGAAGTAAGAAAAGTTTTCAAAGAAATAATTTTCTAAAGCGAATAAAAGTTCAAAGAGAAAGCGAGAAAGAGCAGTGTGTACAATCAGCCAGAGCCCGAACGGTGATTTCCCAAAATACCCTTACTTTTGTGTCATGAGATATTTATGATGCACTTTATGAAATATTATTGCATGCTAGAGACAGGCTAGGTATTTCATATCTTAGGACTAGAGTGGCCTGATTTGTGATGCCTTAGCCTAGGGATTGCTGTTATATGCGATGTGCTTTTGAGTATGTGATGAGTGAGAATATTTAGTTGGAATCCTTTAGGGGATTTGAGTAGAGGATTAATCTAGGGGAGATACCTAGATAAGTACCGTGGTACTTTGAGAAAGAATAGTTAGAACCCGTGAGGGGAAGAGTTGCAGAGTTCAGTGGTACTTTCGAGGATGAGCAGAGCAAGCGGAGTTATCACCCAGAGCGAGTCATATATATTCTTCGATGCTCGAATGCTGCTTGCTTCGTGCTTTGTGGAACTCTCGATGATCGGAGTCAGCTACCAAGTGAATATGACGATATTCAGGAGGTAGATGGTTGGCATCATTAGGAGCTCTTCAGCAGCTGATGGCAGAGAAGTGTGGGAATCTAGGAAGAGCCTAGCGAGTAACCTTAGCCAGATGAGTGCGCTGGTAGAGTAGAGAATTTCGTTGGGGAGCGAGCGCGCGACGGAATTGGTGAACGAGAAGGTCGAGCAGCTACTTAGGAGCTTCGGGATAGTCTGTGTGGAAAGTATGGGTAGATGTGGCAGGTAGTATGGGCCCGTACTACTGAAAGCAGAGGACCCATACTTGATACAGGGAGTATTCTAAAGGTTCTAATGAGCGGATGGAGGAGTGATGTTATGGTTCGAGTACCATACATCGAAGCGTACTGAGGAGTGATGTTATGGTTCGAGTACTATACATCGGAGCAGATTGAGGAGTGATGTTATGGTTCGAGTACCATACATCGGAGCGGATTGAGAAGTTATGTTATGGTTCGAGTACCATACATCGGAGCGGATTGAGGAGTGATGTTATGGTTCGAGTACCATACATCGGAGCGGATTGAGGAGTGATGTTATGGTTCGAGTACCATACATCGGAGCGGATTGAGGAGTGATGTTATGGTTCAAGTGCCATACATCGGAGCGGATTGAGGAGTGATGTTATGGTTCGAGTACCATACATCGGAGCGGATTGAGGAGTGATGTCATGGTTCGAGTACCATACATCGGAGCGGATTGAGGAGTGATGTTATGGTTCGAGTACCATACGTCGGAGCGGATTGAGAAGTGATGTTATGGTTCGAGTACCATACATCGGAGCGGATCGAGGAGTGAAATTATGGTTTGAGTACCATAAATCGGAGCGGATGAAGGAATGATGCTATGGTTCGAGTACCATACATCGGAGCAGATGGAGGAGTGATGTTATGGTTCGGGTACCATACACCGGAGCATATTGAGAAGAGATGTAATGGGATGAGTAGCATGGTTTGTAGTGAATGATGCTTGTGGTTCTCCGGTTATCCGGTCACGATTGATGAGGTAGAGATTGGACGCTATGGGTTTTAGGCCTGTGGGCCATGATTGAGTTCGAAGAGGCGTCCCTTGAGAGGGAGGTCGAGAGCATATCAGAGTATTTTGGTAAGGAGTTATAGGGAGGGGAGAATTTCGGTATGAGTTGAGCAATCAGTCGATAGAGGAGATGTCACCTTCTATGACCTGAGTGGTGCTATTTATGTTCGTGTGCGGAACATGAGAGGCCTGATGTTTATGTTTCGGGTTTGGGGGTAAAACCCTGCAGGTTGTCATTGATGATGATTTTCCATCAGGGTATCAGGTAGCATGTGTGCTGCGAGACAGTGATTTACCATGAGCAGATAGTCAGTTGGGACTCAGATAGTCGAGGACCACGTTACACCTATTTGAGTATAGTAGGGCGTATTGTAGAGATATCAGTGGGGAGTCCAGTCGAGTTAATCAGTGCAGTGGTTTTTCTATCTATGTTGGGCATTGAATATGGGAGTGGGTCCCTGTTCTTGGGATGATCCATGTGTTGGAACATTGGTTGATGAGTCGAAGTGGGGAATATGATGATTTCGTGGTCCAGTCTATGAGTCAGTGATGTTATTGGACAGTTGAGTTGTTGGTATTGGATTGGTGCGAGACTTGGAACGACTAGAGGCAGTCGTGACGAGAAGTTCTTGAGGATTTCATCTAAGGTTCAGAGTTATGAGATCGATTGATTTCCTTAAAGGGGATTATCGGGCGTTGCGTAGCACTTTCCAGGGGCAGGTGCGTTATTGCTGGTGGAAGTAGTTCGTGAGGTTGTTGATGTTTCAGATAGTGATGGTTTGAACCCTAAGTGGGGGAGAACCGGGTGGTTTATTGAGAGAACCAGAGATTTGTGCAAGAGCGGTTAGGGGTTGGATGCAGAAACCTGCGGCTTGAATTCAGGAGATCAAGGTCATTGGTGGTCAAGGAAAGGTGTAGGGCGAGATAATGCATGTGGTGTATGCCTGAGAGAAGAATGGGTGTCTCCACGGCGGGTGGTCAATGGTCAGGAATCTGGTGGTGGTCAGAGTCGTTTCAAGTGGAAGACTCGTAATGATGGTATGGGCAGTTGAGAACTTCTGGGTTGAAATATGGGTAGAAGATTATCGAGTAGCCAACTCCCGGGCTGGGATGCGTATTCTTGCTTGAATTTTGAGCAGTAGTGGAAAGGGTTTCGGAGGATCATCAGTGTGTTCTGAAGGGTTAGCGCCTTCCTTGTATTCCAATTAAGTGTTTGGATGCACTGAAGTTGCGCATCGAGTGATATAAGAAACTATTATGGGATTTAGAGGAAATGTATTGTTGTGTGTGTATGGTGTTGGGAGTAAGGGAATCAGTGGTAGAGGCAGGACATTGTGATGCTCTATTAGGGTGTTCTGTGGTTTCCGCGTATAGCGTCCCGATTTCAGAGTAATTTAGAGTCTTGGGTTAAGATGACTGGGGATGTATCATGTATCCACGGTTCCAGTGGGAGCCCTTCGTGTATTGTCATCAAGAGGGATTATTTAAGGAAGTGGATCTCCGCAGAGGTAGGTTCTGTGTTATGGCGGTTGCCGCCAGAGTCTGTAATGCATATCGGGGCAAGTGTGTGTGTAACTATCTATGATAGTCTTCGGTGCATGAGTTAGTGATCATAGTGTGGCGTTGTAATGAGAATGAGAGTATAGGGTGAAGCTACGGGGAGCCGTAGTATTCACCAGTCAGAGGGTGTTGTGATGCTACGGGGAGCCGTAGTACTCACAAGTCAGAGAGAGAGAGAGAGTCGTGATGCTACGGGGAGCCGTAGTATTTGCCAGTCAAAGGGTGTTGTGATGCTACGGGGAGCCGTAGTACTCACAAGTCAGAGGCAAGGAGTCGTGGTACTACGGGGAGCCGTAGTACTCACTAGTTAGTTGGCATTGTGATACTACGGGGAGCCGTAGTACTCATTTATCAGAGGCTGTCGTAATGTTGTGGGAAGCCATAGTACCCACTAGACGGCAAGAGAGTGTGATGATGGAGTGTTCTCCGATAAGTGCATGATGCAGAAGAGTTTGGGGCTTGAGTAGCCCTAGTGTTGAGTTTTTGGAGCCTAGTGGTTAAACCAGGGCGAGACTGGGGTCTCCGTCTCTGTCGGGAGGGTCAGCGAGGCGCGCGGGAGAATATGCGCAGCAAACGCCAGAGGTTAGAGCTGAGTCGATCTTCGATTGGATTGTATTTTTATGAGGAAAAGGGAATTTCGTGACTTGCGTGTCACTGGGCCGTGATAGTGGTCACGGGGAAGAAGTTAGTGAGATGTTTTGGATCATGTTATGTGTCACCTCTGGGGGTTCAGCTGTGGGGCCAAAAGCTGACCTGGTGCTCGGTATCGAAGATGAATATGAGAAATGAGCTAGAGTTTACCATGGTGATGTCTGTGGACACTTCAGAGAGAGCGAGCGACTCAGACGCTCGAGGATATGTTTCGGGCATGTGTATTAGATTTCGGGGGGAAATTGTGGCCCGTATTTGCCCTTGGCAGAGTTTTCCTACAACAACAGCCATCATTAGTGCATCAGTATGCCGCCCTTTGAGCTGTTGTAGGGAAGGGGGTATTGGACCCCATTTGCTGGGGAGAGGTAGAGCAACGTGTGATGGGAAGTACAGAGATTGTGCTTCAGACGTCAGAGCAGATACAGCAGGTCAGGCAGAGGTTGTTGACCGCTCAGAGTCGCCAGAAGAGTTATGCGGACAGGCGCCGGTCCGAGCTCGAATTTTTGGTCGGTGACCTTGTACTCCTGAAGGTCTCTCCTTGGAAAGGAGTGATTCGATTCAGGAAGAGGGACAAGTTGGGGCCCCGATATATTGGTCCTTTCCGAGTGATCACGAGGGTAGGCTGGATAGCCTATCGTTTGGATTTTCTAGCAGAGTTGGGGCAGATTCACGACACTTTTCATGTGTCGCAACTGAGGAAATGTTTAGCCGATGAGTCGGCAGTGGCTCCAATAGAGGATATTCAGGTGGATGCGAGCCTGAATTATGCTGAGAGACCAGTGGAGATCGGAGATCGGAAGACCAAGGTTCCGAGGAACAAGGAGGTACCCTTGGTTTTGGTTCAGTGGCATCATTGTAAGAGATCCGAGATGACCTGGGAGCCGGAGCGTGAGATGCGTGGGCAGCATCCGGAGTTATTTGCAGAGCAAGACTTCGAGGGCGAAGTCTAGTTCTAGTGGGGGAGAATTGTAACAGCCCGGAACCCCAGGTGTTATTTATTTATATATTTTTGGTGTTTTGTGAGGGGACTCGGCGAGTTGGAGCTCAAACTCGCCGAGTAGGATCGCGGTTTTGGACGCGGGTTCGCGCCGGGACTCGGCGAGTCCTAGGAATAGACTCAGCGAGTCCACTCTATTTAATGAAACCCTAATTTCCCGGTCCTGAGCCCTATTTAAGGGACCTTATGGCCTTCATTGCGGCTACCTTCGACCTTGGGAGCACCAGAGCAGCTGAGAGTTCTTGTGAGTGAGATAAGAGGCCATTATTCACCATTTTAGTGTGTATTTGCAAGAAAGGAAGAGGAAAGCCAAGCTAAGAGAGTTGGGGAGCTTAGATCTACTCCCATTTCGACAGAGGAAGCTAATTGAGGTAGCATTCAGAGCTTATTCTCGTGTTTTTCTTGATATGGCCAAATCTAGGGTTTCTTCATGCCTTGTTTGCCTTGTATTTGGAGTGTGAGAGGTCCCATGGGGAAATGGTACCTAGATCTGGACCTTAGTAGGTCCAGAGAGACCCAAATGCCATGCTTTATGCCTTTCCTTTTGAGTTGGAGACTTAGGTTTCCATTTTAGATGTCATTTCATCAAAAGAAGCCTTGTAGGCGTTGCTTGGTAGCCAAGATTGAGACTTTACATGATGAATGTGCTTGGGAGGGCTAGATCTATGAGTTGTTGGAGCGGATTTGACCTCAGAAGCGAGATTGAGTCAATGCATGGCATGGACTCGCCGAGTCCGAAGAACATACTCGGCGAGTAGCATGAAGATTCTCCTAACCACTCAGCGAGTGGTCTTACCGAGTTAAGGGATGACTCAGTGAGTCAGGGAGAATTAGAGAGGATTGACAGGTGGACTGAGTCAAGCTGGAACTCGCCGAGTTGTTCTTGAGACTCGGCGAGTTGAGTCGTGGTGGCCCCGCGATTATGCCAGGTGAAACTCGTCGAGTCAGAGAAATACTCGACGTGTCAAGAGAGGATCCAAGGGAGTCAGTGGACACGTGTAGACTCGCCGAGTCGCCCTAGTGCACTCGCCGAGTCCGGTCAAAGTTGACCATTGACTTTTGTTGACTTTTAGGGTTTGGTCAGCGATGTGGCCTTTGGGCCAAGAGAGGGGTAAAATGGTCTTTTACCCTTAAGAGGGTGTCAAGAGAGGGTTGATCCCAGACTCGAGAGTTATATTCACGAGAGTATTTGCCTTATGTGTTAGGCGGTGGCAAGTTCGAGATTCAAGTGTGGGGATATCTGCTTTCTGCTTGTCGGGTGAGTCTTCTCACTATACTTTACCTTGAGTAGGTAACCAGAGTTATGTGACAGAGTATTTGTATGCTATGTGTTGTACTGCATTATTTCTATGTGATTCATGTTGTGCATGTTTACAGAGTTAGAACCGGAAGGTTCCCAGAGTTAGAACCGGAAGGTTCATAGAGTTAGAACCAGAGGATTCATAGAGTAGGGTCCACGGACCCACAGAGTTATAGCCTCGAGTGGCTAATATGTGTATGTGTGGTATTTTGGGGAACTCACTAAGCTTCGTGCTTACAGTGTTTTTTGTTATGTGTTTCAGGTTTCTCTCGGGATCACGGGACGGCACCGGCTCGATTGTACACACCAGAGAAAGAGTCATGTTTTGAGGATCCTGGTTTATTATGCAAGTGAAAATGGAGTTATGTTTTGTAATTCGATTATGTATGAGATTTTCAGCAAAGTGTTTTTTTGAATTAAACGATTATTTTAAAATGAAAAATTGTTTTGAAATTTTCGGCGTTACAAGTTGGTATCAGAGCCTTGGTTTGAGGGATTCGGATGCGCCTTCGGGTAAATCTGGACTCAAACTGAGGAAGTAAGAAAAGTTTTCAAAGAAATAATTTTCTAAAGCGAATAAAAGTTCAAAGAGAAAGCGAGAAAGAGCAGTGTGTACAATCAGCCAGAGCCCGAACGGTGATTTCCCAAAATACCCTTACTTTTGTGTCATGAGATATTTATGATGCACTTTATGAAATATTATTGCATGCTAGAGACAGGCTAGGTATTTCATATCTTAGGACTAGAGTGGCCTGATTTGTGATGCCTTAGCCTAGGGATTGTTGTTATATGCGATGTGCTTTTGAGTATGTGATGAGTGAGAATATTTAGTTGGAATCCTTTAGGGGATTTGAGTAGAGGATTAATCTAGGGGAGATACCTAGATAAGTACCGTGGTACTTTGAGAAAGAATAGTTAGAACCCGTGAGGGGAAGAGTTGCAGAGTTCAGTGGTACTTTCGAGGATGAGCAGAGCAAGCGGAGTTATCACCCAGAGCGAGTCATATATATTCTTCGATGCTCGAATGTTGCTTGCTTCGTGCTTTGTGGAACTCTCGATGATCGGAGTCAGCTACCAAGTGAATATGACGATATTCAGGAGGTAGATGGTTGGCATCATTAGGAGCTCTTCAGCAGCTGATGGCAGAGAAGTGTGGGAATCTAGGAAGAGCCTAGCGAGTAACCTTAGCCAGATGAGTGCGCTGGTAGAGTAGAGAATTTCGTTGGGGAGCGAGCGCGCGACGGAATTGGTGAACGAGAAGGTCGAGCAGCTACTTAGGAGCTTCGGGATAGTCTGTGTGGAAAGTATGGGTAGATGTGGCAGGTAGTATGGGCCCGTACTACTGAAAGCAGAGGACCCATACTTGATACAGGGAGTATTCTAAAGGTTCTAATGAGCGGATGGAGGAGTGATGTTATGGTTCGAGTACCATACATCGAAGCGTACTGAGGAGTGATGTTATGGTTCGAGTACTATACATCGGAGCAGATTGAGGAGTGATGTTATGGTTCGAGTACCATACATCGGAGCGGATTGAGAAGTTATGTTATGGTTCGAGTACCATACATCGGAGCGGATTGAGGAGTGATGTTATGGTTCGAGTACCATACATCGGAGCGGATTGAGGAGTGATGTTATGGTTCGAGTACCATACATCGGAGCGGATTGAGGAGTGATGTTATGGTTCAAGTGCCATACATCGGAGCGGATTGAGGAGTGATGTTATGGTTCGAGTACCATACATCGGAGCGGATTGAGGAGTGATGTCATGGTTCGAGTACCATACATCGGAGCGGATTGAGGAGTGATGTTATGGTTCGAGTACCATACGTCGGAGCGGATTGAGAAGTGATGTTATGGTTCGAGTACCATACATCGGAGCGGATCGAGGAGTGAAATTATGGTTTGAGTACCATAAATCGGAGCGGATGAAGGAATGATGCTATGGTTCGAGTACCATACATCGGAGCAGATGGAGGAGTGATGTTATGGTTCGGGTACCATACACCGGAGCATATTGAGAAGAGATGTAATGGGATGAGTAGCATGGTTTGTAGTGAATGATGCTTGTGGTTCTCCGGTTATCCGGTCACGATTGATGAGGTAGAGATTGGACGCTATGGGTTTTAGGCCTGTGGGCCATGATTGAGTTCGAAGAGGCGTCCCTTGAGAGGGAGGTCGAGAGCATATCAGAGTATTTTGGTAAGGAGTTATAGGGAGGGGAGAATTTCGGTATGAGTTGAGCAATCAGTCGATAGAGGAGATGTCACCTTCTATGACCTGAGTGGTGCTATTTATGTTCGTGTGCGGAACATGAGAGGCCTGATGTTTATGTTTCGGGTTTGGGGGTAAAACCCTGCAGGTTGTCATTGATGATGATTTTCCATCAGGGTATCAGGTAGCATGTGTGCTGCGAGACAGTGATTTACCATGAGCAGATAGTCAGTTGGGACTCAGATAGTCGAGGACCACGTTACACCTATTTGAGTATAGTAGGGCGTATTGTAGAGATATCAGTGGGGAGTCCAGTCGAGTTAATCAGTGCAGTGGTTTTTCTATCTATGTTGGGCATTGAATATGGGAGTGGGTCCCTGTTCTTGGGATGATCCATGTGTTGGAACATTGGTTGATGAGTCGAAGTGGGGAATATGATGATTTCGTGGTCCAGTCTATGAGTCAGTGATGTTATTGGACAGTTGAGTTGTTGGTATTGGATTGGTGCGAGACTTGGAACGACTAGAGGCAGTCGTGACGAGAAGTTCTTGAGGATTTCATCTAAGGTTCAGAGTTATGAGATCGATTGATTTCCTTAAAGGGGATTATCGGGCGTTGCGTAGCACTTTCCAGGGGCAGGTGCGTTATTGCTGGTGGAAGTAGTTCGTGAGGTTGTTGATGTTTCAGATAGTGATGGTTTGAACCCTAAGTGGGGGAGAACCGGGTGGTTTATTGAGAGAACCAGAGATTTGTGCAAGTGCGGTTAGGGGTTGGATGCAGAAACCTGCGGCTTGAATTCAGGAGATCAAGGTCATTGGTGGTCAAGGAAAGGTGTAGGGCGAGATAATGCATGTGGTGTATGCCTGAGAGAAGAATGGGTGTCTCCACGGCGGGTGGTCAATGGTCAGGAATCTGGTGGTGGTCAGAGTCGTTTCAAGTGGAAGACTCGTAATGATGGTATGGGCAGTTGAGAACTTCTGGGTTGAAATATGGGTAGAAGATTATCGAGTAGCCAACTCCCGGGCTGGGATGCGTATTCTTGCTTGAATTTTGAGCAGTAGTGGAAAGGGTTTCGGAGGATCATCAGTGTGTTCTGAAGGGTTAGCGCCTTCCTTGTATTCCAATTAAGTGTTTGGATGCACTGAAGTTGCGCATCGAGTGATATAAGAAACTATTATGGGATTTAGAGGAAATGTATTGTTGTGTGTGTATGGTGTTGGGAGTAAGGGAATCAGTGGTAGAGGCAGGACATTGTGATGCTCTATTAGGGTGTTCTGTGGTTTCCGCGTATAGCGTCCCGATTTCAGAGTAATTTAGAGTCTTGGGTTAAGATGACTGGGGATGTATCATGTATCCACGGTTCCAGTGGGAGCCCTTCGTGTATTGTCATCAAGAGGGATTATTTAAGGAAGTGGATCTCCGCAGAGGTAGGTTCTGTGTTATGGCGGTTGCCGCCAGAGTCTGTAATGCATATCGGGGCAAGTGTGTGTGTAACTATCTATGATAGTCTTCGGTGCATGAGTTAGTGATCATAGTGTGGCGTTGTAATGAGAATGAGAGTATAGGGTGAAGCTACGGGGAGCCGTAGTATTCACCAGTCAGAGGGTGTTGTGATGCTACGGGGAGCCGTAGTACTCACAAGTCAGAGAGAGAGAGAGAGTCGTGATGCTACGGGGAGCCGTAGTATTTGCCAGTCAAAGGGTGTTGTGATGCTACGGGGAGCCGTAGTACTCACAAGTCAGAGGCAAGGAGTCGTGGTACTACGGGGAGCCGTAGTACTCACTAGTTAGTTGGCATTGTGATACTACGGGGAGCCGTAGTACTCATTTATCAGAGGCTGTCGTAATGTTGTGGGAAGCCATAGTACCCACTAGACGGCAAGAGAGTGTGATGATGGAGTGTTCTCCGATAAGTGCATGATGCAGAAGAGTTTGGGGCTTGAGTAGCCCTAGTGTTGAGTTTTTGGAGCCTAGTGGTTAAACCAGGGCGAGACTGGGGTCTCCGTCTCTGTCGGGAGGGTCAGCGAGGCGCGCGGGAGAATATGCGCAGCAAACGCCAGAGGTTAGAGCTGAGTCGATCTTCGATTGGATTGTATTTTTATGAGGAAAAGGGAATTTCGTGACTTGCGTGTCACTGGGCCGTGATAGTGGTCACGGGGAAGAAGTTAGTGAGATGTTTTGGATCATGTTATGTGTCACCTCTGGGGGTTCAGCTGTGGGGCCAAAAGCTGACCTGGTGCTCGGTATCGAAGATGAATATGAGAAATGAGCTAGAGTTTACCATGGTGATGTCTGTGGACACTTCAGAGAGAGCGAGCGACTCAGACGCTCGAGGATATGTTTCGGGCATGTGTATTAGATTTCGGGGGGAAATTGTGGCCCGTATTTGCCCTTGGCAGAGTTTTCCTACAACAACAGCCATCATTAGTGCATCAGTATGCCGCCCTTTGAGCTGTTGTAGGGAAGGGGGTATTGGACCCCATTTGCTGGGGAGAGGTAGAGCAACGTGTGATGGGAAGTACAGAGATTGTGCTTCAGACGTCAGAGCAGATACAGCAGGTCAGGCAGAGGTTGTTGACCGCTCAGAGTCGCCAGAAGAGTTATGCGGACAGGCGCCGGTCCGAGCTCGAATTTTTGGTCGGTGACCTTGTACTCCTGAAGGTCTCTCCTTGGAAAGGAGTGATTCGATTCAGGAAGAGGGACAAGTTGGGGCCCCGATATATTGGTCCTTTCCGAGTGATCACGAGGGTAGGCTGGATAGCCTATCGTTTGGATTTTCTAGCAGAGTTGGGGCAGATTCACGACACTTTTCATGTGTCGCAACTGAGGAAATGTTTAGCCGATGAGTCGGCAGTGGCTCCAATAGAGGATATTCAGGTGGATGCGAGCCTGAATTATGCTGAGAGACCAGTGGAGATCGGAGATCGGAAGACCAAGGTTCCGAGGAACAAGGAGGTACCCTTGGTTTTGGTTCAGTGGCATCATTGTAAGAGATCCGAGATGACCTGGGAGCCGGAGCGTGAGATGCGTGGGCAGCATCCGGAGTTATTTGCAGAGCAAGACTTCGAGGGCGAAGTCTAGTTCTAGTGGGGGAGAATTGTAACAGCCCGGAACCCCAGGTGTTATTTATTTATATATTTTTGGTGTTTTGTGAGGGGACTCGGCGAGTTGGAGCTCAAACTCGCCGAGTAGGATCGCGGTTTTGGACGCGGGTTCGCGCCGGGACTCGGCGAGTCCTAGGAATAGACTCAGCGAGTCCACTCTATTTAATGAAACCCTAATTTCCCGGTCCTGAGCCCTATTTAAGGGACCTTATGGCCTTCATTGCGGCTACCTTCGACCTTGGGAGCACCAGAGCAGCTGAGAGTTCTTGTGAGTGAGATAAGAGGCCATTATTCACCATTTTAGTGTGTATTTGCAAGAAAGGAAGAGGAAAGCCAAGCTAAGAGAGTTGGGGAGCTTAGATCTATTCCCATTTCGACAGAGGAAGCTAATTGAGGTAGCATTCAGAGCTTATTCTCGTGTTTTTCTTGATATGGCCAAATCTAGGGTTTCTTCATGCCTTGTTTGCCTTGTATTTGGAGTATGAGAGGTCCCATGGGGAAATGGTACCTAGATCTGGACCTTAGTAGGTCCAGAGAGTCCCAAATGCCATGCTTTATGCCTTTCCTTTTGAGTTGGAGACTTAGGTTTCCATTTTAGATGTCATTTCATCAAAAGAAGCCTTGTAGGCGTTGCTTGGTAGCCAAGATTGAGACTTTACGTGATGAATGTGCTTGGGAGGGCTAGATCTATGAGTTGTTGGAGCGGATTTGACCTCAGAAGCGAGATTGAGTCAATGCATGGCATGGACTCGCCAAGTCCGAAGAACAGACTCGGCGAGTAGCATGAAGATTGTCCTAACCACTCAGCGAGTGGTCTTACCGAGTTAAGGGATGACTCAGTGAGTCAGGGAGAATTAGAGAGGATTGACAGGTGGACTGAGTCAAGCTGGAACTCGCCGAGTTGTTCTTGAGACTCGGCGAGTTGAGTCGTGGTGGCCCCGCGATTATGCCAGGTGAAACTCGTCGAGTCAGAGAAATACTCGACGTGTCAAGAGAGGATCCAAGGGAGTCAGTGGACACGTGTAGACTCGCCTAGTCGCCCTAGTGCACTCGCCGAGTCCGGTCAAAGTTGACCATTGACTTTTGTTGACTTTTAGGGTTTGGTCAGCGATGTGGCCTTTGGGCCAAGAGAGGGGTAAAATGGTCTTTTACCCTTAAGAGGGTGTCAAGAGAGGGTTGATCCCAGACTCGAGAGTTATATTCACGAGAGTATTTGCCTTATGTGTTAGGCGGTAGCAAGTTCGAGATTCAAGTGTGGGGATATCTGCTTTCTGCTTGTCGGGTGAGTCTTCTCACTATACTTTACCTTGAGTAGGTAACCAGAGTTATGTGACAGAGTATTTGTATGCTATGTGTTGTACTGCATTATTTCTATGTGATTCATGTTGTGCATGTTTACAGAGTTAGAACCGGAAGGTTCCCAGAGTTAGAACCGGAAGGTTCACAGAGTTAGAACCAGAGGGTTCATAGAGTAGGGTCCACGGACCCACAGAGTTATAGCCTCGAGTGGCTAATATGTGTATGTGTGGTATTTTGGGGAACTCACTAAGCTTTGTGCTTACAGTGTTTTGTGTTATGTGTTTCAGGTTTCTCTCATGATCACGGGACGGCACCGGCTCGATTGTACACACCAGAGAAAGAGTCATGTTTTGAGGATCCTGGTTTATTATGCAAGTGAAAATGGAGTTATGTTTTGTAATTCGATTATGTATGAGATTTTCAGCAAAGTGTTTTTTTGAATTAAATGATTATTTTAAAATGAAAATTTGTTTTGAAATTTTCGGCGTTACACCCAAACCTTGATATGTGCCAACGAGGGAGATTTCCCTGTCCACATCTCGTGAGGTGTTTTGGCAACCTTCTTAGTAGGGACTCGGTTAAGGATATGGATGGCATTCTCTAAGGCATACCCCCAAAAAGAGATAGGTAGTGAAGCACGACTCATCATAGAGCGAACCATGTCTAACAAGGTTCGATTATGCCTATCTGCCACACCATTCAACTACAGTGTCCTAGGTGGCGTCAATTGTGAAACTATTCCACACTCCTTGAGATAGTTGTGGAATTCAAGACTTAGGTACTCTCCTCCTCGATCGGATCGAAGCATCTTGATTTTCCTGCCCAATTGATTCTCCACTTCATTTTTGAACTCTTTGAACTTTTCAAAAGTTTCCGACTTTTGCTTGATTAAGTAGATATACCCATATCTACTATAGTCATCGGTAAAAGTCACATAGTAGCGGTTCCCATCCTTCATGGTTGATCTAAACGGTCCACATACATCGGTATGTATTAGGTCCAATAGACCTTCACCCCTTTCACACGTACTTGTGAAGGGTGACTTAGTCATCTTTCCAAGCAAACAAGACTCGCATGTGTCATCTTCCCTAAGGTCGAATGACTCCAACACTCCATCCTTTTGGAGTTGGGCTATGCGCTTCTTGTTGACATGTCCAAGACGAAAATGCCACAAGGATGATCTATCCATACCATTGGAGGAATCCATGCATAAAACATCATTTCCTAAGTTATCTACAATCATAACGGTTTCATAAATTCCATTACATGGTATAGCTTCAAAATATAAGACACCATTTAGATAAGCAAGAATAGAACCATTCTCATTATTAAAAGAAAATCTAAAACCTTGTCTAAACAAACCATGAAATGAAATGATGTTTCTAGCCATTTCTGGCGAATAGCAACAATTGTTC
Source organism: Lactuca serriola (assembly GCF_051521515.1). Taxonomy (NCBI): domain Eukaryota; kingdom Viridiplantae; phylum Streptophyta; class Magnoliopsida; order Asterales; family Asteraceae; genus Lactuca; species Lactuca serriola. The sequence continues at coordinate 161,917,727 of NC_136415.1, forward strand.
AAATCTAAAGACAAACCATTCCTAAGCACTAAAGAATACACTCCAATCTTGGTCACAGGCGACGATCTTCTGTTCCCCATGATTAGATTTATTCTTCCATGCTCCACATCCCTATTTCTTCTTAGTCCCTGCAATTCAGAACAAATATGGTAACCACAACCGGTATCAAGGACCCACGAAATAGCATGAGATGAATCGTTAGATTTAATTGTATAAATACCTACGAAAGATGGCTTGATCTTTCCTTCCCTTATGGCTTGCAAGTAGTCTGGGCAGCTTCTCTTCCAATGCCCTATTTTATGGAAATGATGGCACTCTACCTCCTTAGGGTTAGGACAGGCTTAGCAGGATCAACTTTGGTCCCACTAGAAGAGGAACCATCTCGGGACTTTCCCTTGCGGTGGCTCTTAGACGGAGCCTTCCTCTTCTTGCCTCTTCCTTGCCTAATAGCCAAAATAGGAGCAGCGGGTGGATTGGGAGTGGGTGCAACAGACTTGTCCTTTAGGTTGCTTTCAGCAACCCTAAGGAGACCTTGGAGCTTGCTTAGGGTGACCTCTTCCTTGTTCATGTGGTAGGTCATCCTAAATTGATTATAACACGGAGGCAAATAGTGAAGCACCATGTCGATCGCCAAGTCTTCCCCAAAGTCGACATTCAACTTGCGAAGACGATCGACATACCTTTGCATCTTTTGCAGGTGCACGGTAAGAGATTCTCCATGACTCATTTTAGCGGAAATCATGTTAGTGAAGATCTCGTAACGCTCTTGCCTCGCGTTCTGGTGGTATCTCGCCAACAAGTCTTGGTGCATTTCATACGGATACATGTCCTCATAGGACTTTTGGAATTTGGCATTCATGGTGGCTATCATGATGCAATGTACCTTCGTTGCATCACGCTCGTGAGTTTCAAAAGCGGTCATTTCAGCTGGAGTAGCGATTTCAGGGTTGATTTTCTCGAGCTTCTCATCGAGGACATACTCCTTGTCCTCATAGCGAGCAATTGTGCGAATGTATCTTATCCATTCGCTAAAGTTCGTCCCATCGAAAGTGACCTTTTGAAAAAGGCTCATCAATGTGAATGAACTAGCAGCAGCGTTGTTTGCGTTCGACATCTAGAAATAGAAAGGACAAAGATAGATTAGAATATGAATCCCTAATTATCACCCATTAAGAAAACTAGGGCTAGGACCCAACAACAATATTTACATATTAGAAAAGGGATGCCGTAATCTAACATACAAACAATTTGAAGGTAAGTGAATGACAATTCACTAATTCTCCACCACAAGACATAACTTTAAGTTCTAAATGTATTGAGAATTCCTAGGTTTAGATGAGATTCATTGAAACTTTTCAATAGCATGTTTAAATCTCGATATGCCCCTCTCGTTTGTGACTGGGATACCGAGGATCACAAAGTGGGTGTGAATTACCATGCAAATTTACATGGTGCCTTCATTGTAACGATCACTTATTCGATGTGCCGGTAAACCACACCCGCTCCATCGAACTATGATAAACAATGAATCACCCTTTTCCACCTTTGCTTAGAACCAATTAGGGTGCCGGTAAACCACACACGCTCCACTAACTTCTTAGCAAGGGTGCAAAGTGTAATTTCATGGGATTGCATCAATTCACTTTTCCTAAAGTAACTAAGATTGGGAAATTTTTGAAAACATGTAGTTACTTTGTATTTTATATTATACTTTTAATGAAGAGATGAGGTTGCCCTATCCTACCTGTTCGGCTAACGACCCTCCACCGATCAAGCAAGCGGTGGGTGTGAGTGTACACCCATGAAGCACCATTTTATAGGCAGCAACCTTATACCCACCTTATAGACCGGCTTCGTGAATGAGGCCTACTAACGGTAAGACTAGCATTTTAATTATACATACATATATATATATATATATATATATATATATATATATATATATATATATTAATCTTGTAATATTATATTAGTATAGGATTGGATTTTAAACTTGTAAAATTTTAGGGTTTGAAATTTAAATTGTCTAAATTAAACTTTTAATCACAAAACATAAATTTCAAAACTTGAGGGCAAATTTTAAACTTTTAAAAACATAGAGGATCAAATAACAAATAATCTTAATTAACAATTAATTCCATAATTATCCATATTTGATTTATTTAATGATTTCTTGCAAAACAATTTACCAATTTAATAAAATAATTAATCAATTATCGCTTAAGGAAACAAATATTTTATTAATTGATAAATATCTTCAATTAGGTCAAGAATATACTCATATATATCATAAAATCGGATTTATATTGATCTAATATGATTAAGGCAAGTATCTCAAAGATAAACAGCAAGAAATCCCGAAGTTTCCTTTTTCTAACGCTCGAACTCGCCGAGTACCACCATGGGACTCGCCGAGTTCATCAGCCAGAGGACAAAAAACCGATTTTTTCAGCAACAAACAAGCAATCAAAGTATGAATTCAATAGAAACCAATCTAGTCTTTGATACCACTGATGGGTTTTGGCCATATGAACATTCCTATGTGCACATGCAACCCTAATGCTTGGATCTAGGTTTCTCTAATTGAACATACATTGAATCCAAGACTTCTAATGGCTAATATACAATAACAATAATATGAAATCAGAGATTAGAAGTTTACCTTGAATCACTTGCTTGATCTTGTTGTCCTTAAGGCTTTAGAGTCACAATTGTCACTCCTCTAATGGCTTACAAACACCAACTAGCAAGGCGGATGATTTGAGAGAGAGGAGGGAAGAGAAATTCGGCCAGGGTTTCTTCTCTAAGCACAAGTGCCAAAATCCCTTAGCCCTTGGGGTCTATTTATACTTGTAAGGCTCCTAGGGTTTCACCCTTAAACCCTAATTGGATAACTTAAGCCCTAAGCAATCCAAATTCTTTCCATGATAAGCCTTGGACGATTTTATGGCTATCCTTAGCCCTAGAAATCGTCCACCCCTTATCCATAAAGGATATATAGCCCAAAGTGCAACTATCAAACAATTGACAGTTTATACCCCTTTATTTAATTAATCTCTTTAAGTCACCAAATTAATTCCTAATTAATTTATGACTTATATTAATCAAATAATAATATTTTTATTCCTTATATTATCCTTATAATATATTAATAATATTCCTTCTCTCATTATAAATCATCCTGTCAAGTTGCTATGGTGAAGGCAACCCAAAAGGACCATGCTCAACCGGGTCAAATACTTGCCTAATATAGTTGTAGCCTTAGACACTATTCCAACATCATGAAGGCTCCATCTAAGCCTAAAAATTCTCTCAAATGTACCTTAAATCCTTTCTTTAAAGGAACTAAACACACGTATATCCTTTTGAATTGCCTAGTTGGGGATGAAACCATAGGTTCAGAAACTACATCAATTTTTACAGTTGTACCTTCATTTGTCTTTTGTAGCTCTAGTACATACTCTCTCAAAGCTGCATATTGCTTTACGTAATCTCCTGCAATATTTTGGTGGCTAATGCTTTTTCCCTAAATGCTTTCTCTTCTGAAATACTAATTCCATATGTTGATTGGAGTTTCTCTTGTAGGGCACGAACAGTCAGTCCAGGATTAGCTTCAATCTGATCCATAATACGTTTGGAAAGAAATGTTGTTGTGTAAGATCTGATTTTTTGTGTTTGGAGGCAGATGTGTTTCTTATTATAGGTCTTAATAAACCAATAGTCTTGTTCACTTGACCTAGATGCATAAGGTTTCCATGTGCATTTAACTTTATCTGAGTTTACATCTTTACCCTTTACCTTTTTCCTAGAGGTAGGTCCACCTACACCACTTTCATTTACAACTAGAGTTCCATCACAAACAGCTATTAATCTACACTTGTCATTTTTTGTGAATGAGATATTCCTCCTTGTCTCTAAAGCATGCAGGTCGACTTTATCTTTCAATTCTTTATTGGCTTTATATTTCTGCCCAATATGAAAAGCTACCTTGTGCACCTCACCAGCAGACCATAATGTTTGTTTCCCCAACTCTTTGATCATTTCTCTTCTTTTCCTGTTGTCCCCTGAGTCATCACTTAGTGAATCCCACTCGTTATTATCAATTACCTCCACATCCTCTTCTTCATCACTATCTTCATTTCTTTGACCACCCAAACTTTGACATCCATTAAACTCTGCTTTTGTATCAATATTTAGATTGAAATCCTCCATGTCAACTTCAACACCTTCAATTATGTTGTCCTCATCAATCATAAAGTCACTATCTTCATCTTCATTGTTTTGATTCTCAAACTCAATGTCACCAGGCTCCTCTTGTCTCCACTCATCATTGAAAGGAATATTATCTTGGCCTTCAAACCCATTAAATGGGATGCTATCTTGATTTTCAAACCCTTCAAAAGGTTGAAAGTTTCTCATTAACTCATCATCTATGTTGATGTTAGTTGAAAATTCATTGACTCCTTGAGGATCATTATCCATGACAACTCTATACCCCTCATCTGCAAATCCTTCTACACCCTCACCATTGGATTTGTTCATGTCAAGTTCTTCATTCACATCAATCTCTTTGTTTAACTCTTTTTCTGCATCAACTACAACAAATTCAGGAGGCACAAATTCAGGATGCATTGGCACAACATCCTTACCTTTATCAACTTCACCACTTGCCATTGTTTTTTCACCACCTTCCCAATCCAAGTTAAGCTTTCTACTACAAGACGATGCCCGTTTACTATGTTTCCAACCTTTAGACCTACTAAATTCAGGTGTTGCTGATTTGTATAAGGTTAATGCTAACCCTAAATCACCCTCACCAACATCAATTTGTATTGGAGTTACCACTTCATGAGCAACTATAGGTGATGGGGTCTAAGAGGATCCTGATTGTCCATGTCTTCTATTATAACCCTTCTTGGACCAGTTGGGGACATAAAATATGTAAGCAGGTTCGTTTGACCATGCTCTATGTACACTTTAATCATTTTGTTATGGGTAACATACCGTGAGAGATTACGCATATCATCATCATTACCTAATGCTCGGAGTCCAAAGTCAATTCCTTCATTAGGCAAACGGAAATGGTAATACATGATTTCAATACCATCATACCCTAATTCTCTCATCATCAAGTCTAGTTCATGAATAGAAAATTCATCAATGTCAACAACATCAAAGTACCTTACTTGCCCATTAATATACCTGATATTTGGAAACTTTGTGAAACTCCCTCCGTGATGAAGTTCAATAGAGAATATGTTGGGGTAACCATCTTCAAACCAAAAGAGACGAATGTTAGAGTTTTTCAAAGTTTGAAGCTTGATCATCAAAAACAGAGTTTTTCTACGATGTTTCAAAGTTTGAATCTTACCATAAACTTCTTGAACGTTAACATTCTCTCCAACATTTCTAACTCCCCACATTTTCAAAAGCATGAACACAAGCCAATTCTCAGATAATCGTTAGGGTTTTTGCGTCTGGCTAATTGAGGTATGAGTAGAAGACGAAGGAGTGAAGTACAGTCTGCAATCTTATTAATTGAAGTGGCGGCAACGGAGGCTAAGACATAAAATTACCAAAATGCCCTCACATGTAGGGCACATGATGGCATTAACGGCTCCAAACAAACGGACAATGACGGAATGGACTAAAAACCCTTGAAAACCTTGATTTTGGACCTTTGGTGAAAGCTGGAAACTTTTTGGACCCCATCCAAAGGTTTTGGCAAACCACAAGGACCAAATTTGCAGTTTTGTCTTCTAAATAACGTAAGGCGTCACTTGGTGGCAATGTCAAACCTCAAACTTTTTTGAGCCTTGGCGAGCCACGTTGTTTGTAAGGCGTGACTTAAGGTTGGCTACAAGTACAAGCCTTGGAGTTATGGCGTGCCATGGCGATCTTTTTAGAGTCTTGATTATAGGTGATTAATATTTTATTTAATTATTTAATATTATTAATAAAAACTCAAGATTAATAATATCCCCTTAATTATGTTTTTGAAACGATTGGTCCATATTGATACATACATCCACGTAATAGATAGTTAGAACATATGAACCTAACTATATATATATATATATATATATATATATATATATATATATATATATATATTGATCTATCTTTTCTTCCTTCCAGAAGCTAAAAAAATCACTTAAATGTTTAGTGACAACCTGATTTATTCAAACTAAATGGATAATTATGTTATTAGTTCTCAATACATCATTTACTTGGAAGGAGGAAGAAACAAATAATTTTATATATATATATATATATATATATATATATATATATATATATATATATATATATATATATATAGACTTAGTTTATTGTATTCTATCTTATTATTATGTGGATGTAGGAAGGATTGTAGACCAATCATTTTAGTTACTTTTAGAAAGCCATATATCCATATTATTAAATTAAGAAAATAGAATAATACCTTTTAATTAAAGAAAGTTGTAAAATTATACATTTCCATTACTTTCAAATTAGGAACAAAAATTTTAAAAAGGAATTTTCGGATTTTTTTATTATCTTAAATCTGAATGATGTTTTTTTTTAATTAATTCAGTTTAAATAATTCAAACATAATTTTTATTCATACCCAGTTTTATTCTTGCAGAATGACATTCTTTTGTAATGTTATTCTATGAAAATGTAAGCCATAAACTAATAAAGAGACTTCTCGAATAATAACAAGTTTTTAGATACAGGTTAAATTTTTTCTATCACATTTTTAAAAAAAAAATAAAAAAACTTTATATTCTATTCTATGATTATAACACTTATTGATAAAAAAACACAATTTGTAGATTATTCTTCCAAAATATAATATTACATATAGTCTTATCATTCCATTGTAGGTTATTCTACCAGAATATAATGATGAGTAATGCTTTCTTTGGTGACCATTGTTCATCTCAAATACACACAAGATCATCCAACCTTCATGTCCTTATTACCATGTTCCTTTCACACATTCTATGAGAATAATTGTCATTAATCGAATTATGTAATAATGACATTCAATTAGAATGCCTTTATATGATGAATAATAAAATAAACTTTAGTAATTATAATAGAATGCATACCACATGGTGAGATATAATACTTTCTACCAAACTAGAATACTTTCTTTAGATTATTCTAATAGAAATGTACATTAGTTGTAGAATGTTTTTAAAGAATGGAACACTTGAGCTCTTAATGAGAGATTATATAATTTGTTGAAAAGTTATATACTTGTGTAAAGAAACTTACAATTCAATCTCTTTTTGTCTCTTCAGGAGCTCATCAACAACCTGCAATCAACAGATGTCAATCATACTATGAAATTTTTTACTACAGCAAATAGGCAAGAACTTTAAATTAAGTTTACTTGAGCTCTTAGTTCGTCAACAAGTTCTCATTGTCTATTCTCATCAGGAGCCTTTTCTCCATTTCTCAGGAAAACCAAATGAGCTATTGCTCTAAATAGACATCTCCCATCTGCTGGAACCCCTGTAAATTGTTATAATTTTAGTTTTTTAAATCTACTCATGTCCTATTAATTGTACGAGAACTTTCTAATATATAGATATGGTAAAGGCCCAAGCTTCAACATAGAAACTGTAACATCCGGACTCCCATGTATATTATTTATTTAATTAATTTTGAGATCTATTCATCAACTCGACGAGTCGGTGCCTCAACTCGTCGAGTAGAGACTGATTTGACCATGTGGGTCTAATAACCGACTCGAAGATTCAGAGAGCCGACTCGCCGAGTTGGCGCTGTGAGATGAAACCCTAAATCCTCGGGGTTGAGGCATATTTAAGAGCACTTATGACCTCATTTGTGCCTCACCAGCTGCCCAACTTCCCTATGTGAAACCCTAAACGTGTGTAGTGAGCTAAGAGAGGTATAAGGCTAATCTTTGAGTAATTTAGTGCATCTTTTGAGGAGAAGAAGAAGGTTATCCATCAACGAATGAGGAGGACGTGTTGGAACCAATGCTATATTATCCAGAGCTTCGGTGGAAGTAAAAATGTTACACATTTCTCATCTAAATGGTTAGATCTCATGATTATGGAAGTTTTGGGTTCTTACCACCTTTTTATTGGGACATTGAGTGCATTTAGTTTATCAGGAGGTCTAGACTTCAGATCTAGACCTTGTAAGGTCCATAGACTCTAAAGGTCCCAGCTTTATTCAGCCATGTAAGAGTTATTGAGCATAAACATCTTTATTAGAGTTGTATTGGAATTTTAGAGCAAAATATGTCATGCATGAACGTAAAGATCGAAGCTTTACGTGACATTCGAGTCATGGGAGCCTAGATCTAGAGCATGGAGGGGTATATCTGCCTTAAAACGTCTGAATGAGAATTCAGAATGAAGGGACTCGCCGAGTCAACGAATTGACCCAACAAGTCTGGACATGGGTAATTCAGTGAGTTGATGGGACAACTCGATGAGTTAAGTTGGGTTTTCGTGATGTTCTGAAGGAATAAAGGGGCCTCGGCGAGTCATATAGATGCACTCGGCGAGTCAGGTCAACATAGACAGTTGACTCGATTGTTGACTTCTATTGACTTTAGGGTTTGGTCAAGGCAGGGAGAATGGGAACCATGGTGGGGTAAAATTCTCTTTTACCCATTCCAAGATTTCGAGAGAGACAATAACCTATTTTATTTCGAGTCATGATTTAAGTGTTAATTAGTGATCATTATCTTATGTGCTAGGCGGAGGCTAGTACGAGATTCGTGTACGAGGTTATTACTTGCTAGCTTACGATGTGAGTCTTCTCACTATACTTTACCTACAGTGGTAATCTTTGTATGACCGGAGGGTCTTATATGCTTGTATTGAGTATTGTGATATCAAGCATTATGTCTTTGTGATTTGTGATGTGTATTATTCTGAGCTACTAAGTTAGGACCAGAGGGTCCACCCGAGTTGTGGGACCAGAAGGTCCCACTGAGACACATTGACCAGAGGGTCTTATTGAGATTACTTTTATGATTATGGAATAGTGATTTTTATTGTAGATTGTTGACATTTGAGAAACTTGTGGTTTTGAGAAAATGTAAAAATGAGCTTGATTGTGTTTTAAAATGAAAATTTTATTTGAAAATTTATGGTGTTACAACTTGCTATCAGAGCCTTGGTTTGAGGGATTCAGATATATCTTCAGGTGTGTCTGGACTCAAATTGAGGATTCGAGAAAAATTTTCAAACAAATAGATTTTTCTAAAAATGAGAAAGAGTTTTAAGAGAAAATGATTTGGAGCAGTGTGTACAATCAACTAGTGCCCGAACGGTGATTTCCTAAAATACCCTTACTTTTGTGTTAAGAGATACTTATGAGATATTAGTTATGCACGCTAGAGGATAGGCTAGGTATTTCATATTTTAGGACCAGAGTTGCCTAATTTGTGATGCCTTAGCCTAGGAGTTGTTGCTATCTGTTATGTGCCTTGAGTATGTGTTGAGTAAGAGTATTTAGCAGGAGTCACTTAGAGAGAGTTTTGAGTCGAGAAATAATCTAGGAGATATACCTAGATGAGTATATGAGAGGTCTACTGAGAGGGTAGTCTATTATTCGTGAGAGTTAGAGTACTTGTGAACTGCTATCCTAGGAGGAGGACTTGGGGTGACTATAGGTTGGTGTGGAAGGTAGTATTGGGCCCGTACTACTAGAAGCATCGGATCTGTATGCAAACTAAGTAAGAATATTTAGGATGATAAGGAGCAAGTAGGGGTGAGTGATCGAGTGTGATCTTACTTGAGCGAGTCTCTGATGATTTTGTGTTGTGTTTTAGAGACATCATGGTGGGTAAACGCCACATCCCAGGGAGCAGTGGGACTAGCGATGATGAGATTTGCAGGATGATTCATGATGAGGTGGACACAGCCATACAAGAGGCGATTCTGGAGATGTTTGGGTATAACAAGACCACCTTGATCGAGACATTTGATGAGCGGTACACCGCTGTTACCGAGGATGTTGCTGCTGCAGCCACCGCAGCTGTCGCCACTGCCAGGCCACAAGGAGGTGACTCGTTGTTGTTTCGAGAGTTCAACAAAACGAAGCAACCAGAGTTTGATGGGACTCAGGATCCGATTGCTGCGATGAGATGGATCTCTGACATCGAGGGGTGTTTTTACACATGTTCTTGTACTGATCATTTGAGGGTTCGATTTGCGCTGAACCAGCTTCGCACAGGGGGAAAAGGACTGGTGGAAGTTTGTGACTACCAGTTTTACTCCCGCAGATCATGATGTGTTCTTAAGTCTCGTAACTTTGATTTTGTTTTCATTTCTCGATTCAATACTTCATCAATTGGTATCAGAGAAGCAATCATATCTCTGCGATCTGATTTTCATTCTAAATGAAAAGATTTTTGAATCAATTCTGGATTCAAAAGATTTCATGCCTTTTGTTTTGAAAATGTTCTTGATCTACAGTTGTGATTCGATTCTGCAACTGATATGTTGAATCAAGTGTTCTACTTGAAATCTCTGATCGTTTCATGGATAATTTCAACTTGAACTCAATGACATCCTATTCTCATCTTCTAGGATCTTCAATGAAGATTCCTATGCTCATCCCAGAATACTATGATTAGTGGGCCGATCGCATGCAAGAGTACTTGAACGAGCTAGATGAGGAGCTTTGGTCATGTATTACTGAAAATGGTACTCCTCCACCAAATGTTCAAGAAATCGGACCTTTATCTGGTACTCCAAGTGTTGTTAATCAAACTAATAGATTGAAAAAGAATGAGAAAATATGTATGAGGGAATTGTGTGATGCATTGCCCCCTGTTGTTTACAACTATGTCAGAAGTTGTACAACTGCAAAGACATCTGGAACACTCTCAAAGAAAAGTTTCAAGGGAGTGAGAAGACTAAGATCAATTACGTGAAACATTGTTTGATTGAATTGAAAGAATTTAAAACAGAAGGGTGGTGAATCGATTGACGGTTCCTATGATCGATTGAATGAATTAATCTTCAAGTGCAATCGTCATGGAATTACACGAACAACCATGGAAATCAATTTGACCTTCATCATGGGTTTGCGTAAAGAATGGAGGAATGTGACACTAATGGTGAAAACTTAGCAAATTTTTGACACATTGACGCTAAATGACTTGTACAATCTGCTAAAATTTATGAAGGAGAAGTAAATGAAATTGAAATTCCTGAGGAATCAAAAATGAATCTGGGAGGACCATTAGCTTTAATGTCGAAAGTTAATGAGAAGGAATCTGGTTGAAAGGAAGATTCTGATACTGAAGGATTTTTGATAAACTTTGATGATGAAGCTTTTGCATTTTACTCGAATATTAGGGCGAAAAAGTTTTTCAAGAAACCGTTCAGTTCAAAGTTGAAAACTGGTGATGTTAAAGGAAAATTCGTAACAAAAACAAGAGGATAAGAGAAAAAGAATAGTGAAAAGAGTGATGTTATAACATCCCAAAAATTATGACCAAAAAGTTCTTTTAAAAACATTACTAAAGCCATAAGTATCAAATCGTTTCGACCATAACTAAAGGTTTATATATCAAATCAGCGTATCATTTCAAAACATGTTCTATTTATCAGAGTAAAAACATCCCAAGCTAAAACTTATTAGTGTGTGCCATGCGATCATCCCGAGCTCTTCCCTCCGCTACCGAAAGTACCTGAAACCAAAACTGAAAACTGTAAACACGAAGCTTAGTGAGTTCCCCAACCTACCACATACCACGTACATAACCACATATTGGGCCCCCGCCCGCTGCATCGGGACTTGCCCAGCATCGGATTAGCTCTGGGATCAGGCCCCGCCCGGCATCAGGCCCCACCTGGCATCGAGCCGCGCTCGGTATACAGACTTGTTCTCTTAGGCCCCGCCCGCTAGGCATATACAAATATATAAAATAACACATAACAAATAAGCTAAACATACTCTACTATACTCCTGATCTAAGGCCTCGTTTAACTTGGACCTCGCCCCTGTCCTGCTACTGATGAGTCATGGAATCCCGTCCACACTCCTGCTGATAGTGAGAAACGAGCCCCCGCCCATACTCACCTCCCTCCTCACTCGGGCCTCGCCCCTGCTCTACTACTAATGAGATACGGAACCCCGTCCATACTCAACTAGTGAAGAGATACGGGACCTCGCCCGAACTCACCTCCCTACCAGGCACATACAAGAATCACAAAGACAACAAGTATAATCTCACATACAACACAAGAACCTTCCTCGGTATTTCCCCTGGCATCGGACTCCCGGTCTGGAAACATACTACTATCAAACATACTTTGGGCTTACCCCTACATCGGACCCTCGGTCCAGAATCTATCATACCTACACATGCAAGAATCATAAAGACATCTAGCATTCTAACATTCCCCGGGCCTCGCCTGGCATCAGGCCGTAACCCGGAACATATAACAATAAGTGCCTAGTTCTAACCCCCGAGTCTTCCTACTATACATAAACATAAACATAATGGGTCGGCATTGTGGCCGTAGACCCGTGCACACAGTGAGGAGACTCACCTTGCACTGTTGAAGACTAGCTGAACACTTATGACTGCTATCCGGCAACTCCTGAACTGCTGCTCCTTCGGCTCGCCGAACTATTAATACCCAAAATGACACTTAGAACACAATGCCCTCACAAGTCAAACTAGGTCAAACTTGTTCGAAGTCAACGCTTCGAGTTGATGCAACTCACTGAGTTAGCCCCCAACTCGTCGAGTCCCGCAATCCACACGTTACTCTGGACTTCGATCCTACTCGTCGAGTCTTCCTTGATCTCGTCGAGTTCTCATTCAAACATGTCGAGACCATTGTTCAACCGACTCGTTGAGTTTACCTTTAAACTCGTCGAGTCCATCTACATAAGTTAGGGATTTTGCCTTAGACTCGTCGAGTACGATGATCTTCAAGTCCATAATGAACCCAAACGGCTGAGTCCTCTTCCAACTCAACTCATACCCGCTAAGAGAAGCGTTTTGGGCAAGAAAACGATCTAACTCGCCGAGTCTTATGAGTGACTCGCCGAGTCCCTCTATGTCCAATTCCATTCAGATGATTTCTAAGCCAAACAATCTCTCCCAAAGGTAGATCTAACCACCTAGAGTTCCTTCCTGGACTCAATGAGTAGACCTTTTGACATGGGGTTTTTCTTTCCTTTCTTGACCTTCTGAATGTGGGTTGTTACAAATCTCCCCCACTTAAACTAGACTTCGTCCTCGAATTCCGCCACGTCTACTACCATACGACCTCTCACATCATACCTATACAATACATACTTCGCTTGCTCATCCAATCCTCTGAGGGCCGCTTCAATTGGCCTTCCGTCCAGTCTTCCGCATAAGCAAATCCTTGGAGGTAGAGACCTCGAGAGATCTTCTAATCGCTAACAATCCTAGGAACACTACTCTTACCCGACTGACGATCCTTTTGGTACTCCCCGAGTACTTATGATGGACATCTTAGGGGTTCACCCCTTTCGCCTGCTCATTCAATGGCCTTCCCGAGGTAACTTACCAAAAACAACAACCTTTCCTCTCTCTGTGAAGGACATACCCTTCGCTGTATCTACATCTCCATCTACTCCCAGCCCTAGTTTCTTCACTGAAATCTACTGAAGGCTTTCTCTTTCTATATTCTGACGTTGAAAACCCCTCCCAGTGAATGGATCCGATAATCCTTTGAGTAAAAGAGTCATCCCTACAATGGTTAGACTCAGACAAGAGTTGCGTAACATATTCAAATCATTCACTCTGAGATTATTTAATCCCAATGTTAGTGGCTTAGAACCTCTCAATCAACTAACTACTCCCCGCATGAATCCTCTTGTCGCTGTCCCTGTCCGAAGATTTTGTTGTCTCTTATCCACTCTTCGGATGAATCGAGACCACCCTGGTCCCAACTGATCTACTATTAACTGGGTTACCAGACTCCCACTAGTTACTACACCCAAGCACAGTCTCTCGGTCGCTCCCAGCGACTTCCGAAGAAAACTTCAGCTGCCTAAAATTGTTCCTTCTACTCTGCCTCTCCAGCTCTATAAATCTCGGGATCCCCGATCCCCTATCTTGACCCTAAAGGTCTCTTTTAGGTCCCACCTGCGCTGCTACGATCATACAGGCCTCGCCCATGGGTCTCACCCAACCATATCTTAGAGTGGCCTCTCCTTCAGGTCTCGCCTATCTAGAGATATGACGGCCTGACTCCATACTGAATCTCAAGGAACTATTCCTTCCTGATCCTAATCATGCTAACTAGGAGATACGGGCCTCGCCCACACTCCGCTAACTAGGAGATACGGGACCTTGCCCACACTCCTCTAACTGGCTACTAATGAATGTTGTGGCTAACCCACAGTCTTGCAACACCCTCCATGCTGTCTCAACCACCGTCTTTCAGCCCAAAAATTTCGATGCCAACCATGAACACAGTCTAACGTCCTGACTCACTTGAGTCTTGCTGGAGGCTCTCCAATCTGGTTTCCCAAACAATCCATCTATTTCGCAATGCAAAAACTCAACGTTGGGAAGTTTCCCAAACTCCCGCCTCATACACTCCTCTACCCTCATAGCCCCATGGGCTGCTTTCCTCCCTTCTCAAGGGTTGCGAACTCCTCCTAGTTTCGCACTACTTCGACCCCTTAATTCTTAGAGGGTTCTCCCCCACTTTGATTCAACTAGCTCCTTACAGTTCACTTGCTTGGAAAGGATTCCCAATCCTTCTCTCCATCCAATGGTAGATTTTCTGACAACCAACACTTACCACTGCTAATGTTCCAAAACTAACCAATACCAAGACGCTACCATCCTTGAAAGTTGGCGAAATACTTTTAAATTCCCAATTCACGCTTACTACAGTGACCGCACCCTGAGTAACCTGCTCTAAAAAGGAAACGACTTCTACCCTACCATTCTAAATTCCAGGGTATGCAGATGGCATATAACTCAATCATAAGCACATAACAGGATCCCAAAGTACAATCACTAATACCGATGCAGTACCATAGCAAATAAATAATAAATAAAAGATGATAGAAGAACAAGAGATACACACCTGCAACATCCGGTGCTGCTCACGTCTCCAAATTAGAAAAATGAAAATCCCTGCTCCTTACCGCAGACGCCTCTGCTCGGCCCTGATGGCCATCGGTGATCCTCAAAGTCGCAGGGGCAAGTGCTATCACATGTCCCACCGGAACCAAACTCGGGCAGTAGGCCTTCTTGTGGCCCCGCTGACTGCAATGGAAACAAATCAGGTCTGATACATCGGTGGTCATAGCTGTACAATCGTTGCTAAAATGACCAGTCCAGCCGCACTTGAATCAGCCTGAATCACCACCACTGCCACTCCAACATGAACCCTTATGCGTCTTTCCACACTTGCCACAGTGGTTGCGGCTCTAGAAATCCCTCGATCTTGAATCTGACCCCTTGGGTCTCTTGCCTAAACCTGTGGCTACCTGAATCTCATCTGACTTCCCCTTTCTCTCTGAATCCAAGTCAATCTCTCTCTAGCTCGAGCAATCATGTCTTCTAGCGTCTTGTAGTTGGATCTGATCACAAACTGTCTGATGTCATACCTCAGCATCTAGTGGTGTCAGGCCTTCTTCATCTCCTCATCCGCCACATACTGCAGAACAAGAAGAGCCCTCTCCCTGAGCTTGGTGGTTATCTCTGCCACAGTCTCAGTCATTTTCCGCAAATCCTGAAACTCGCGTGCTAGCTATTGTACATCGATCACTGGTGCAAACTCGACCCTAAACCTGGTCAAGAAATCACTCCATGTCATCGCGTCCAATGCGGCATTTATCCCCAATGGCATGTCCAACCTCGTCCCACCAATCCAGTGCTCTTTCCTTCAGAAGATAGGAGGCAAGTCGGACCTTGCCCCCTCGGGACATCGGCTCGTACGGAAGGCGTTGGCAACATCCGCCAACCATCTGCTGCTAGCAATGGGGTCCCTAGACCCATGGTAATCCGGAGCTCGACAAGCTCTAAACTCTCGAAATTTCAATGTACGCGCCCCCATCATGGCAATCATCTCAGTGCGGAAGGCTCACATCCTCTCATCCAAAATCTCCAGTATACCCTCCTTGATTGTACCAAATATCACAGGAGTCTGGCCCAGAATACTGTGCGTAATCTCAGCTGATATAAACTCTCTTATCTGCTACCCAAGCTACTCATCTCCTGAACGCGAGCTTGATCCCTCGTCAGCGCCTGATTCGCCTATTGATCTCTCACGCAACATCACCATTCTGCACATAACATAACTATTATCAGAATACCATCTCTACTGAGGGATCACACACGCATTACAGGTTCCCCGGTCTTATCTTAGCCATTCTCGAATCGAGTACGGATCCTCTGCTTTCAGTAATACGTGCCCGTACTACCTTCCACATCTATCCGTACTTTCCTCGAGAATTGCCTCGACTCCACCAAGTCCCTTACTACTACTGCTGCTCCCAGCACTACTCTCATCTTAGGCTTACACTAGGGAAACTTTAACCCAAACCCAGTCCTCAGCTACTGAAGGTATCTTCATAATGCCAATTAGCCATTACTTGAATACCATCACATCTGACGAGGCTCAGATTATCCTTCGAGTAAAGGACTCGTCCCTACAGCGGCTAGACTCAAACAAGAGTTGCGCAATAGGGCCAAATCCAACACTCTGAGATTATTCAACCCTAATCACATGTGACTTGGCGTATTCACCTAATGGCTAACTCCCATAATTCAGAGTCCCACAAAGCACAAAGCAAGTTGCATTCAGACAAAAAGGAAAGATCTAACCATAACATAAGCAAGCAATCATATTCACATATTAAGAATCTGCAATAGCATGTGATATAAGCTCATATAATCAAGCATAACCTAATAAGGCTATCCTACCACTGTCTAACCATTACTAACATGCAGCTCAATAAACACATATAACAGGCATATAAGGCATCCTTCCTATATCCTTAGCCCTAAACTAGCATGCTAATCACATGAACTTATATGGGTAATTTGGGAGAACTTACTTGAGCTCCGCTGATTGCAAGCACAACACCCTTTTCTCTTTTCAAAGTTCTTTTCCTCTTTTCATAAGTTCTTTTTATAAAAGTGATTTTATTTTGAAAATTCTCATACTATGTCCTCAGTTTGAGTTCAGACACACCCAATGGTGTATCCGAATCCCTCAAACCAAGGCTCTGATACACACTTGTAACATCCGAAAAATGATGACCAAAACTTTCTTTTAAAAACATTACTAAAGCCATAAGCATCAAATCGTTTCGACCTTTACTAAAGGTTTATATATCAAATCAGCGTATCATTTGAAAACATGGTCTATTTTTCAAAGTATAAACATCCCAGGCTAAAACTTCTTGGTGTGTGCCATGCGATCATCCCGAGCTCTTCCCTCCGCTACCGGAAGTACCTGAAACAAAAACTGAAAACTGTAAGCACGAAGCTTAGTGAATTCCCCAACCTAGCACATACCACATACATAACCACATATTGGGCCCCCACCCATTTCATCGGGACTTCCCCGACATCGTACTACCTCCGGCATCCGGCCCTGCCTGGCATTGAGCCCCGCTCGAGATACAGATTTGTTCTCTTAGGCCCCGCCTGCCTCTGGGCCCCGCCAGATAAGCATATACAAACATATAACATAACACATAACAAATAAGCTAAACATACTCTACTATACTCCTCATCTAAGGCCTCGCCTAACTTGGGCCTCGCCCTTGTCCTGATATTGATGAGTCATGGAACCCCATCCACGCTCCTCCTGATAGTGAGATATGGGCCCCCGCCCACACTCACATCCCTCCTAACTCATGCCTTGCCCCTGCTCTACTACTAATCAGATACAGAAGCCCATCCATACTCGGATAGTGAAGAGATACAGGACCTCGCCCGAACTCACCTCCCCACCAGGGACATAAAAGTATCACAAAGACAAGAAGTATAATCTAACATATAACACAAGACCCTTCCCACGAGTTCCCCGGCATCAGACTCCCGGTCCGGAAACATACTGCTATCTAACATACTTCGGCCTTACCCCGACATCGGACCCTCGATCTGGAATCAATCATACCTACACATGCAAGAGTCACAAAGACCTCTAGCATTCTAACATTCCTCGGGCCTCGCCCGGCATCAGGTAGTAACCAGAAACATATAACAATAAGTGCCTAGGGATAACCCCTGAGTCTTCCTCATATACATAAACATAAACATAATGGGCTGGCATTGTGGCCGTAGACCCGTGTACACAGTTAAGAGACTCACCTTACACTACTTAAGACTAGTTGCACACTTCTGACTGCTATCTGGCAACTCCTGAACTACTGCTCCTTCGGCTTCCCGAACTATTAATACCCAAAATAAAACTTAGACCATAATGCAATCACAAGTCAAACCAGGTCAAAATTGGTGAAATTCAACACTTTGAGTTGACTCAACTCGCCGAGTTGACCCCTAACGCGTCGAGTCCCACAATCCACATGTAACTCTGGACTTCGATCCTACTCATCGAATCTTCCTTGAGCTCATCGATTTCTCATCCAAACATGTTGGGACCATTGTTCAACTGACTCGCCGAGTTCACCTTTGAACTCGTCAAGTCCATCTTCATAAGTTAGAGATTTTGCCTTGGACTCGCCGAGTTCATCCTTGGACTCGTCGAGTACGATGATCTTCAAGTCCATAATGAACCCAAAGGGTTGATTCCTCTTCAAACTAAACTCATACCTGCTAACAGAAGGGTTTTGGGCAAGAAAACAGTTGACTCGCCGAGTCCCTCTAAGTCCAATTCCATTCTGTAACATCGTAAGAATTAAAACAATTTTTCACTTTTTAAAACCATATAAATTCATTCATAATCACTTTCGAAAAAGAATGTATCAAAATTATCTCATTACAAATCCCAATATCAAATCATAATAAACTTCGCGGGTGTGTATACGGATCATGTCGGCGCCTTCCCGCGATCATCACTGGTACCTGAAACACATAACACATAACACTGTAAGCATAAATGCTTAGTGAGTTTCCCAAAATACCACTCTAACACATATTAGCCACTCAAGGCTATAACTCTGTTGACCCTCTGGTCAGTGTGTCTCAGTGGGACCCTCCAGTCCCAACTCTCTGTGGGCCCTATGGCCCTAACTCTATGGACCCAAAGGTCCTAACTCTAAAAACTCTGAATCATGCATATCACATATCACAATAAATCTCACCACATAAATAGCATACAAATACACTGGCACATAACTCTAAAATAGACTGTCACATAACTATGTTACCACTCTAGGTAAACTGAAGTGAGAAGACTCACCTCAGATGTCTCGGTAAATCTCTGACTCGGTAGAAATATGGTCTAGCCTCCGCCTAATCACATAATTTAAATACTCTAATAAATATAACTCTCGAGACTAGACTCAACCCTCTCTTGGCACCCTCAGAAGGGTAAAAGACCATTTTACCCCTCTCTTGACTCAAAGACCCCATTGTTGACCAAACCCTAAAAGTCAACAAAAGTCAACGGTCAAACTTTGACCCGACTCGTCGAGTGCCCTTGGGCGACTCGGTGAGTCTACACGTGTCCACTATCTCTCTATTCTTGCTTGACACGTCGAGTCTTTCCCCTGCTCGACGAGTTACACCTGGCATGAATCGTGGGGCCACCCCGACTCAACTCGTCGAGTCCCATTATGAACTCGGCGAGTTCCGCCTTGAACTCCAGTCCTCTATTTCCCTCTGCCTCACCGAGTCATTCCCCCAACTTGGTAGGTTACCAACTAAGTGATTTACGGGAAACCCTAACCCTACTCGTCGAGTCTGTTCTTGGGACTCGGCGAGTTCATGCCATGCTCAAACTCAAATGACCTCCTGAGGTCAGATCTGTTCCTCTAACCCATAGATATGGCCTCCATAAGCAAGATAAAAACGTAAAGTCTAGATCTTGATGCCCATGAAAAGACCTAATGGCTCTATTTTAAGAAATGGCCTCAATATGTCACCCTAAGCTCATATCTCCCAATGGCACCCATAAAGATCAAGGAGTTAAGGTCTCTGGACCTCTTTGGATCTAGATTCGAAGCCTCAACACAAGAAGGGACCAACTGCTTCACAATTCATACTCTAAAGGGGCTAGAAACCCTAACTCTCAAATATTAACACCAAAACTGAAGAAGGATCGAATATATACCTCAATATGAAGTCCCTAGGCTCTGAAATCCACATAATAGCACCCTCTTCAGTTCCCTCTTGCTTTGGTCACCTTCTTCTTGCAAAAACACCCACACAAGGATCAAAAATGGCCTCTTCTCCCTCACAAACGCTCTAGATCTCTTAGGGTTTCACTCAGGGGTCTGGTAGCCGCAAATGGTGGCTATAAGCCCCTTTAAATAGGTCCCAAGCCTTGGGAATTAGAGTTTCATTAAACAGCGCGGACTCGCCGAGTCCACTAGTCGACTCGTCGAGTCCGGTCATTAACCCGGATAGAATTCGCGATCCTACTCGGCGAGTCTAAGCATCAACTAGCCGAGTCCCTCCAAAATCTCCAAACTAAATGAATAAATAATGTACCTAGGAATCTGGATGTTACAATTCTCCCCCACTAGAATCAGACTTCATCCTCGAAGTCTTACTCCGCAAACAACTCTGGATACTGCTCACGCATCCCTCGCTCCGGCTCCCAACTCAGCTCGGACCCTTTCTGATGTTGCCACTGGACCTGTACCAGGGGCACTTCCTTGTTCCTCAGAACCTTGATCTTCCGATCCATAATCGCAACCGCTCTCTTAACATAGTTCAGGCTCGCATCCACCTGAATATCCTCAAATGGTACCACTGTCGACTCGTCGGCTATATACTTCCTCAGCTGTGATATGTGAAAGGTGTCATAAATCTGGCCCAACTCTGCAGGTAGCTCCAACCGGTAAGCTACCCTGCCTACTCTCGCGGTCACCCTGAAAGGACCAATATATTGGGGCCCCAGCTTGCCCCTCCTCCTGAATCGGATCACTCCCTTCCAAGGGGATACCTTCAGGAGAACGAAATCACCAACCTGAAACTTGAGCTCGGATCGTCGCTTATCCGCATAACTCTTCTAGCGACTCTGAGCTGTCAACAACCTCTGTCTGACCTGTTGTATCTACTCTGTCGTCTGAAGCACAATCTCTGTACTACCCATCACACGTTGCCCTACCTCTCCCCAGCAAATGGGAGTCCGACACCTCCTCCTATACAAAAGCTCAAAGGGTGGCATACCAATGCTCGAATGATGGCTATTGTTATAGGAAAACTCAGCCAAGGGTAGGTACGTGTCCCAACTCCCTCCGAAGTCCAATACACATGCCCGAAGCATGTCCTCGAGCGTCTGAATCGTATGCTCGCTTTGTCCGTCAGTCTGTGGGTGGTATGCGGTACTAAAATGCAACCTCGTACCCAATTCCTCATGAAATTTCTTCCAAAACCTGGAAGTGAAACGCACATCTCGATCTAAAACAATCGAGACCGGTACTCCATGTCGCGATACCACCTCCCACACATACAACTCTGCCAGCCTCTCAGCAGAAGAGCTCTCACTAATAGCAAGAAAGTAAGCGCTCTTCGTTAACCTGTCCACAATCACCCAAATTGCATCGACACCTCTCGCAATCCTCGGCAATTTGGTGATGAAATCCATGGTAATCTGTTCCCACTTCCACTCGGGAATCTCTAATGGCTGCAGCCTACCATGTGGACACTGGCGCTCCGCCTTAACCCTGCAACAGGTCAAGCATCTCTCTATAAACCATGCGACATCCCTCTTCATACAGGGCCACCAATACTCTCTCTTCAGGTCCAAATACATCTTAGTGGCCCCGGGATGGATCGAGAACCTCGATCTATGCGCCTCCTCTATCAAAATGGTACGCGTTCCACCCACAAACGGTACCCAAATCCGACCCTGAAATGTCATAATCCCTCGTCTATCGGTAACAAACTCCGAACCTGCCCGATAACCCGCTCTCTCTTATGGTTTTCTGGTCTAACTGCCTCAGCCTGGGCCCTACGAATGGTGTCCAACATCAGTGTCATCACTGTCAATCTCATGCAAACGTCTTGAATCGGGGCGCTCTCCGCCCTACGGCTCAGAGCATCTGCTACCACATTGGCCATACCCGGGTGGTATAGGATCTCGCAGTCATAATCCTTTACCACATCCAACCATCTCCTCTAGCGCATATTCAGGTTGGGCTGATCCATCAAGTACTTCAAGCTCTTGTGGTCCGTGTAAACGGTACACCGGACCCCGTACAGGTAGTGACGCCAGATCTTGAGGGCGAACACTACTGCCCCAACTCTAGATCGTGGGTGGGATACCTCGTCTCATGAGGCTTCAGCTGCCTCGATGCGTATGTTGTCACATGCCCTCTCTGCATCAACACCGCTCCCAGCCCCGATATTAACGCGTCACAATACACTACAAAGTCCTCCATCCCTTCCGGAAGGGCTAACACCGGGGCTGCGCACAGTCTCTGGCGAAGTGTCTCGAAAGAGGTCTGCTGCTCTGGGCCCCATGAAAAAGCAACACCCTTCCGGGTCAATCTGGTGAGTGGCACGGCGATCTTGGAGAAATCCTTGATAAATCTCCGGTAATAGTTTGCCAACCCTAAGAAACTCCTGATCTCGGTGGGGGATCTCGGCACCTCCCAACCCATCACTGCCTCAATCTTGGTCGGTTCGACCAATATCCCATTCTGGTTAACGAGGTGCCCTAGGAACTGGACCTCTAGTAACCTGAAATCACACTTGGAGAATTTGGCATAAAGCCTCTCTGATCTCAAAACTCTGAGGATCTCTCTCAAATGCTCCTCATGCTGCTCTCTGGATCTCGAATACACCAATATGTCGTCGATGAACACGATCACCGATCGATCCAACATCGGCTTGCACACTCTGTTCATGAGATCCATGAACGCCGCCGGTGCATTGGTGAGCCCAAAAGGCATCACTACGAACTCGTAATGCCCGTAACGAGTCCTGAAAGCTGTCTTCTGGATATCCTCATCCTGAAATCTCAACTGATGATATCCAGACCTCAAGTCAATCTTGGAAAACCAAGACGCTCCCTGCAACTGATCGAACAAATCGTCGATCCTCGGTAAGGGGTAACGGTTCTTGACCGTCACCTTGTTCAACTCCCGGTAGTCAATGCACATCCGGTGTGAACCATCCTTTTTCTTGACAAAAAGGATAGGTGCTCCCCACAGCGAACTACTCGGCCGAATAAACCCCTTCCCCAGAAGCTCCTGAAGCTATGAGGATAACTCATGCATCTCTGGAGGCGCAAGGCGATAGGGCTCCTTGGCGATAGGCGCAGCCCCTGGAACCAAATCGATACGGAACTCTACCTGTCTCTCGGGAGGCACACCTGGAAACTCCTCTGGAAATACATCCGGGAACTCACGCACTATCGGAACCTCATCAGCTGACCTCAATCTCTCTGAATCAACCCTCGTATCCATCACATACGCCACAAACCCTTTACAACCCTGCTGTAGACTCTGTCTCACTCTAGAGGCTGAACAAAATGCCGACCCAGAACGTGTACCCTCTCCGTACACCGTAAGAACTCCCCCACTAGGGTCTCATATGGTCACCATCTGTCACTCGCAGCCGATAACCGCCCCAAATCTGCTCAAGCAGTCCATGCCCACGATGACACAGACATCTCCCATCGCGATAGGAACTAAGTTAATCGGAAACTCCACTCCGAAAATCTCAAGTACACAACCTCGAATCACCTCTGTGGCATACACCGCTCTCTCATCAGCTATGGAAACTCTCAGAGGTCGATTCAACGCCTCTCGACTAATACTGATGTGTTGGCTAAAATCCAAAGATACAAAAGACCGACTCGCACCCGAGTCAAATAACACCAAGGCAGGTACAGAACTCACAAGAAAAGTACCTACGCATATCATAATATAAGCACAATATCTCAACATAAAAATAAATACATGGAAGAATACATAACAGCCACGGCATCGGGCGCTGCGCGGACCTCTTCCGTAGTCAACTGGAAGGCTCTCCCTCGTGCCTTCAGTGCCTCGGCCTTCGCAGGCTGACTGTCTGTAGCTCTCACCGCAGCAGGGGCAGATCTATGAGATGCTCCCTGTGCTGTCCCTCGCAACTGTGGACACTCTGTCTTCCGGTGTCTGGTCTGGTTGCAGTGAAAACATACTACAAACCCCTTGGGGAAATCCTTGGTCATATGCCCCTCCTTGCCACATTTGTAGCAAGACCTTGCTCTGCACACCCCATCGTGGCTCTTGCTGCACTTTCCACAAGTGTGGCCCCTCTGGCTCCCAGATCTCGAATCAGCGGGCTTGGCCCGCTTGGCTGCCGGCTGAGACTGTGTCGGTCGCCGATCTCTCCCCTGAGACTCAGCCTCCTCCCTAGCCTGGGTTTCCAGCTCTATCTCCCTCTTCCGGGAATTTGCCTGAAGCTCAGCAAATGTCCAGTACGTCAATTTCGCCATGAACTCTCGTATATCCCTCCTCAACACACTCAGATATCGGCTCATACGTGCCTGCTCGGAGGACACATGCGCTGGGCAGAACATCGCCCTCTCATGGAACATCCGAGTAATCACTATAACAGACTCGGTAACCCTACTTGAGGGTCAGAAACTCCTATGCCAACCGCTCTCTCTCCACCTGGGGAACGTACACATCTCGGAACATAGCAGTGAACCTCTCGCAAGTCACTACAATAAGCTCAGCAGGCGTATAGTGTGCCGTCACAAACTTCCACCAGTCCTTCGCTCCCAAGCGAAGCTGGTTTAACGCGAACCGTACTCTCAAATGCTCTAGAGATGAGCAAGTAAAGAAACACCCCTCTATGTCTGATATCCACCTCATCACTGCAATCGGGTCTTGGTTCCCATCAAACTCTGGTGGTTTTGTGTTGTTGAACTCTCGAAACAGCAACGCATCACCACCCTGCGGCCTAGTCGCAGCTATAGTTGCAGTGGCCGCAGCAACAGCAGCCTCAGAAAGAGCAGCGTATCTCTCTTCAAATGTCTCTATCAGTGTGGTCTTGATAGACCCGAACATCTCTGGTATCTCTGCCCTGATGGTCGCAGCCACCTCCTCATGTATGATCCTACGGATCTCCGCATCACTCGTACCGCTGCTCTCTGGTGTGTGGTGTGTCCCAACCATGATCTCCCTCTGAAATACAACATAAGAATATTAGGGACTCGCTCGAGTATACTCACACTCAATAACTCCACCCTACTTATTCCTTAGTACTCTAAGGATTCTTACTTGGACTGCACACTGACCCAGTGTCTTTAGTAGTACAGGCCCAATACTACCGTCCACACCGCATCAGCATTCATCCCAAGTCCTCCTCCCAGAGTCCCAAATCCCAAGTACTCTGCTCTCCTTAATCATATGCTACTCACTAGCAGATCTCTCATAAGCTCCTCGTTGCTATCTAAAGATTCTCAAATATCTCTAGCAGCAAAACTCCTAGACTAAGGCATCATATATCAGGCCACTCTAGTCCTAATAAGAATACCTAGTCTACTCTAGCATGCATTAACATAACTCATCGTATATCATAGCATAATATATCTCATAACACTTATTGCAAGGGTATTTTGGGAAATTACCGTTCGGGCAGTGGCTGATCGTACACACGGCTCTGCTATGTTTGTCTCAAAACTCTTTTTACTCTTTTAAAAAAAAATTATTATCAAAAATTTTCTCAAATCCTCAGTTTGAGTTCAGATACGCCGGAAGATGCATCTGAATCCCTCAAACCAAGGCTCTGATACCAACTTGTAACACTGTAAGAATTAAAACAATTTTCACTTTTTAAAACCATATAAATTCATTCATAATCACTTTTGAAAAACAATGTATCAACATTATCTCATTACAAATCCCAAGATCAAATCATAATAAACTCCGCGGGTGAGTGTACGGATCATGCCGGTGCCTTCCCGTGATCATCACTGGTACCTGAAACACATAACACATAACACTGTAAGCATAAATGCTTAGTGAGTTCCCCAAAATACCACTCTAACACATATTAGCCACTCAAGGCTATAACTCTGTTGACCCTCTGGTCAGTGTGTCTCAGTAGGACCCTCCAGTCCCAACTCTCTGTGGGCCCTCTGGCCCTAACTCTATGGACCCAAAGGTCCTAACTCTGAAAACTCTGAATCATGCATATCACATATCACAATAAATCTCAACACATAAATAGCATACAAATACACTGGCACATAACTCTAAAATACATTGTCACATAACTCTGTTACCACTCTAGGTAAAGTATAGTGAGAAGACTCACCTCAGATGTCTCGGTAAATCTCTGACTCGGTAGAAATATGGTCTAGCCTCCGCCTAATCACATAATTTTAATACTCTCATAAATATAACTCTCGAGACTAGACTCAACCCTCTCTTGGCACCCTCAGAAGGGTAAAAGACCATTTTACCCCTCTCTTGACTCAAAGACCCCATTGTTGACCAAACCCTAAAAGTCAACAAAAGTCAACGGTCAAACTTTGACCCGACTCATCGAGTGCCCTTGGGCGACTCGACGAGTCTACACGTGTCCACTATCTCTCTAGTCTTGCTTGACACGTCGAGTCTTTCCCCTGCTCGACGAGTTACACCTGGCATGAATCGTGGGGCCACCCCGACTCAACTCGTCGAGTCCCATTATGAACTCGGCGAGTTCCGCCTTGAACTCCAGTCCTCTATTTCCCTCTGCCTCACCGAGTCATTCCCCCAACTTGGTAGGTTACCAACTAAGTGATTTACGGGAAACCCTAACCCTACTCGTCGAGTCTGTTCTTGGGACTCGGCGAGTTCATGCCATGCTCAAACTCAAATGACCTCCTGAGGTCAGATCTGTTCCTCTAACCCATAGATATGGCCTCCATAAGCAAGATAAAAACGTAAAGTCTAGATCTTGATGCCCATGAAAAGACCTAATGGCTCTATTTTAAGAAATGGCCTCAATATGTCACCCTAAGCTCATATCTCCCAATGGCACCCATAAAGATCAAGGAGTTAAGGTCTCTGGACCTCTTTGGATCTAGATTCGAAGCCTCAACACAAGAAGGGACCAACTGCTTCACAATTCATACTCTAAAGGGGCTAGAAACCCTAACTCTCAAAGATTAACACCAAAACTGAAGAAGGATCGAATATATACCTCAATATGAAGTCCCTAGGCTCTGAAATCCACAGAATAGCACCCTCTTCAGTTCTCTCCTGCCTTAGTCACCTTCTTCTTGAAAAAACACCCACACAAGGATCAGAAATGGCCTCTTCTCCCTCACATACGCTCTAGATCTCTTAGGGTTGCACTCAGGGGTCTGGTATCCGCAAATGGTGGCTATAAGGCCCTTTAA
Organism: Lactuca serriola; assembly: GCF_051521515.1. Classification (NCBI taxonomy): domain Eukaryota; kingdom Viridiplantae; phylum Streptophyta; class Magnoliopsida; order Asterales; family Asteraceae; genus Lactuca; species Lactuca serriola. The sequence continues at coordinate 161,945,191 of NC_136415.1, forward strand.
ATTGGTCCCGGACCCTGGGAATTAAGGTTTCATTAAACAGTGCGGACTCGCCGAGTCCACTAGTCGACTCGTCGAGTCCGGTCATTAACCAGGATAGAATTCACGATCCTACTCGGCGAGTCTAAGCGTCAACTCGTCGAGTCCCTCCAAAATCTCCAAAAGAACTTAATAAATAATGTACCTGGGAATCCGGATGTTACACATTCAGACGATTTCTAAGCCAAACAATCTCTCCCAAAGGTAGATCTAACCTCCTAGAGCATGCTTTCCACGTAAAGTTGCAACCTTTACGTATGAATAGTTCCCACAAGCCAAAACTAAGCTACAAGGAAGAGTTTTACTATGGAGGAGGGCTTCAAGCCTCAAAAGCTTGAGAATTTCATGCATTAGGGACCTTGGAGAGTCCAGATCTGAAGTTGCAAACTTCAGATCGTGCTCAATGCAAGCACTAGCCACAAATGTGTTATAAAAGGCCATGAAGCTCAAGATGAAGGGATCTATCAAATGAATGGTCAAGGTAACAACTTGTTACCTTCTATTAGCTTCCAAACTGAAGTGGATGCTGGATCTAAACTCTTCTCCTCGTTCTTTGCTTCCAATCTCCCAAGATATGCACCACAAAACAACCTTTAGCCTCAAAATGCTCAAAAACGGAGTTGGGTGGCTAGGGTTTCGTTTCTGGACTTGAGAGAGTAGTAATGAGGCGGATGGAGTGTTATAATGTTCTTTAAATAGGGTACAATGCCCGAATTTAGGGTTTCCCTAACCCTGACCAACTCTCCGAGTCGGTCTAATGCCTCGTCGACTAGGTCACTAAATTCGTGGCCCAAAATGTGCTCCTACTCGTCGAGTTCCTCCCTGGACTCGACGAGTAGACCGCTTGACTTGGGGTTTTTCTTTCCTTTCTTGACCTTCTGAATGTGGGGTGTTACAGATGTGAAAGAAGAAGAGTTGAAAGTTGAGAAGAAGCTTAAAGGAGACTCCGGAATCGACTGTCACTATTGTCATGGTGCAAACCACATGGCAAGTGACTGTATACTTCGAAAGAAGGAAGAAAATAAAAACAAGGTGAAAGACGAAGCATACTATCTTGAGCGTTTGGAGGAAGTTATGGAAAAAGCAAATGGAATTTCTCTTGTGGCGAGAGGTGAGAATAATGATGAAGGAACATACCAAATTTGGTCCTCGGGTTCTGATGATGAAGAAATGTGTAATCCTATGCATGGAGCAATGTATGAGAAGTTTGAGGAGGAAGATGATGAGGTGGTGACTTGTCGCTGTTTTATGACTAAAGGAGGATACAAATCACCAATAACAACAAAGGTACGTTCAATTCTTCAACCTTTCAATATTCCTTTAAATGCTTATGATTCTAAATTAATTGCTTTTGATGATATTGTTGCTTATTTTGATACTTTGGTTATCTCTGCTAGTAACGCAGCTAAGAATTCGACTTCTCAGTTACCAGAAGTTAAGAAGCAGTTAGATTACAAGAAACTAAAAGTTGAATATATAGAGTTACAAATTACAAATATGATATGTGATAGGGATTCATAAAGTAGTGATGTAAAACTTTTATTAGCGCAAAGAAACATATTCCTGTAATTCTGTTAAAAGACTTTATGCCAAACTAACTGCTTTGCATCATTCTTTTGATATAAGCAAGGAACAACATAGGAAGTTATTACCTTTTCTAGCTTATGAAAGAGAGAAGTTTGATAACATTTTTTATGATTATGAGAAAACCATTGCAGAATTTGATAGAATTCATGAATATAGATATGCTTATGGAATTGTGAAAATTGATGAATATCTTGACGCAAATGAATTAGTTGATATTGTAAATGATACCTTGACCAAAACTGAACAAATTAATATTTTGAAAAGAACTGAGAATTCGACATCTGATTATCAATCTAATTTTGCTGATAGCGAAGATAATTCTGATAATATTAGTAAAATTAGTGATATTGAGGATGTTGATTGTTCCCAGTTGTCTATCATTAATGTCAAATCTAAGTCTAAAGGAAAAGAAAAGTGTAATGATTTGTTGGTTAAGATTGACACTGACAAACCCTTAACTTCAAAAGTTTGTGATTTCGATCATGTAAGTGTCAGAGATAGTCAAACTGATAGCAGTGATGACGAAAATGATGATGAAGTTTCGCAAAAACCAACATCAACAAACATAGGTTCAAAAGAAATAGAAATTCCATGAGTTGTTGTTGATCAGGTGTATGGAGATATGGAAAAATTTGACAAAGTGATGACTGAAAAGGGTGCTCATTATCTCGAAACTCATTCAGTGGTGTATCCTAACTTCAAATGCACAAATGATGTTGTCTTTCCAAATCAAGTATTTGTGACAACAGAAAATGTCGATAACATCAAACCAGAATTTAACAAATTGGTTGAAGAAGATAATAAACATACATCTGATGAAGGATTCTTTGCAAATCAATGTAGTATCGAAAATAATCTCACGAAAAACACCTACACTTTTCAAAGACAAAAACCTCAAAGAAAATGGATGGAAAAACAAAAAGTTTCAAAAGAAATCCAAAAACAAGCTAATGTGGATGTTGAAAAAGTTGTTAAAATCAATTCACAAGAATTTAAAGACAAAATTGACAAGTTTTCGAAAGATAATGAAATTTCAAAGAGACAAGCACGAAAGAAAATTTTATGGCAAACTGTTGAGTCTCGAATACAACAAAAAGGTTTGAAAAAGAAAATGTCTGAAAAGACAAAGTCTAAATCAGTTAAGACTACATTTTCAACAAATTCAGGCAATCAGAAAAATCCCACTCAATTTAAAAAACCATTGTCTGAATCCATTCCACAAACTACATTTTCAAAATCTAAACCTCAAACAACTACAAATTTTTCGAAAAATTTCAATCATTCATTCACGAAATTTCAAAATCAACATTCCACAAATCGATTTCCTCATTATCCAAAACAAAGATTTTCTCAAAATCAATACTATCAACACACTCGTCTCCCAAATCATTCAAAGAATTTTCACAATCGATTTTTCTCAAAACTCAGAGGTTGAAACCAATGTTAAAAATCAAAAATCTGAAAATTTCGTCCTAAATCATATATTGATTTCACTCCACAACGACCAAATTTTCCAAATCCTTCTGGGAGGCAAAATTCGAAAGTTTCATACACTAATGGTTCATCTAATGTGAAGAACATAGACCATTGGCTTGAAGGAAAAGGAAAGATGTTTCAATCACAAAACTTTTCACAACAACAAATTTAAGAAGCTTATGAGAAGTATCTAAATAATTCTTCAAATTGAAGTATGTCTTCAAAAGAATCTAATATTTCTGTGAAAGCTTGGAAACCAGTTCGAAAGATAAGATAGTTGAAAAACAAACTGAGAAGAAAAACGCGAAAGTCAATGGAAATACTAAGCCTTCAAAATCTTATGTTTGTGTTCCTTTACCTAATGATGTGGACTTAATTGATACTTTCAAATCCAAAGTTTGTGATCGGGTTTTAGGTTCTTCATGTCACTCTATTTTTAAAACTAATTTCCAAGGAACCAAATAGCCTTGGGTACCTAAATTCTTTCATTAATTGTAGGTTTGGTGTGGCGAGCAATATGATGATAAATGGTACATTGGTAGTGGTTTCTCTCGTCACATGATTGGAAAGAAGGAGAATTTGCATGATTATCGAAGTTTAAATAATGCAAGAGTGGTTAAGTTTGGAAACAATCACAAGTGTCAGGTGAAAGGATATGGCAAAGTCGCGAATGGCAAGTTTACTGTTAATACAGTGGCATATGTCGAAGGTCTTCAACATAACTTGATAATTGTTTCACAACTTGTTATGGGCACTGGCAATCAAGTGGTGTTTAATGAAGAAGGTAGCATAATTTTGAATTTCAATACAAAAGAAGTTTTGCTCAAATCCAAAAGAAAAGGCGACATGTGTTACCCTAGACATCCATCCTATTATTGGCAAGTCCTCAGTGTGCTTCCTTTTGAAAGCTTCATCTGATATTAGCTGACTTTGGCATCGAAGGCTTTCACATCTGAATTTTCGAAATTTGAACAAATTGGTGGTTCAAGATCTGGTAAACGGTTTACCTGTTTTAAAGTTTGATAATGATACTTTGTGTGCAGCTTGTGAAAAATGGAAGCAACATAAACAAGGTAATCCAATTACCATCGATTCGAAAATCGTCGAACCATTGGAATTACTTCATATTGATTTATGTAGACTATCGACAGTTGAAACTCTCAACAAGAAACGGTACATTCTAGTTATTGTTGATGATTTTTCTCGATTTACTTGGGTTTATTTTGTCAAGTTGAAATCCGAAGTTGCTCAAATAATGATTGATTTTATCAAAAATATGGAAACAAGCTTAAAGAAGAAAGTTCGAAAAATCAAGAGTGATCATGGTTCTGAATTTAAGAACAATGTTCTTGATTCATTTTTAGTTGACAAAAGAATATCGCATAATTTTTGTCACCCTACACACCGTAGAAAAATGGTGTTGTTGAAAGGCGAAATCGATCTCTTTGCGAAGCTGCACGAACAATGCTCATTTATGTGAACCTTCCTCAATATCTATGGGCTGAAGCTATCTCAACTGCATGTTTTACTCAGAACAGATCTTTTATTCATTGACGATTCAACATCACTCCTTATGAAATTATCAATAACCGAAAACCTAATGTCAAATTCTTTCATGTTTTGGTTGCAGGTGTTTTATCATGAATCTCAAAGATAATCTTTCGAAATTTCAATCTAAAGCTAACGAAGGAATTTTCTTGGGATATTCTCAGAATTCAGTTGCATATAGAGTGTTCAATAGACGAACAAGGAAAATTGAAGAAACTTTCAATCTCACATTCGATGATTATTATATCAAACAAGTTGACAAATGTTTCGAACAAAAACCAATTCTTAATGAATCACAAGATGCATCTGAAAGTCTAGATTTATGTGATTTTGATTATGATATAATTTTTGGTATTCCTGATAGGGTTGCGGATGCTAAGATAAATGTTCAAGATAATCAAATTCCAGAATTGTCAAAACATTCTGATTTTTCGACATCTACTTCAACTGCCGCTAATAAACAATTGGTATCATCTTCTTCTACAAATGGAAAAAGTATGCTTAATAATCAAGTGATTCTAATTTAAAAATGATAATTTGGTTTGAAAAATGGGACGTTACATATACTTAAATCACGAACAATCATTATGTTACTAAAATAGTACAAAGGAGTCCAATTTTGTGTCACTTTTCAAGGATGACTTATTATTGATAATAACTAATGAGCAAAAAAGCATAAACACTTACAAAACGACTTAAAAGAACCAAAAGTAATGATGTTTTAACCGGGCAAGGGGTCAAAACTATTTTAACTAGGGCTCGTGAGGTTAAGTTCAAGTTATCAGATCCATCTGTGTTGCCCCTGAAAGCTCCAAGTTTTTTCGTCTTGGCCCCGCAATAATTAGGTCAAGTCGTTTGGAAAATCAACTCAAAATAGTTTTCCCTTGATGCCTTCAAGTTGTTTCGTCCCAAGCTTACAAGATTTGGACAAAACTGCTTGTACCACCATGCCTAATTTTATTTTTCAATACATTTTCAAATATTTTCTTATACAATGTTATTAATCATATAACTTTTTTCAAAGTGTTAAAAAATTAACAAGTAATGGCATTACCTCCACATAAAATATTTAATTCCTAAAATGAACCACTTAGGCTACAAGGTATACATGCATCACACTGCACGATAGTGATAACATTGGCATTTTAGCACACCAGGAACACCACATCCTGGGTGCGGTAAAATAACACATCTCTCTCTCTCTCTTCTCTCTCTCTCTCTCTCGGGCTACATTTTCAATAGAATCATTTTTTATACCAATGGTCAAAAAAATAAATTAATAGAACTTTTTTTTTACCACTGTATAAATATTAACCATTTTAACCTCTACTCTCACAACATTTTAAGTATTTTCTCTCACAAATTTATTCGAGCACAATGTCGTCGTCATCGAGCGATAATTTGTTTGACTATTTAGATGAAGATTTGAATTTATTTGTCGAGGATTCGGAGTTATTTAGTATTTTGATTATTTTTAGATTTTAATTATGTTTTCTTATTTTGATTAGGTAATTTTATTTATTAACTAATAAAATACTTCTATTTTGTTAGTTTTGTGTTTATTAACTATTTTTTAATAATTGCATTTATTTATTAAATTATAGTAATTTTTATTTCAACAAAAAAAAAGAGGTAAAATGAAATATGACCATTTCCTTGGTTTTGAAGAGTAAGTGAGAGTGATGGGAAATGAGATAGCATCTGGTATCACATAAAAAAAGAAAGGTAAAATGTGACCACACCCTCAAACTAAAAAAAATTGGTTTTATCTAGAGTAAATTACCCGAATGGTTCTTATGGTTTGGAGTAATCTGGACGTTTGGTCTTTAACTTATTTTTTTTACTTGGAAGGTCTCTACCAAATTTATTAAATAATCATCACATATTATACCAAATTTCTTAAAAGATGATGGATCTTTATTCATCTCTTCAATAACATTACCAAGAGAAGTGGCAAAGTTTATTTGAAGACATTTTTAATTTATTATTGATTTCATACCGGTATAAGCTAAATCTAGCGTTTGGATGGGGACTTTCTCAAAAATTGCTTATAATGGTTCCATTCGTAGATAAGTCATTTTATAAATTAACACTAACTTATCAAAAGCTTTCAACACTTTTTACAAGCTTTGTTTTGATACCGCTATAGATTAATAAGCTAACAATTTCAAAAGTGATTATGATTGAGTACTCTCAAATACCCTCCGAAAGTCTAAAATAGAAGTATAAAACCATAAATAAATAAAATATATTAACATATTTATATGCATTTATTTTACATATTTTTAAGAGCCGTAAACTACAAACCATGATATCACAATACACAAGGGTTAAGGAAGACTGTAATTCCAACATTTAGGTCTCTCTCAAACGAGTGGACCCGATTCGACCGGAAATTTCAAGGTATACCCTGAAGTTGAATTTGTATCGTGAATAAGAAATTTACATGAATAGACATCCATATAAAACTAATGAGATTCTTGATTAAAATATATCTGAAGTATACAGCTCACCTACTTCCAAGAAACTTCCAAGAAAAGAAGAGGTTTTCAATTGGGAACCTTAATGGAAAAACAGAAGAAGATAAAAGCAGCTGAAATTGGTATAACTCTTGTTTTATATGTTTAATATCACTACATTTGGCCTTTAATAACTCTAAAATATCAACACCTCTAATGGTCAAGAGGTTTAACCAGTAGTGAAATAATAAAAATTATGAATGAGAGTGAAATTTACATATTGATTATATATTTTCTTTGAGACAAACAGGAATCATTATCTTTAAAGTTGTCGATATTCACATCATCAATCTTTATATATGTTATACCCACAAAGGAGTTCCACCCCATCTTCAAAATCAGAGACGCACACTTAATTAAATATTATCAAGAAAACGATGCAGCCAGAAGAGCTTCAATCATTTCTTGAACATGACTTTCATCAAGCTGGATTATATAGTCCGAAAATGGCTTCTTCTCCTTGTGATATACATGACTTCTACTCCTCTATCACCTCCCCAGAGGACTCCATGATCTCCTCAGAATCGTACTTTCAGACCATGTCCTCTTGCAACTTTAGCACTTTATCTAATTTGGATGACGATATGCAAGTATTGGTTCCTATTGAGAATATTTCGCAACATGTCCTAGGGATTGAAGGTATTTCAGGCAATGAACTTGAAGATGTATTGAAATGGTGGGGTGAAAGTGAAGAAATGAACAATATTTCCTCAGAAGATTCCATGGACAACGTAGGTGTCTTTGGTAGTCCATTTATAAAATCCAGTGACACCACAATGATGTTAATGCCACCCGATGACATGGAAGTTGAAGATGAAACAAGCCTTTATCATCTACTCAATGCTTATGGAGAAGCCATGGAGATGAGACAAAGAGAACTAGCAAACGTGATTATTGGATGCATAAACGAGAAAGCTAGCCCACTTGGTGGATCCATGGAACGTGTTGCATTCAACCTTTTTCATTCAGGAACACAAGGTGACTACATAAAACACGAGTCAATGAAGAATTTCAATGTAGCATTTAAAGCTTTCTACGAAATTTTCCCCTATGGGAGATTTTCTCATTTTGTAGCCAATTCAGCTATTCTTGAAGCAATCATGAGCAATTCACGGAAGATACACATCATAGATTTTGACATGGGTGAGGGTGTTCAGTGGTGTGCAATGTTCGAGGCTATTGGAAAGCTAGGAAAAGACACTAAGTTGACATCCATTAGAACTAAAGAGCAAAGTCACGGTTTTGAGGAGACAAAAATTCGGCTTCTAAATTGTGCAAGTGCTTCCAAGTTAAAGTTAAAAGTCCAAGAGATGACGATTGAGGATTTGATGAAAGAGATTGAAGGATCACAAGAGTATGAATTCTTGGCCTTCAATTGTATGGTTGGACTACCACACATGGGAAGGACAAGGAATAGATATGAAGTGATGGAGTTTCTAAGGGTGGCAAAACAACTATTATTGATGAGGGAAGGAATTATAATCTTTGGTGATGGAGAAGATGTTGAAAGAACAAAATATTGTGGCAATTACAGTTCATTCTTCGATAAATACTTAACGCATTATCATGCGCTCTATGAGTCAATGGAACAAAACTTCCCAGAGAACCTTACAGAAGCAAGAATAGCCATGGAGTCGCTTTTCGTTGCACCATATGTTTCATCTCTCTCTTGGCATCAAAAGTGGGAGAATATCAGGGAAGAAAGTGAATTTAAAGAAAATCTTGGGTTAATGGGGTGGAGGCTGAGCAAAGAGAGTGTGATTGAAGCTAAAGAAATGGTAAAGGAAAGTCAGAGTTCATATAATATTAGGGTTGAAGGAAAAAATGGGAATGAAATGGTCTTGGAATGGAGAGGAACTCCATTGGTAAGAGTTTCTTGTTGGAGATATAAAAGATAAAGGAAAGAGAAAACATTTCTCTTGTGAATAATTTAGCTAAGTACTCCTGGAACTTCATTGGATATAACTGTATAGATTGATCATTTGATTATGTAAAAGAAGCATAAATTTCAGCTCTAATAAATTTGTGAAGCAAAGGTATATTATAAACATGATTACAAGTAAATTAGAGATTAAACGAGGATCAAAAGACACCCATCTTGTATGCTTACAATATTATATTTTCTTATAGATCATTGATTATTTCCAACATAAAGGGGAAGAGCTTAACTTTCCAACCCATAAGAGCTGCTTTGAACCATTAGAGAGTTCTAATAAAAGAAGTTCCAACCCAACTCATCTTTGATGTTTAAGGATGTCCTATCCAAGCTAGAAAACACAACAAAGGCAATTGCAGTCATTTGGGTATATTCGTATTTGATATTTTTGTCCTGAATGTTAATTAAGAATGAATATAACAGCAAACATATCTTATCTACAAAATCCTTCATAATCTTATCTATTAATTATTGCAATCCAGTTGGATGATGCATCTAATGTGTTTATATTAGATAATGTTATTAAAATCCAACGGGAAGATACTAACAGACCTTGAGAAGTTGGTACCCTTTATTTTCAATGATTTTAGACTTTTGGTTGCTTGTTTTTGGATTTTGGAGTGACGGATTAATCTTTGGTATTCTAACACAACCAAATTCATTTTTCTAAGGAACCTGGAGACCCATTCAGTAATTCTTTGAATCCAGTTATCCTTTTTCCGTACGCAATGAGATAAACCACTCAAAAACTATCACCTTTCTTAATATAAAAAGATTATGTTTATGAATACAATGTTAGTGCAAGTATAGATGTTGTATAGTATGGCCCATGTTTAACCTTTAATATATATATATATATATATATATATATATATATATATATATATATCCCCAATTCTAATAAAACAGTACATTTTCACCACGTGGCATTTTCTCAGCTCTCCTCCAGCTTTTTTTCCCGCTCATATTATCAAACTAAAATTCTAATTCTACCATTGTGCTACTATATAATTGCATGTCATATTAACTCCACTTCTTCTCTTTTGAAATTCAAATCAACTATGTGATTTATATCAAGAAAGTGCTACTATATAATTGCATGTCATATTAACTCCACTTCTTCTCTTTTGAAATTCAAATCAACTACGTGATTTATATCAAGAAATCATTAATTCTAAAAACCTAACATTCCAAAGAATCAGCAATTACATAGCAACAAATCAGGAAACAATCTCCAAATCAACAATTAAATCGCATTAACCGGTGAGGTTTCTCTCTTTATCTATGTTCTTCTTTAGCGATCGGAAGCTTCAGGGTATTAGAGAGCTAAAATAAGGGATTTGTTTACCTTGATGATTTCTTATTATGTTCGATTTATGTGTCCTTTTAATAAATGAAGTCATAGGTGACGATCAGTTTCATTTGGGTTCGGGTCAAGTGCCAAGTTGTTGGAGATGTGTGTGTGGTTGTAGAGAATAGATAATAGGTTTGGATGAATTTAGGTCAATTTTGTCGAGTTCAGGACCGGGTGTTTGGGGGTTATTCGATGATTCGGTCGTTGTTTCGTGCATTACCTCCGTAGTCCAATTCCTGAAGATGACGAAGAGGTAGATCCATACCAAAATTCTCAAGATCAAAGAATAGCCAGAAGATCCACACCAGGTTTAATTCCTAATTTGTTTACCTTTACTCAAGTTTTTTCTCAAATGGTTATATTATTCATTGTAACAGAGTGTAGATTATGTTACAATGAACTTCGGGGAAAGAGAAATCAAGGAGGGATCACCGAAAATCTTGAATAAATGCTAATTATGAAGGTAATTCATTCCATTTTTTTGTCAATTTCCCTATTTAGTCGATTTGTTGAAGGTAATCCTACAGGTTTCAACCCTAATTTTTAGATATGCTTATCATCAAACGTCATTTCTCTTCTCCAATCCTCTATCTGGCATCAGGGATGATTCTGTTTCTTGTTTCAAGTCTAGTGTTTTGCTCAATATTATCATCAGACCTCCTTTCTCTTCTCTAATTCTCAATATTTTTAGATATGTTGGATTAGGTGTCTAAGCCAATAACTATTTTTGGTATGTACTTGATTTGATTATGAGCATGGTCTTTTTGGGTTGCCTTCACCATAGCAACTGATAGGATGAATTATGGAGAAAGATGATTAATTATGATTTATTAATATATTATAAGAATAATATATTAATTGAGAAATCATATTATTTAATTAGTAGTGATCAGAAATTAATTTGGTGGTCAAAAGAGGCTGATTAAATTAACGGGGACTGATTATGTAAATCAGTAATATTTATAGTTTGGGCTCATGGACCTTATTGGTATAAGGTGGACGAAATCTCTATGAGAGTCCATAAAGATTTCGTCCAAAGCTTGTTCAATGGGAGTCCATATGTTGCTTAGGGCCTAAGAAAAAGGAATTAGAGTTCCCATGTTCAAAATCCTAGAAGCCTCAACAATAAAAGGACCCCATTAACTCCCAAATACGTGACCAAGAGTTCCAAGAGAACCCTAGACATTTTTGTAGCCTCCTCCTCTCTCTCTTGTTCTTCATTGTGAAGTGTTTTGAGCATTCTAACACTCCTATGGTGTACATGCAACCCTAGAAACCTTGAATCTACGTTTTACTAAGATACATGCAAATTTGATTTTCCAAGATTCTTCAACTATCTAACATAGCATTGGTACTTGAATCATAAAGCTAGTAAGAAAAACATACCTTTCTTGTAGCTTGGATTCCTTGAGAACCTTGTGAGTATAGCACCTCAAGTGTGATGCCTCAAATGTCTCACACAACACCGCAACACTTGGAATAACCTTGAGAGAAGACACTTATCACTCAAAATCGGCTAGCCCTCTTATTCTTTTCTTAGTGTGCCAATTTTTCTTGCCATGGGTCTTTATATAGTTGTGACACAAGTAGGGTTACTCCATGTAAACCCTAATGTGCATGGCTTTCCATATTCCATGATCCATGGGTTTGTAACCTCCATGGACTATCCATGGAGCACCTTATGGGTTTAACCCAATTCATATAAACCATTGATCATTAGCCCACTATACAAGAATAGATGATTTACACAATCAACCCCATATATTTAATTAGTCTCTTTTTGATCACTTAATTAATTTCAAATTAATTTTTTGATCAATACTAATTAAATAATATTATTAATATACTAGAACTTATAATATATTAATAAACCTTAAGTGTCATTTCTCTCATTTAGTCTATCCAAGTGTTGCAATGCCATGCAACCCAAATAGACCATGCCAACCGGGTCAAGTACATTCCAGAAATAGTTATGAACTTAGACACCTAATCCAACAGTCTCCCACTTGGATAAGTCTAATAACTATAACTGCAAGAATGACTTCAGGAACCGATCAGCAATCGTAGCTCTTTCAAGGTCTCGCGGAACTGATATGATGAGGATACGCCATTTAATATAAGTGATCATATAATCCTCTGTTCTAGATATCAGCCGGACAAATACATGGAACAATGTCTTACTTATTGTCCAGCAGTTTGTTTCCCGATTTCCGATTTTTTTGACATAGAACTCAATTGAACACATCAACTTAGTTCTGACCAGGCCCGGTACATGGGTCAACACAAAATCATCGAGGGGCCCAGATATCGCTTCTAATCCAAGAAGGAACAAATAAAATTCGACTCATATGCTTGTTCTACTACTTGTTGAATTATACACAAAGGCACGTTTTATAACATCGAGTTACCAATGTGTTTTCGTACAATCAATGCACAACCAACTCATAGGCAACAACTCATATCTCTAGGTTTGAAGACTTATATGATATTACCGTCTCACGATCACTCGAGATAAATTCCATGAAGTGATACAAGTGAGCGTGGGTTGAATCCAATACTCAGAACTTATGAGCACTCATGAGTGTTGTAGCAACACTTTGCTATGTCCAACATCTTAGACATCTACAAGCCAACTCATGACAATCTTGATTCATATCTACTTCCAACATATGACCGACTGTGGAGAGTTTGAATAATATGATATACGATAACATAATTATTCTGGAAGTCAAAACATGCAAAATGAAATAATAGTAAACGATTGACAAAAGATAGCAACACTTTACTTATAAATAAACAACAACTTTTATTCATCATCAAATGTCAGTTACACTTTACACATTTCAACGCTATCTAATTTCTAAAACTAATATCATCCTTCAACCCTATACGACTCGCATGTTGTAGATGCTTAACCCTACCCAGTCCCTTCATGAGGGGATCTGTTGGGTTCTCATCCGATGATACCGTGTTTGCCACGAGGAGTCCTTCTTCTATTCGATGTCTGATGAAATGGTATTCAGCAGATAAACAAGCATTGCATCACATACAATAGAAACCAATCATGGCTCTGATACCACTTATGGGTTTTGGCTATAAGAACATCATATGTGCTCATGCAAACCCTAATGCTTGGATTTAGGTTTCTCTATTGTACATGCGTTCATCCAAGACTTTAAACCCTAGATCTAGCATGTGATAATCGATATTAACATAAGAATAGGGTTTAGATCTTACCTTGATTGTTATGTAGCAATAACAATCTCAAATCCTCCTTGTAATGCCTTCAGAAAGCTTAGAGTCACAAATGTCACTCCTCTAATGGCTCACAAACACCAAGAGCAAGAGGACGAAGAAGGAGAAGAGGAGAGACACCCAAAAACGGATGGAAACCCTAAGGAATCAGTTATCCATGTTTTTGGTGCCCTAGGGGTCCTTAAATATGTGAGGCTATTAGGGTTATCTAATAAGGAACCCCTAATTTGATTGTTTAGGCCCTAAGCAGCCCATGGACTCCCTCCTTAGAGGCCTTGGACGATTTCTAATGGGTTTCCTCATAGAATTCGTCCACTCCATCCTCTATGGAGTCCATTAGCCCAATATTCAACTATCACACAATTGACAGTTCTAGTCCCCTTTATTTAATTAATGTCTTTTAGACACAAAATTAATTCTTATTTAATTATTGACTAATATTAATCAAACAATATGATTTCTCCTTTAATATATTATTCTCATAATATATTAATAAATCATAATTAATCCTCTCTCTCCATAATTCATCCTATCAAGTTGCTTTGGTGAAGGCAACCCAAAAGGACCATGCACCATCGGGTTAAGTACATACCAAAATAGTTATGGACTTAGACACTAATACAACATTCCCTTCATCAAAACTCTATTGAAGCACATCATCATGATAGCGACCCACCAGGCCATGCAAAAATAGGCTAGGCGGCGACGCCTCGGAACACAGGATTAGATATTGGGTGGAATCTATCACATGCCATCCTGGAAAGCAACGCCCATCGGTGCAGCTTTCCAATACCCACTCTTGGTCGGCTTACGGCGGGAAAGTTGCCTAGCAACAAAGCGGTATTAGCTAAAAACATTAGTGATGCATGCACCATTAGCAACATCCTCCTTAAACCAATCACAATCCATGGAAGGAAATATATGATGTATCCACCAATGAACATCATTGTCCCGTATTCGGACTGACACTCATTTCTCCTAAAGGAGGAGTCATCTCTCAAGTCTTACTATATAAGTCTGATAACCACACTTTCAAAGGTAAGTTCTCTCTGAAGGATGATACTCATACAATATCTCCCTAAAATATTGACTTGATCGTCGGAGCGTCCTCCTGGTATCTCCTCTTGGAGTACGGATAATGAGTTTGTCTCTTGTGTTCCAAGGCTCGATCGCACTGGGTAATCCCACTAGACTGTGACAACCCGAAATTTCTAGTTTACATTCTTCATTTTTATCAAAGTTAGCTTCGTTTTGCCATTTTATAATGAAGTATCGAGTCTAAAAGAGCGCTTAAGGTTTAGTATAATTGAAATACGCGTCGGAGGATGGGTTAGTTTGGGTGTAGCATTGGAAAAACGAGCCAAACACACCAAACCAGGTGTGTGCGGCCAGCCAGCCGCACACAGGCCAACCACACACACCTCCAACCGCACACACCCTCCTATATATATACTATCCTTGGTCATTTTGATCATTTCTTACACTCTTACAAAGCTAGGACTCGAAAATCCTCTCAAGTATCATCCGGAAAGGTAACATCTTTCACCAAGAACACCATGTTTTCTGGCAGCACACTCTTCTGGCAGCACACCTGGCCGCACACATGGCCGCACACACGTGCTGGCCGCACACATGGCCGCACACACACATATAGTGTGTATTCAGGCCATACACTCTCTTGTATAGCCTTTTAACCCTTCGTACAATCATTTATGGTTGTAACACTTCAATATAAGTATTTACTAGTCCCTAAAGTGGTCCCAATTCAATAGTTAGTTGTTCATAACACTAATTATATTCATATATGTATCAATATGTGCTAAATAGGATTCGCGTGTGTACTCAAGTCACCACTTGATACTTAGCAACAGATCCAACATTGTCATCAGAACCACTCACTACAGGTGAGTTCATACCCCTGAATGAACCTTTTAAATGTTTTTACATGTTTTATAGGGGGGGTGGAAATGCAAGTTAAACATGCCAGTTATCATATCAATCACATGTGATTGATAACCCGCATGCACAAGGATTTACCACACTATTAACTGTTTTACCGAGTTTGATATTATAAATGGTTTTCTAAAATGTTTCCACTTGTTCAAATCTCTTACTTATATTGTTTTATCAAAGTTTCATTTAAAACTGATTTATGAAAGGTTTCCAAAGAAATTCTAAAGGTTTTCAAACTTATTTTACAAAGGAATACCCAGTCGTGTTTTTCTTAAGTATAAAGTTTTCTTCCATGTTTTGATACCCCACTCGTTATATACCATTGCCTTGTTATACTTTCACTTAGTGGATACTTCTACTTAGTTAAATGATTATACTTGTTTACACTCGTACTTAGTGATACGCTTCTACTTCACTTATACTTGATATCGCTTCTACTTCACTTATACTTGATATCGCTTTTACTTCACTTATACTTGATATCGCTTCTACTTCACTTATACTCGATACACTCCTACTTCACTTGTTGTCGCTTCTACTTCGTGATACACTTATATTTGGTACACTTATACTTCACGATTCGGTTATTACATACGATTCGGTTATACATCACGATTTGGTTATACTTCACGATATGATTCCACTTGTTACACACTCAAATGTAGTTAGATGTATGTCTGTGCTTCTATAGATGCATATAAATAATGATTAAAGGACTTAGGAAGGCTTGTCCGCCCTATTTCCTTTTCTTCGTTGAGATGTGGTCTGGTGGGATCGGATGTCCATCCGAAGGTCGTTTGATTCATTAGTTATATATTATGTATACGAGCATAGCCATATAGGTTTGCTCTAGTCAGTTCAGTTATAAGTCTCTACCTCTAGTTCAGCACTTACATTAGAAACCCATTACCCACTAGAAACCCACTACCCACTGTTTGGAAGTCATTACCCACTATTTGGGATGCATCTTCGGGACACGGCCTTCTCCGTCGTCTAGTTGGTAACCAGAGTCTCCTGTAGGGAGAGCGGAAATTGTGTGTATAGATCTATACGGGATTGACACCCCCGCACCCTGACTGCTAGCTACAGTCCACGGCCCACCAAGCCAAGGGGTGACAAATGTCATATTTTATAGACGCTTGTAGGGCGCCTGGTACTCTAGTGTCGGTTAGTATGGTTACGAGTATCCCGGGTTACCTTATAATTCATGGCCTTAAGATAACAGTATTTCACCAGCAATTTACACTGTATGTTGGTAACTCATTCTCAGAGTCACACTGTTTTTGACCTTGCAAGTTGTATCTTTCATTTGATACTATCTGCGGTCTATATTCTCTGTTTTTGACCTTGCAAGATGTATCTTTCATTTGATACTATCTGTGGTCTGTATTCACTGTTTTAGACCTTACCAGTTGTACCTTTCATTTGGTACCTTCTGGGGTCTGTGTCTCCTTTTGGTAGACTGAGTCAGGCGTGTCGTTCATTCGATACTCTCCTGGAGTCTAGGATTCCTTTGCCTTAGTCAGCAGTCCTCACTGCTGAGGCATATGTTATTTCCCTGATTCTTCTTGCTTTCTTTAATAATCAAATTTAGTATTTTGATAATGATAGCGATTAAGGGAAAACTACTTTTACCACACTAACTCCGTCCAGTCTTGGTAGAAGACTGCTTTTATTAAAGAAAATATAGGATTTTCTGGAAAGAACCCTAATACACTGTAAATTCTTAAACTACTACATTATAAAGTTATTTGAATAAAATGTCACTAAATACTTATGAACTCACCAGCATTTGTAAAAATGCTGATACTCGCTTTTCAAATAACTTGTATTCTCGGGTCAGCATTAGACAGGTACATCCCCGGAGTTGTTGATGAAGAAGGGTTAGTACCATGTTGTATTTAGTATATTTGCTTGTATTACTTTGATACCCTGTAATGTAAACCATGTAAAATTATTACTATTAATGCAATGTTTTGTTGTACTTTGATTACTATAATACATGTGTTGTGATACTTGACATGACGTCATCCACCCCAGAATGTTTCCGCCGTTCCGGTTTTGGGGTGTGACAGATACCAACCCTAGATTACCACTTTGCATCACAACAGTAATTAATGGATTTGTTTTGTTGCCACATGTACCCATGGGGTAGGATTGTTTGGCATATATTGTACAATTAGTTGTTTATGGTATATACAAAATTTTAGGAGCATATTTTTCTCGTCCAAGTGAAAGAAAAAGTACCTCAGAATTTGACGTACACCGTACATGGGTTTTTATATGCTCTCGAAGTAATATTAATTTTAGCATAATTGTGTTTGCTAATATTGTGATATGTTAATTATATATATATATATATATATATATATATATATATATATATATATATATATATATATATATGTCTGTGTGTAGGGGGGAGATATTTACATTTTATCATACATTTGGTACACAAATACCAAATGGCATCCCTTAGGACATTGCATGTCCTAAGCTTAGATGGTTACAACAGTCTTGTTGCATGGCGGCCATTGATGTTCGGCATGTATGATTATTTTTTTACAATTAGCATTTTAACTATATTATACGAATATATCCCATATATGTCATTAAGTGTTAGTTTGGTATTTTAATAGGAGAATAATAAAACCATAGATACGTTGTAGCCAACTCCGGAGGAGTAGCGTGTTAAGTGGTGGTCGTGTAGCTCGGTCTAGATTAAGAGTGATGGTTTACCTCTGCCACCACTTGTCATGACACTTTCTCTCTCACCATCCCTAGAGATGCCACCTCCTATTCGCCACCATATAAGTAGATGGACACAACTACTATCACATAGTGGACCAGCATATATTACACCATGGCAAATAGAAGAAGCAGATAAGGACCAAATCATAAGGAAGTTTCATAAGGAACTTAAGGAACGTAAGATATTTTTCTTAATCTCTTTTGGTACTATAGAAGTAAAACGTATATGTAGATCATGTATCAAGGGCGCATTAGGGATACATACAGACCCTAACATACAGGCGCAACTGGGAAGAATGATGGGGCATTTTTCTCGGTGGTTGTGCGTGGTACACCTTGATAGCATGATGGCACATAGGATATGGCATTACGGGTTCCTCATATGGTGAAAGGTATATTATTTATATTATATGTTTACTATATTGTTGATCATTTAACAATGTATAACCATTTTTTATTTATTGTTGGGTGATGTTTGTGCACCCATATATATAGTAGGGTTCGCCCATGATGTCTAGGTACATTTATAATATCAATTTTCTACTACAATCTTGACCATTTAACAATTACTAACCCATTACTTATTCTTAGGATATGTTGATGGACCCATGCAGCAGAGTACCATACAGGAAGGTAATGCATGTTATGAAGCACCTTTACCTAGCATCATAGAGGCTCCTTGGTTAGCTTATCATACCCAATTAGTACACTTGATGGATATGCAATGACATATCAACCTTTCGATTTGGTTGAGCTCTCCCTAGTTTCATATGAGGAGGGGCCCTAGTTACGTGCATCCCCTCCTTTTGTACAACTGTATGGATGACAATATTATCACCCTATATAGCACGGATGATGATTCGATGTTGGTTGATCACCCTTTTTTCGTCCAGCGATCATTGATGGACTTTTGGGGGAATCTTTGGGGACTTTCACAAAGAATGGTTCGTGTGTGACATAAATTATGTTCATGTGCAAAACTTAGTGTGACATCCCAATTTTCAGAATGAATTTTTCATTCAATATAGAAAAAACACCCATTTTCATAAAGATATATTTATGGCAAAATTATTTATTTCATAAACCATAATTCAAAAATCAAAGTTATAAAGAAAAGCAATGTCAAATCTCGAATCATAAATCTGATGATGTGTGTATAGTCCCACCTTCGCCTTCCCACGAATTGATAAGTACTTGAAAAACATTTAATCCATAACTATAAGCACAAAGTTTGGTGAGTTCTCCAAAATACCACATACAGCACAGCACAGCTAAACATATATAATAGCAACGGGTATGTTTCAACCCAATAAGTCTGTATCAACCCCGAGTCCAAAGTGACTCAAATACAACGTATAAACATACAACAATAATCAAGTTTCTAGCAATACAAGTGACATGTAGTGCAATCATAGCAACTATGACATAAGTAATACAGTAAGAAAACTCACTTGGTCAAAGAGCTTAAATCCACTACTCGAAGCCCAATGAATCAGCTACACGAACCACCTAACCAAACAGAGACTAAACCTTAGTCTATAGCTCAAAACCCCTCAATTTGACCAGAAGTCAAACTGGTCAAAAGTCAACCCCCAGGTCAACAGGTATGCCACGCCTCCTCCTAGGTGCTTCGCTCCCACAACAGGATAAAATAGTCGGGCTTTTGTTCGAAAATATACTCGGATCAGATTTTTACGAAAGTGTGTTACGCCTAGGCCAAAATCAAAATTCCAAACGACTTAATCCATTAAGTCCAAGCTTCCATCTCTCAGATCTTGGCCTAAATGATGTCCTAATAGATAAAGTTTCCATCTTTATCTAGCCATGTAATAACCAAGGTTTTTGGGATAATATGATGTAGATTGTTATTTTGGTGTTAAGGGTATTTGGTCCTTTTGATGATAATTAGACTTATGAAATCTTTTGGGATATGTTATATGCATTTATCTTGTGTTTTGAAGCTATAAGAATGTGATATTTTCATTTAGAATGGAATGGAATTAATAAATGCAAGTTTATGATTGAAAGGCATTGAAAAAGGAAAGGAAAGTTTTTTCCAGCCTCACACGACGCAATGAGACGCTTGCCACGATGCGGTGAGCGAGGCGGTGATTTGGTGTTTTCTCCATCATAAGTCGTAGGCAACGTATGTTGGCTCCGCGGCGTGGTGTATGGTGCCACGGAGTGGAGGGAAAAATAGGTTTCCATGGAGAATGGTTGCTACGTCGTGGCAAAAATGGAGACTGCGGGTTCATTTAACCCATTGCGTTGCGGTGAGACCTTCGTCACGCTGCGATTTCAAGCAGTGATAAATTTTAGACTTCAGGCTCATTTGTTCATAATCGATCCCCATTTTCTCTAGAGCTCCCCATCCCCCCCCCCCCCCTCGATCTTGTGATTAAGAAGGCTTCAAGGGTTGATTTAACTTGCTTTGGACTAGGTAAGTGCATCTCAAATTCTTATGGAAGTTGTTTTCTCCATTTTCAAGCTTTTCGTAGCTTTAATGGTGGAGTTCAAGTTTGTGGCTATTAGTCTAGATTTCTTCAAGTGAACTTGATATTAATGTATGATTAGGTGTTTAAAATCTTAATCCATGGTTTGTATGAAGTTATAATGGTTAAATTCCCTTATTTGTTATAGGGTTTGAAACCCTAGAAATGGGAATGATGAAGAAGGTGTTCATATGTGATAATCTAGTTAGATTAACTATTTTTGTCAAAATATGGACTTTTGGCTAGAATCACTAGTAATGCCTTAATGAACTAATACATTTGTAAGAGGCTTAATGTATGTAAATGTCATAGGTTATGGCAAGGAAGGAATTGGAGCCTCTCAAGAGAAGCTTTGGAGAAGTTAGAAGTAGGTTGCTATTCCACAACAAAAGTGAGTTATACTTCTCTTTTAGAGTATGATTATATGATATAGAACATGTGCATGCATGTGAATGTATGGATGTAATTACCGATTACATCGTTGTTATATTGTATTATTATAAATAACGTGTGTTATGTTTTATGATGTGTGTGCTTGTGCATGCAAAAAGTTAGATTAAGGGATCCTTAGGAAAGATTGTGATTAGAGTCTTGTATGGAAACAAAGATGATAATGATCGGTTGTTTGTCATCCAGTATGTGTAGTTGCTTGGTTACTCATGTGACAAGTCATATACATGTTTTATGATTATGTTGTATTTATGTTATGTATAACTCACCAGACTTATAGTCTAACAGATATTGTTTCCATGTGTTTTACAAGTTCAGGTAACAAACCATAGAGTGTGAGAACTTAGAAGCATCAAGGACATCGGACTAAAATTTCGTTTCATGTTTATCCTTGTTTGTTTTAGTTATGGTTAATATATGAATTGGTAGCACTCGTTGTTTCTGGTAATACTTTTAAATGATTTTTGAAACTCTAGTTTTTAGTATCATGCATGTAAACTCTGATATTTTTTCCAGAATCTTAATGTGAAATGATTATGAAAAGTACAGGTTGTTACAATTCAAACACTCCAAACATACTAAATCTAAAACCGTAAGTCAAGAAATGTCCAAGAATGCATCTTTCTTCATGCTTGGAGCAAAAGATAGCATGCAAGAACTCAAATCTCACCCCAAAAAATTAGATCAGAAGCAAACATGACTCTAAGTTCATGGAGTTATCCAAACTCCATAGATCAAGTCATAAAGGGACCATAACTTCATCAAAATTTGACAAAAACACCAAATATACATAGATCTAAAGATGAAAACCTATAGAGCTTGAATTTTTATGACTTATAAGAGTCTAAAAGTGGTAAGAAGGTTGAATACTTCAGATCAAATCTCTCATGATCAATCTTTCTTGTTTACTTCACTCCGGAGCACCAAATGAGCACCAAAAACGGTTTTTAAGAGAGAAGATGATCTCAAAACCCAGGTTTCATATGGGTCATTCAAGAGGTAGAGGTTATAGAGGTTGAGAAATGACAAACCCTTGGAGTTAATACACCTTAAATAGCCTCAAAACCCTAAAAATACCTTCAGTCCAATGGCCCCTCAAGAAGCACTCTGCGCCTCTCCGCGTAATTCAGCAAATTTTCATTTTTTAAGCAAATGTGTTTAATGGCTTCCTGCTTTCATTGGGGAAAAAATCTCTATGGTTTCACTCCATTCATTTTCTCCACAATTTCTTAAAACTCACATCTTTCACTTCCAACTCTCCCACCACGATTCTGGTGTTCCCTATGGTGGTACCACAGGTACATCCCACAAAACACCCCAACACATGTTGGACTCTCTACACCTTCGAAGTTACAAGACTAGTAATGTAGTTGGGAGTTGTCTAGGGAGCAAAATCAAGAATTAACCTAAAAATTGAAAGGTGTTTTTGTCATTTGCAAATACACAAGATCAAGAGCAACTCCCTCTCCCACCACATTCCATATATTTATGTTTAACAAAAATTGCAACTTTCATCTTGGACGCCTAACGCAAACACATAACAACCTGTCATATGTCAGTAACAACAAACAAACGGAGCCAACAAAGAACACAAACACCCAAAAATCTAAAAACAAAAAAGAAAGCATGATAAATCGGAAATCGAACCACGTCCCAAAGAAAAGACAAATCTTACAATAACACCCCTCGGTTTTACTAGTTTATAAGTACCATCATATCCATCCAACCAACCAGTTACTAAAAAACCAAAAACCAACAAGACAGACGGACACTCTACCTGAAATAAATGGAAATCTGAGGAATATCAACATCATTATCCTCATCATCCTCACAAGCCACCACCACATCAAAATGCTTCCTATAACTCGGCAAATCCGCCTTCGCCACCTCCTTAGCCAAATTCACCATCTTCTTATCCATCCGATCCTTATGCCTCGGGAACATACTGTTAAACAACAAGCAACTCCCATACGAAATACTATAAGCATTCAAACCTTTATTCTTAAGCCACTGAAGAAGCTCACGCAAAGTCGGGTTGTCACGTAGGATCCACCTGTCCCACACAGTCCACGTCAGATCCTGATGTTTGATAACTTTCGGTGGGACCGGTTCCGCCATGGAAAACAGCGGGAGTGCCAGGTTGGCGAAAGTGTTGCGGTAGGACTCCACTTTGTGGTTCCCGGAGAGGACTTTGTAAAGCTCCAGACAGACAAATCCGGTGGCCATGGCGGTGGCGGTGGCTATGGCGGGGATGATTCTTCCGGCGATGAATTTCGCTTTCAGTTTATCGACTTCCGGGATGCTGTAGTTTCGCGCTCGCATGTTCGCAAGTCCCGCGATTAAATCCATGTGGTAATTCGTGTCATCATCCTACAAATTTTTAAAAAAATAATAATTAGAATTGAATCTGTCGAAGGAATTGGAATCAAGGAATGATAATTGAACCTTTTCGAACTGAATGGGGTTCATTCGGAAACCTTCTGGAAGCTTCTGATGGCAGGCTTTAAGTTTCTTGATTAAGTCAGTTATGACAGCTGAGTCATCGATGGAAGCGGTGGACATGCTGGTGGCTTTTTCGTCGGTTACGATTTTGACGTCTTTTTTGGGTTCGAAATCAGGGACGATGACTTTGCTGACGGCTTC
The DNA here is from genome assembly GCF_051521515.1 of Lactuca serriola. Taxonomy (NCBI): domain Eukaryota; kingdom Viridiplantae; phylum Streptophyta; class Magnoliopsida; order Asterales; family Asteraceae; genus Lactuca; species Lactuca serriola. The sequence continues at coordinate 161,969,191 of NC_136415.1, forward strand.
AGCGCATTTGGTGGGGGATTTGACCCAATCCGGAATCGGAATCCCGTATGATTCCGCCCGGAGAATGGAACCGGCTATTACGAAGTTGAGGTGGCTTTGGTCGTTGACTGAGAAGTTGAGAGGGCGGGGGAAACGTTTTGGGGCGGACCAGAATAGAGACCCGCTGCTGTTGACCGCATCTTCAGGGAATGTGAATGTTAGCTGTTTCACGCGGTTAGCAAAGTAGTCTTCAAACCTGGATGCGAAAAAAGTTAAATCAGGTGGTATTTTTACCTGAATTCTCTACTTAATTAATATATTATATGTAAGGGTTAATCATAAAAAGTAACCATGAAATAAGACTTGTCTATTAACACAATATGACTCGTTTTGCAATTGGATTTTGAAAAACCACTTTTTATGAAATTTGATTTTTTGGTACTTTTTTTGCGGGGAAAACAATGGCAAAAAAGTAAAACGGCGGAAAAAAAGTATAACAAATTTTCTGGTGAGGAAAACCGATGAAGCAGAATTTTACGGATAAAAAATCACGAAAATGATGTCGTTTTGCTAAAAAAACAATGAAAGTTTTCTAGAGCAGATCACTAATGAAGCAATTTCATGGGAAAAGGTTAGTTTTTGGCAGAAAACTATTTGCCAAAATGAGATGGCATCTGACGGGAAAAAAAATAGTCATTTTCAGCTTTCGCAAAATTTAAAAAAAAAAAATTTGTTGACTAAAAAATGTAAAATAAAAAAACTAGAGGGGGACCCTGATTTAAACAGCTTTGAACAAAATAAGACCTTATAGTTGTGTTTTTTTCCGGATTAAACCTCGACTTTATTTTTTTCATGAAATAGACCTTGCATTTTTTTATTTTTTCCGATCTGGCCCTTTTAGTCATTTTTCTCCAAAAAAAAGTTGTAAAATGTGAAAAAATTTTCAGGAAAAATTAAAAAACTAGAAAAATTATTTGAAAACATATAGAAGCTAGGAAAAAAAAAGACAAAGTCGAGGGCTTTTTCAGAAAAAAGTAAAAAATATAAGGTCTTTTTTATGAAAAAAAAAAAACAAAGATGAGTTTTAATCCAAAAAAAAAAAAAAAAAAAAAAAACATAAGGCCTTTTATGAGATTAACCCAAACAAAAATATTTCTTTCACAAACCACCCTTTTCATAAAAAAATTCTTTTCCGCTACTTTTTTTTGCAATATATATATATATATATATATATATATATATATATATATATATATATATATATAAAGGAGTATAGAAGAGAAGAGAAGAATACTTTAAGCGGGCCCACGTGATGCAATCCACAAACGACTCACATCTCTCCTTCTCCAGACATTCAAGAACCCGTTCCAAATTATCTCTCGCCTGAGCATCCCCTGCTTTCTCCATCCCAGCAGTATACTCCCCAGGATTCCCCAAATACGCATTCGCCTCCGCAGGCGTCTTCTCCAACAACCCCTCAAACTCCGACCTCGCCCAAGTCAAACAATGGTCAATATTATGCGGAAACGAATGCACCGTACACATCGGCGCCTGTTTCTCCGGCGGGTCCCGCGACGCCCCGTAGTTCTCAGTCAAATGCGGGACCACCATCTGCGTGTTACACTTCGCCCCCAAAGTCCCCGATTCCAGAAGCGGTTTCTGAAAATACAAACACCTCTGATCGATATAAAGCCGAGCAGTTACATTATCAAGCGCGTTCACCACCACACTTAGGTTTTCCCAGAAGGTGTCGTTGAAGACATTTTCGGTGTCGGGGCTGGCCCGGTTTTGGAGGGCTTCGATTTTGAGGTTTGGGTTTATTAAGGTGGCGGCTGTGGCGGCTACGGTTGACTTTGCTTGACCGATGTTCCAGTCGCGGAAGAGAAATTGACGGCTGAGGTTGCTTTTTTCGATGACGTCATCGTCTGTGATTGTGAGTTTTCCGGATGGGGAGCATGAGACGCCCATTAAGGCGAGGTTTTTTAGGAATTCGCAACCGAGTGCACCGGACCCCACTATGAAGACTTTGGCTTCTTCCAGTTTTTTTTGGAGTTTGGATCCGAAGACTGAGATTTGAGCATCGTATCGCGTGTTTAAGGGTTTTAAGTCATTGGGGTCTAAGGGTTCAACGGGAAGTGACTCCAGGGAGTCGAAATAGAAAAACTGTAAACAAAAAAAATTAAAAAATATATATTTCAGTTTCTGACCATTTTGCCCTTCTCCAGTCCAATGTAACAAACAAAGACAAAAACAACAATATGATAAATAAATAAATAAACTATGGTTATTCTTATAAAATAATATTTTTTTGTTTTTTCCGGATTAAACCCCCATCTTTCTTTTTTTCTGAAAAAGACCTTGTATTTTTTCATTTTTTCCAAAAAAAAACCCTGAACTGACTTTTTTTCTGATAACAAAAACCCTCAGCTTTGTCTTTTTTTCCGAAAAAAATCCTCAACCTTCTAACTGTTTACAAATAAGTCCTCAACTTTTTTCATTTTTCTCGGAAAAAAAAAAAAAACTCAACTATCTTTTTTTCCAAAAAAAAAACTCTCAACCTTTTTTACTGTTTCCAAATAAATCCACAACTTTTTTAGTTTTTCTCGAAAAACCCTCAACTTTGTTTTTTTCAGAAAAAAAAAAAAAAAAAAAAAAAAAAAAAAAAAAAAACTTAACCTTCTAATGGTTCCAAATAAATCCACAACTTTTTTAGTTTTTCCCGAAAAAACCTTCACATTTTACAGCTTTTTTCTTAAAAAATGACTAAAAGGACCAGATCAGAAAAAATTTAAGGTCTTTTTCAGGAAAAAAAGTAAAGTTGAGGTATAATCCAGAAAAAACACAAAAGATAAAGGTCTTTTATGAGATTAACCCTAAAAACTAACCTGAAGTAGTGGATGAAATTTCCCTGAACAAGCCTTCACAACCTCCTGTCCAACAATACCTCCAAACATAGCAGCCATGGGATTTAAAACAGCACGTGCACCAAACGCAAAACTCCTAACAATTTTCTCATCAATTTCATCAATCTTTCCATCTTTCAATTCTTCATTCATTTGATTAACCAAATTAATCATTTTCCGCGCATCTTCTTCCGATCCTGCCCCTGGATACCTTCCAAAATCGGAAACAAACTTATCCAGACCCCGAAACAACAAATGCAAAAACGGAGGCCGATCAAATTTCGAAAAATCACTAAGAAGAAACTCCCCGGGATCTTTAATTGCTTCTTCCAAAGGCTTAAACTTCAAAACTTTCGGTTGTTTTAATTGAGTGACAATTCCGCCCTTCTTATAAGCTCCATAATTTGTTGTATCTTCTTCAATGCTAAACGAATACGGTTTTGCATTTATGACTTTTCGGGGCTTTCCATCGTTTAATTCAGACATTCCATCAACTTCGGAAAAGACGACTAAGTCCCCATCTTGGAACTCGAGACGTTCGTCATCAACACTTGTGATGAGGGCTGGATTGTCATTACTTATAGATGCTATGATGCCTGTGTGTGGGTCCTCTCCATCTACATCAGACACTGTGAATTTAGGGCCGAAATCGCAAAAGACACTTCCAAAAAGACCCCTGACTTCGGATTTTATGAACGCAATTGGAGGGTTGTGTTTATGGCAGAAGTTATCAAACTCGATTGCTTTTGATAAACTGATGTCAGTGAAGACTACAGCCTGTAATAAGAATTGCAAAGTTATATAAACTTTTAGAATATGGTAAATTGGATAATATCCTTGTATACAATGGTATTAACTTGTGGCATTCATGATTAGAAGCAAACAAAAGTAAACAATATAGAAATGAAATCAGAGGGAACTAAAAACAATGAGTACCTGAAACTGAGATAGCTGATCTGTAGTTAATTCGGTTGTTAAAGTAGAGATAGCAACAGCATTGTTAAGTTCTTGCATTTTCTGGATGGAAGCAAGAGCTCTGTTCTTTCCCACATCATTTTCAGTAAAAATGAAACTGCCTGATAAATCCCACAGCTCAACATTTCCCTCATCATGCAATGTCACAGACTTGACACCAGCAAGAATAAGATTCTTGGCTGCAAAGTACAAATCAGGGCATAAATACAAGAAGCAATAGACAAGGCATTCTTACTTCCCTTCAAGCATTCATTTATTTAACTATCAATGATGATAAAAGGGTTATCAAGTATTTATATAAGCTCTCATCCAAATAGTTGCATAAATATGTCATATTAACTCAGCAAACACACATGAACATGTATATTAGACTCACCAACTTCAGCTCCAAGGCCCTGCATCCCAGAGACTAGAATGTTGGATGCAAATAGCCGCCTCATAGTCTCCCGACCATAAACTGCAAGCTGTCTGCTATGAAGATCTTCATCAATATCTGTTTGATTTGAGTCACCACCAATGGGCATTTTACCATTGGTGGTACCATTAGGGTTGTTTCCTCCTCCCATGGTGACAGCAGTTGAAGAAGTCCCGGTGCTTGTGGTGGCTGCAGCAGTGGTGGTGGCGGCAGACGAGATCAAGCTGTCAATCTTAGTTCTCTTGATCAATGATTCATCCACTACTACCTCTCCTCCAGCTGATCTCTTTCCAGGAAGCATAAAGTCCGATGGTGAACTGTGTGAAAACAATTTTAATCAGCAGAAGAACGAAATAAGTGACTTCTCAACACACACACGAATCTAGATAGATTAAGAGGTTCGTATCTTTTAATCTAGTTCATATAATTTCATTTTTCGTTAGGGAAAGGCAAATTGAACCATGCATCAATATAGACAGAGAAAACAGAGATAAAAACCTTGAAAACATATCTAAATTACTAAAAAATAACCAAAGCACACATCAACGAGTATTAACTAATGTTATTATGTTCGGAAAAGCTATTGCCGATGAATGATTGAATCAACGATTAAACCCCAACCATAACGATTTCACTTAAACAATCGATATACGTACGTGAACTGCGACGAACTGTTTGAAACCATTTCGAAACTAGGACCAGAAAAACACGCGAAATGGAAAAATCAATTCTCGTCGACTAAAAGAATCGTAAATATACAACAACAAACTATGCGTAGAGGAATTTTTGTGATATATAATATAGAGAATGCGTACAGAAAGAGATTAGAAGGTCGCATACGAAGAGTATAAAGCAAAGAATAATTTGATTTATTACCGATGAGATCTTTGAGGAGGTGAACTGTGAAGAAAGCTATGGGGGCTGGGTTTCCTTTTCGATTCTAGGGTTTGATGAATTGTGTTAATGTCGAGATGATAGTGACAATGGCGTGGGGGTTCATTTTAGGGGAAGAGGTGGCATTTTGATAACCTACACCAAAGGACCTCACGGCTGGCTTTGGGTATAAGCCTAGAATGGGCCAAGAATAAGACAAACTCTTGTTTAGTTATCTTTAGAAATGGTTGTAACTTGTAACATTGGGTTATATAAATAATTATTATTACTTATGAAATAACATTGATTATTTAATCATGGTTTAAAGATACATGATATTGTAAATTAAGGGAAAGGATCAAAGTTTATGTTGTTTGTAAATATGACCACCAAATCTAAAATGTCATGGGATTACATTATAATTATATCAGCAAATATGTTTTTCGAAAAGATTTGTAACTTAAAATGTTTAGGATTATGATATTTCAAAATAACTACTTAGAAAGTATATTCTGGGTGTATATTCTTCTAATATAAATCGGGCTTAAAGTGTTTGAGACTAACATTTCAAAATAACTATTTAGAAAATACACTATGGATGTATTTTTTTTTCTAACACAAATTGGACTTAAAGTGTTTAGGACTTACATTTCAGGCTCATATTTCATATTTTCATTTCAGATTTCAAAACTTCTTACATGCATATCTGTTGGTTAAGGTTTGGACATGCTTATCTTTACCATCATGGATATAGTTTATTTCCATCTAAAATTAGGTCATCTAGCTGAATCCAAAAAAGAGAGTTTTGCTAATGTCCACCTCTATTGTTATAAACTTTAAAAATAAATAAATAAAAATCAATCTCATAACAATTAGTTATATTAAAAAGATGACTCTGATCGTATTGAGTTCTTCTCTGGCGTCCTAAGTTATGTGGTAGGATTCATTTTTTATAAAACATTGGTTTGTTTGTAGCTCCAATATAATCAATCTTGTTGTGATTGGTGGTGTATTAATATGTATATATATATATATATATATATATATATATATATACTTCTAAAATTGTATACAACCATTAATCTTAATAGTTGGTGCCCCCTTAAAGGGAACTACTTATACAACATGTTCTTAGTAGTTTTCATGAATGGAAACCACCAAATTCATACCCTAACATGTTCTTAGTAGTTTTCATGGATGGAAACCACCAAATTCATACCCTAACATGTTCTTAGTAGTTTCCATGGATGGAAACCACCAAATTCATACCCTAACCTACATAGTGAGCATAACATTGAGTGTGGAATTGTGGTCCTAGTTTTTAACGAGGTTGAAGGAATGTCTTGTGGAGGTTAGGAAACTAGTTGTCATATCTAATATGGCCAATTATGTTGACATGGAAAATTTATTACCGAAAACTAATTATAAATTCGTGATTTAAGACTATAAAAAATCAAGTAGTGGAAGGTATATTCTTGGAGACATGTGAAGCATGTAGAATCTATGATTTCGAAAAGAGTTTGGCTATGTTTCACCGTGTAATTATGATTCATTGTTTAATGCGTTGATAATATTGATCATGATAACTAGTAAATGTAGTGCTTCTATAATGTGCATTGTAATGTAATGAAGTCTAATATTTTGAATGATATGGACATGTTATCAGCATATTAAAGGATGGTGTTGTCAATCTACAAGATATGACTTGTACATGTAGAAAATTATAATACCTTGGTATACCATGTGGTCATGAGATAACGACTGTGAAATCAACTAGGTTTACATACTTTCATTGTTTCGTTAATTATTTTTCATGCCTAAAGTTTATATAACTGTATATGGAAGGCAAATGGTGTATCCTCTTTTAAATTCGTTTGATGGAAAAAACCTAATGAATCGATAGTCGTTAAGCCGCCTTGATGGACTACCACCAAGGGAACTTATTATATGTAACTTAAGCATTTTGGGCATTCTCGTCGAGCATTTGAGTTCAATGAAGCTCTTGGAACTCATTTGGAGTATTTGGAGCATTTGGAGCAACTTAGAGCAACTTGGAGCATTTACAACAACTTATAGTGGAATTGAGCAACATGTGTGTCATGCTGTGACATCCCCGTTTTCACAGCCGGAAAAGACCGATTTGTTTATACTTATTTAAAAATCAGAGTATCCTTTTGGAGGATTAACATTGCGGAATTTGTTCCCATAAAACATGATAATGGTATTATCAAAGCTTTACGAAGAAATGTATTTTATTTATATTAAAACATTGGGATGTCATTGTCAATACAGAAACATAAGCATAACGAAATATTACAAGCCTTATAGTAATTAAACTAGTGATACTCCTTGAATCTCTCAGCAAAAGGTATCTTTAATATCGCTACCTGTGATACAATAAACTGAGTGGGTCGGGTTGGGAAACCTAGTGAGTACATATGATTTTCAACCCACAATAATATAATTAATATGTTTAATCATCAAACAATTAACTCAATTTCTCATCCCCATTGTCTTCTTTCTTCTTAAGGATTTACCCTAAGAATGATCTATGCTGACAGTACTAGTTCAAGGATTCCTTCATGATACTTGTCAGTAGGTATACATTCATTCCTAAGGATTCGTCCTAAGGAATAGGCATGAAGTCCACCATTTCCAGGATTTATCTAATAGGCACTAAGTCCATAGTTGCCACTATTATCTATTAGGCACTAAGTTCATAGTTATCAGTGTTTATCTAATAGGCACTAAGTCCACAATTGCCAGGGTTTATCTTCTTTATTGACAATATTATTTTAGGGAGTCCATCCACAATACATGTCCTAAGGAATAGGCATGAAGTCCACCATTTTCAGGGTTTGTCTAATAGGCACTCAGTTCATAGTTGCCACCGTTATCTATTACGCACTAAGTTTATAGATGCTAGTGTTTATCTAATAGGCATTAAGTCCATAATTGTCAGGGTTTATGTTCTTTATTGACAATATTATTTTAGGGAGTTCATCCACGATACATGTCAATAGGTTTTTATAGTACATCTGATGAACACTTAGTTCAAAAACACCTACAGGTTGCGACCATGCCAACGTTCTACTGCACTGTCTAGAATAATCTGTGGTTGTCACCTGTCACACCCCCAAACCTAGAACGGCGGAAACGTTTGGGAACGGAAGACGTCATGTATATTATCATAACAATGCATAATAGTAAAACAAGCAACAACATCCATTGCATTAATAGAATAGTTAATACATGTGTGTTTTGTGAATAGTTGTAAGACACCAAAAAATGTATATAACAAAATAAAAGACAAGTCTTGAACATGCTTCGTCTTCTCAAAAACCTGATTCAGTGTACCTGTCTACTGGTTTCTGAGAATACAAGTTATTTTGAAAGAGAGTATCAACATTTAAGTTAGTGAGTTCATAAGTATTTTAGTTTCAAGTGTTTGAATTTGTTTCATGAAAATGTTTGTATTGTCTAGTGAAAATGTTTGTATTTGTCTAGTGAAAATGCTTGTATACTTCCCACGAAATCCTATATTTTCTGCTTTAAATGAAAAGTAGTCTTCTACCAAGACTCAATTGTTTGTATGTTCTATTCTCTTGAAAATAGTGAAAAATGTATGTTTGTACTTGAAATAATATAAATATATGTTTTCCATATTGTAGAACGATCTTTACTAGAAAAATAGTATGTATTTCTCATGTGAGAATATCACTGTATGAATGTAATGGAATATGAAGTTTTACAGTAGTATTGTATAAAATATCATACCGATGCATTAACTACCTTGAAAACCAAACTGGTTAATTAAGGTTAAAATGTGATTAGGTTATAACCATGCTTGATTGACTAGTATAAGACACAACGTTCTTCAGGCGTCGAAAATGATATGACATTTGTCATCCGTAGACCTGCAGGTCCCACTGTAGCTAGCAGCAAGGTGTAGGATGGTCAATCTCGTATAGATCTATACACAAACTCACGCTCTCCCTCCAGGGGATTCTGGTTACAAAATGTGACATAACAAGGATATTGCTATGCCATGAAATAGTATCTCACATTTTAGTTATCTTGTTGTTGTTATAGTATCTAAGTTCTTTCTTGTTCTCGTAAATGAATAGTATAATTTGTAATGAATAGTAATAGTATGTATGTATTGATTTATATATGTTTCTCTGTTCTAGAAAATAGTATGTATTGATCCTCTAAACTATACCTATTATAGTTTACTAGTATGTTTGTTTGAAGTGTAAATGATTTGGAGAAAATACTCAATTGCTCAACATATGTAACTGAGTTAAGTATGTTCCTTGAAAATGGGGTTTTAGTATTCATGCATATATTTAGCAAGTATAACTATGATTTAACCGACAGTCGGACTAGTGATCCTACCATAAGCCCACAACCAAACAAGGAACAAGAGTTATGGTATCTAGCAATAGTCATAAGTCTGTTAATGCATACTTATACATAAATATGTACACGAATACGATTTTGATATAAACAGAAATCTAAAAATAGTTTAAAAGAGTTTTAATGTGATTTTAACAACATTTAAGCATAATAAATCCTTTTGTTTATTTGTTTCCACATGTAAATGATTAACACAATTATATTGTGTTCTACTTGTATTCCCCCCCCCCCCAAAAAAAAAGCATTTAAAAAGGTAAATTGTAGGGGTATGAAATCACCTTATGTGAGTGATTCGATTGAAGGTTCGATATAGGATGATTGTTTCCACTAGTTAGCTCCCGAGACAAAACCAAGTTCTAAATAGCAATTCATGCGATATATTGGCATGAAATTAGTGAATATAACATCAAAGGTGTTAAGAAAACAACCTAGTATGTAAGGAATACTTACAAAAGAAGTGCTAGAAGCGAAATCGAGTGACTGCTTGGAGTTCACGGTTGGGCTTCGGTGTTTACGGCCACAAACGGTTCACGGCCACTTGAAGATTCAAGTGTTTTCGGCTGTAAACTCAAGTATGTGCTCTTGGTGTTCTTGGTGAAACCAAGGAGATTCAAGGGTTTCCGACTGTAAACCCAGAAATGAGGGGTGTTTGATCGATGAAAAAAAGAACACTAGATGTTCTTATCAAGATCTGAAAGTGAATCAAATGATCCTCGGATGATAGTTAAGAGAAAACTATGGGTTTTCGGTTGAAGATCTTGAGAGAAAATTATTGAGTTTACGGCTAGAAGTGTAGAAGTGAGGATTATGTCGGTCAAACATATATATAGAGTAGAGTTTGCGGTCCAAAGGAGTTTACGGTCCGAAGTGAATTCACGGCCGAGAATGAGGTTCTCCATTGCGAGACCTTTACGGTTCCTTCGAGATTCCTCGGATTTTGACAAAATTTCCACACTCCATTTAACTAAGTTTTTAATATGCAAAGGTTATTAATCTAACCTTAAGATTACATCAAAGCACAAGTTTGACTTTTACAAGATTGAAATTACGGGTTGTCACATCATCCCCCCGTTAAAGGGAATTTCATCCCGAAATTAAGTCTAAGAGATACACATGGACTAAGGGAAAAGATGAGGATACTTATGTTACATTTGATCCTCCCGCTCCCAAGTGAATTCAGGTCCTCATTTTGCATTCCAGCGATCCTTCACTATCGGAATACGACTTTGTTTGGTTTGCTTGACTTCCTTATCCATGATCTCTACCGGTTCTTCCACGAAGTTGAGACTCTCATTGATCTCGATTTCATCGAGTGGGATAACAAGAGTCTCATCAGATAGACACTGCTTTAGGTTCGATATGTGGAAGGTAGGGTGTACGTTGCTAAGTTCTTGAGGTAGTCAGAGTTTGTAAGCTACCAGGTCGATTCAAGCGAGAATCTCAAAAGGCCCAATGTACCTTGGATTTAGTTTGACACGCTTTCCGAAGCATATCAAGCCCTTCCATGGTGAGACATTCAATAGAACAAGGTCGCCAACCTGAAATTCCAAGGGTTTCCATCTTTTGTCAGCATAGCTTTTCTGTCGGTCTCTAGAGACTTTCAATCGTTCACGAATCTGAACAATCTTCTCTGTCGTTTCCCGGATGGTCTGTGGACCCTTGAGAGTGTTGTCAGGAACTTGTCCTTTAGCTAGTTGCGTGTCACCCACTTCAGCCCAACATATAGGGGATATGCACTTCCAGCCATAGAGGGCTTCAATGGAGCAACTTCGATACTGGTATGGTAGCTGTTGTTGTATGAAAACTCCACCAATGGTAAATGGATATCCCACGCTTTACCAAAGTCGATCACACAAGCTCGCATCATGTCTTCCAATGTTTGTATTGTCCTCTCACTCTGTCCATCAATTTGTGGGTGGTATGTTGTACTCAAGTCCAGCCTAGTTCCCAGGGGTTTCTGTAGTGACTGCCAGAATCTTGAGGTGAATCTACTGTCTCTATCAAAGATAATAGATATGGGAACACCATGCATTCTTACTATCTCCCTAATGTATGTTCTGGTTAGTTTCTCCATCTTGTCGGTTTCTTTGATTTGTAGGAAGTGTGCGGACTTAGTTAACCTGTCAACGATCACCCAAATGGTATCGAGATCACCTGTTGTCTTGGGAAACTTGGTTATGAAATCCATTGTAATCTGTCCCCACTTCCACTCAGGTATCTCCGGTTGTTGTAGTAAACCTGAGGGCTTTTGGTATTCAACCTTAACCTTGGCGCAAGTAAGACACTTGCCCACGAAGGTAGCAACAACTTGTAACATCCCAAAAATAATGACCAAAAATTTCATTTTAAAATCATCAATCAACCATAATAAAGTCATACATAAATCCTTATATGAAATCAAGTATCCCAGAACTTCCGCTTGTTGTCAGCTGCTTTGGAGGGTTCTAAGATAGCTAGGGTGGTTGTTGTTGTCGAGGTAGGGACTCTGTGATCAATGAGTCGTTGTGCCAATCGTTTGGCACTGTCGAAAGTAGTGGGGTTTGAAGCTAAAACATTCTCCTGAAATGGAGGCACCAACCCCAAATGTACCTCTCAATCTTCTTTCCCTCAGTGGGAACCATATTGGGACATAGTGCTACCAGATTGTTGAATCTGGAAGTGTAAGCCACTATGTTCGAGTCCTTCATGGTCAGAGTCTAGGGTTCTTTTTCTAAACCTCTCCCCTCGGGCAGTATTCTTCAATCATCAGTCCTTTAAGAGCTTCCCAGCCCATATCATTTGCCACTATTAAAGTTAGTGACTTGACATGGCTATTCCATCACGTCAGGGCTCTATCACTGAAGGTGCATGCAACAAATTTGACTTTGCTTCCTTTAGTATAGGAACAAATCTCAAAGATCGATTCCGTCTTCTCGAACCATTGCGACAAGGCAATGACTCCACCAATTCCATTGAAGATTTGAGGTTTACAGTTGGTGAAGTCTTTATAAGAGCACTCTCGTGAGCGCACAATGACATCACCTGGTGTGGAATGAACGATTGTTCCACCTCCGCTAGTACCCTGGTTGTTGTGGTATTGTGACATGGTTGTTGCAATAGCCGCAACTATCGCAACATTAAGAGTTATCGTATCGAATTGTGGAGGAGGTGGTGTAGTTGGAGTTATCGGAGGATTGTGCCTTGTTGACTTACGAGGAGGCATCTTTCAACTATAAGTTTAAAAGACGAAAACAATGATAAGAATCCAATAGTGAAATTAATGAATGAGTCCCATAAACTAAATCGCCATAGTTCAATAACTAGTTAGGAGTGTGAGTTCCATAGAGTTCTAGAATTATAAGAATGAAAGTATTTGAACAAAGATTTCTACAAAAGATTAGTTGACTGCCAATATCATTGGTATTAAGGATGTAATAAGTTTGGGAAAAATTGACCTAAGAGTAGGTCTTACATCATATCAGAAGTAGTAAAATTTTGACAGCTTAGAGGTCTAGTTAAAGTACTTGAAAGACAGGAATATTTTACAGAAAAGTGCTTCATAGAGCACAGATAAGAAGGCTATTCCTTAAACCAAAAGAAAAGATGAGTAAAACATCTTCTAATGGCGACGGGTACTCCTGGGGCAAACCCTCAGTTCTGCCAGTTGACGTACTACATCCTGAAGATGCCGCTCATGTGCTCTTTGACGCACTCGAAGTTCTATGACTTCAGCTCGGGATGCAACAAGTTGCTGTTGTAGAGCCTCATTGGCTCTCCTAGCCCCTTCCATAGATTCTTCGAGATGACGAATACAGACCGTGTTAACGCCCGAATTGGCATCAACTTCCATAACTCGGTCGATGGCTGCCCGACCTTGTTCTCCATTCCGAGCAATCCTGCGGACCATAATGGGCAGGACTCGGTCAGCTGAACCTCCTTCACTGAGATTGTAAAAGCTTCGGTCTCCATTGAAGGGTAAAGGTTGACCCTGTTCGTCACTCCAACAATTTAAGTTTGTCGCCCACAAGGGTGTGGTACCTTGAAATGCAGGTCAGGGGTTAAGATTTGGGACTTGAACCTATTGAGGTAGGTTGTTGACTTATGGTTCAGGGTCAAAACCATCTGAAAAGCCTTCTGCAAGGTGATCATCCAAAGGGATTGGATGGTCATCTTCTGGCTCTTCTTCAAGCCATCCAACATTGCCTTGGTTTAGGAAGTATGGATTGCCATGAGGATGGAATCCAACCATGATATCAATGCGATAAAAGGGGTATAAGAATCTTATATAAATAGTCGTACTACTTAAGATAATTATAAGATGATCCTTACCAGTTACTTCAATACTTGCATAGTGCATACCGGTTATATGAAATCAAAACAGGATAGACCTTCGAATAAGTAACCCTCACTCCAAATCCACAACCAAACAAGGAACAGGAAGTAAAGCAAAGATCACAAATTCTAAGTCTATGACACCTTAGTCTCATATAACCTTAGTGTATCCACTTAGCAACTATTGACCTACTAGTAAAGACCTTTTTAGTTCTCAAATAACTAATTATAGTAACACAAAATACTCCTATAGTATTTTAAGTTTATGTTTTGTACTAATGTTCTCATTGTAGTAGTGTTGGTAAGTTTATAGACTTGTTGTCACATCACAACCATTCTTGGGCATATATTAATCACTTCTCGGACTGACATAGTTGATCAGGCTATGTCATTCCTAGAACTGACCATTCATCCCCAAGCCTACCTGTGATGTTCAACAATCGTAATACTTTTGTTCTGTCTTAGTGACACTGATTTTAGTATGAATGTAGGTATGTATACTTCGTTAAATATTTTATTATTTAAAAGTATAAACTCTTGGTCAGAGTATTTTAATCCCGTTGTGTTTATAGTTTCTATATCTTTTATGGGTTGATATACTCGATTCACTATAAACAATGCTCTGATACCAATCTGTCACACCCCAAAACCAAGAACGGCGGAAACGTTCTGGGGCGGAGGACGTCATGTACAGTATCACAACAATGAAAAGTAGTAAATAAGCAACAACATCATCCATTGCATTAATAGTACAATTTCATACAAGTGTGTTCTTTAATAGTAGTAAGACACCAAAAATGAATAATCAAAATAAAAGATGAGTCTTGAAGATGCTCCGTCTTCTCAAAACCTGGTCATCGGTACCTGTCTACTGGTGACCTGAGAATACAAGTTGTTTTGAAAGAGTTGATCAAGATTTAAGTTGGTGAGTTCATAAGTATTTAGTGTCAATGTTTGTATAAGTTTGATGAAAATGTTTGTAATTCATCAATGTAAATGTTTGAATATGTTTGAAAACTCCTAGAAAATCCTATATTTTCTACTAGTATAAAAAGTAGTCTTCTACCAAGACCCGACAGTTTCATGTGTTTGTTTCTCTATAAAGGGTGGATGCTTTTCCCAAATATGACTATCATTACCAAATTATAATTTTATATTACGCTTTATGTGAGAAGATCACAATTTGAATATAATGGGAAAATGTATGTGTACTGCAGTATTATTTGTATTAACTACTGAAGTAATAACTACCATAAAACCAGTGGTTTAATTAAGGCAAAATGTGATAAGATTGTTACCATACTAAACTGACTATAACACGACGACGAAAGACGTCGGAAGAAATGACATTTGACACCCATAGACTTGCAAATACCACTGTAGCGAACAACAAAGGTGTAGGATAGTAAATCCAGTATAGATCTATACGCAAGCTCACGCTCTCCCTCCATGAGATTCTGGTTACAAAACGTGACATAACGAAATGGTCGATGTGTCATGAAGTAGTATCTCACATTATGTTATCTCTGAATCTTGTTATAGTATACTTCTTATAGTAGTATTCTTTGTATAGTATCCTTTGTATAGTATTCCCTGTTATAGTATTCTCTGTCTAGTATTCTCTGTTATAGTATTCAATGTTATAGTATTTGTATATGATAGTATTCTCCTAAACTATACCTATTATAGTTTACTAGTAATTTTTGTAGTTTAAATGGATGAAGGTATACCTTTGCTACCCAAAGGTATTGAACTGACTGATAGTACTTTTATATCTACATATGTATACATAATATATATCTAATATTTAGACGACCTTCAGACAAATAACCGATACCCTAAGTCCACATCCAAACAAGGAAAAGGAAATAAAGCGAGTTAGGAGTCCTAAGTCCTTTAAACACTATATGTATAACTATACATATATAGACATGATTTCGACAATATATAAGTTTAAAAGAGGTTTTGTAATACATTTTAAAGAGTTTAACAATAAATATTAATGACTTGATGTCAGTTTATAAAACGATTTAAGCAGTTTGATTGATAATACAGTTTTAAAGTATAAGAAATCATCTGTTTAAAACACAGTTTGAAGTATATGAAATCATTTGTTTGAAACATAGTTATAAATCACATGTGATTGATTATATAACTAACATGTTTTCTACTTGTATTCCCCCCCTAAAAGCATTTAAAATCATTTAAAATATAAGTTAAGGGGTATGAACTCACATGATAATGAGTGATGTGAATGAAAGATCGGTATAGGATGCTAAGTGTCAAGTGAAGACTTGAGCACACACGGATCCTATTTAGCATATAATGACACATATATGCATCTAATTAGTGTTTATAACATCTAATCATGAAATGAAACAACCTTAGGGACTAGTAAACACTTGTTTTGAAGTGTTAAACCACATAGGGTTGCATATAAAGGGTGTAGGGCCTCACTTTGGAGTTTACGACCCAAGTGTAAACATCCCCATGAGTCCACGGCCCATGGGTTTTACGGCCCAATGAGTTATGGCCGTAAACTCATGGTAATTTGTACTTATGTGTGTTTTAAGGTCTTACAAGTCACAATGAAGTGTTCTAGACTTGGTTCCAAGGCTTAGGAAGAGATTAGGGCTCATTTGCACCCTTAATTAGGGTTTACGGCCCAAGGAGATTGCCTTGGCCGTAAACTCTCTTTTGATCTTGATTTCATGTTGTTTTCAAGGTGTAAACTAAGTGATTCAATCATATAACATGCCAAGGCAAGAGTACTTACAATATAGAAGTTTGTAAGGGTGATTAAGGTCCAAAACACTAGTGTGTGTTCTTGGTGATATGAAGAACACTTGAAGATCTATCAAAATGGAGTGATTTCATGGATGAAATCAATGATCCTTACTAGATAAAGTGTTGTAACAACAAATCAAAGGAATGAATTCTTACATTTTTGGAAGATCAAGATGAAGAACTTGATGATACTTGAGAAAGAATGGAAGTTCTTTGACTTGAAATGAAGGAAATGATGAAAATTCATGCATATAGCATGAGTTCACGACCAATGATGAGTTTACGGCCCAAACTCATGAAGTTTGGCCATAAACACCTCATAATGGGGTTTAAGGCTTGATTGTTGCACATTAAACACTAGAAGATACTTCATAACACTTGATTCTTGAATGCCATATGATTAAAACACCCAAACAGACTCTAACAGTGCTAAAAGTTAGCAGAAATAAGTCTGACCGTGATTGTACAAGATAGAAATTTCAGGTTGTCACACGTAGTGATTCCTTCATGATTGCTTAAAGATAAGGAAAGTTTGGTATGTTTGATTCTCGTAATAGTCTATCTTTTCCCATAACTTTCTCAATTTTGTCACCAACTTTTTTCATTATATGGGGATGGTTTACGAGTTATGCCAAAGCCCACTCGGTAGTAATGGCAAAAGCATGTTCATGCACTAAATATATCATGAAATTAAACACATATATGTTCGTAGATGCAAATATAGATATAACAAAGGTTGACATATGATATACTAATGTTAATTACCATAATGAAGGCTTTAATGTTGTATATGCTCAACTTTATCTCCATGCTCTCATCTAATGACATGTCGAGTAAAAGGTCAAGCAAGTCCTTAACTTCTGCCTTCTCGTAACTCTTCTTTCTTGCCTCTTCACGCTTCTGCATGATCTTTTCTATCATTTCGTCAAATCTTCCACGAATTTCCTTTGACCTTTTTCCAATTCCTTGTACATCTATATTCTTAAGGAACCATATATAATATGAATTTTAAATGTAAACATGAGTTCGCCTATATCGATAACTATGTTCTTTATGTCTTATGTATCGTCATTTTCACCTGAACACCTCTTGCTCATAAGCATTCATGATATAATATTGTTCGCTATCTTTATAACCCCCCCCCCCCCCCCCCTCAAGTTCTACCGATTCCCAACTTTGGCTTTCTCTGATAAAAATCTTAAAAAGCGATTGATTTCTTCGTTTTTGACTGGATGGAGGGAATCGAGTGTTTTTAGCACTGAGGAGTTCTGAGACGACTATCTTCTTTGAAAACTTCTAATAGGGTCCATAAGTAGCAAAAACGACTGGATGTAAGTAGCAATATAATCCATGGATAAGTTATATGGTCTATCTAAAAAGACATTATCATACGTTTTAAACAATGCTTTCCTTGTTCTCGATCTAAAGGGTGGTTGCCCTTTTTCCTCTCTATTGAAATCGAAGTCCAATTTTGACTTTTTCTGTCAAACATTGTTCTTCTATGCGATGATTTCATATGAGAGAGAGATACCTTTTATATATTAAATAATTATAATTTCTTTTATTATTTTTTTAAATAACCAAAATCTTCATAAATGGTCCCTATTTTATGAAATGACGGAAATCTCTTTCTATTAACAACCAAAAGTTGACGGTGTCAGCTAAAATGACAATTTATTACAAGTTTTGAAACCATATAGACCATCTATTAGGTTTTTTGAATTTAGAAACTAAATTTCAGATATTATAAAACCGAGTGCACCATTTATGAAGTTTTGTAAATATTAAAAAAGGGGCATTATTTGAAAATTTGATTGAAAAACGATCTTAAACCTTTTCTACCGGATCACATAGTTCTTGCTTAAAAAGATTGGTCTTTCGAATAAATCGAATTGGATTTTTTATCCGGCCCGTGGTTTGGTAATATTTGGGTTTCTAAAACGGCCCAACCCATTTACAAGCCCAGTAAACCAAATAGGTTTACAAGTGATATAAGCCGATCAACTAGGGTTTACCGGCAGAGCTGAAGGAGAGAGTGGAGCAGTAAGTGCAGAGGACCGCCGCAGTTTCGCCGTACATCTATACCGGAGATTCCCATCTCCTACACCACACGCCGCAGCCATGGTGCAATTTCTTTCCTTCTTATTGAAATTTTATCCATTAGTAATTCATAGAAGTTTGCGAGCTGCGATGTTCGATTTATTTGATATCGGTTTTTCTTCTACGTTTCTCGCCATTAAAGCTTTTGCGATGATCTTCAGGCTACATCATTCACGTTTTATTGTTTTAGTCATTGAACTATTTACCCTGAAACACCTCAAATAACTTCTATATCTATCTAGGATGTTAGAAGAATCAGTCAAATCCAGTGTCTGTTGTTTCGATCTTGCTTAAATTAGCAGTATAATACACAAATTTAGTTTCTAACATATGAATTTCTGGTTCACCTGACTTTTAGTAAACCCTACATCAGTCGAAATGAGGCTATAGTTTTCGCAATATAGTCGTGATTATGTTGACTTATGTAGCATGTTTAATGGTGTTTTTTTTCTGTATCGAAGGCTCGAGGATTGAAGAAACACATGAAGAGGCTCAATGCCCCCAAGCATTGGATGCTTGATAAACTCGGTGGCGCTTTTGTAAGTACACTCATAAACAGTTTCTATATCTGATTCTTTTCTGTTTTCTACCCTCTTCTCGATTGATAACATGTTATTTTAATTTTCTTCAACTCAGGCTCCTAAGCCGTCATCAGGACCTCACAAATCAAGGGAATGTCTCCCATTGATCCTCATTCTGAGGAACAGATTGAAATACGCTTTGACATACCGTGAGGTCCAATCCATTCTCATGCAACGCCATGTTCTTGTTGACAACAAAGTCAGAACTGACAAGACTTACCCTGCTGGTTTCATGGGTAAGTACACAAAATGTCCATATTACCCTCCTGTAGCTTCTCCAATTCATCGATCTCACCCTATGTTTTCTCATCAGATGTTGTCTCAATCCCCAAAACCAATGAAAACTTCCGTCTTCTATATGACACCAAGGGTAGATTCAGACTCCACTCAGTGAGAGATGAGGAAGCCAAGGTTAGTTCATATTAATATATGACTATTTTCATACTTTTTTAAAATAATTAATTAAAGTTTTATTTTTTGCTGTTGTAGTTCAAATTGTGTAAGGTTAGATCAGTTCAATTCGGGTCAAAAGGCATTCCATACATCAACACATATGATGGGAGAACAATTCGCTACCCGGACCCACTCATCAAAGCAAATGACACCATCAAACTGGATTTGGACACCAACAAGATTGTGGATTTCATCAAATTTGATGTTGGGAATGTTGTGATGGTGACAGGTGGCAGGAACACAGGGCGTGTTGGGATTTTGAAGAACAGGGAAAAACATAAGGGAAGTTTTGAGACTGTTCATATCCAGGATTCAACGGGTCATGAGTTTGCGACCCGTTTAGGGAATGTGTTTACTCTTGGAAAGGGGACAAAGCCGTGGGTGTCGCTGCCCAAGGGCAAGGGGATTAAGTTGACTATTATTGAGGAGGCTAGGAAGAGGCAGGCTGCCCAAGCTGCCCAAGTTGCTTGATTTTTGTGTTGTTGATTGTTGGTTTTGTTGAGACTTATATGGTAGTTGTTGGATTTTAGAGGTGGTTATGTTTTTGATTTTGGTACAATTTTGAATGTTTGGGTTTTGTTTGTTGGGTTAATTTGATTACAAGTTGGAGACTTTGTGTTTTTTGGTTTTGACTTGTATGCTTTTTGAATCTTTTGATGCATACAACAAAACTTTTTTTACATCTCATATTTGAACAAGGAAAAGGAACTGCAAGACTGAAAAAACTTGGTTTTGAAAAAAATTATTTTTTTATTTTCTCGACTTTTTCAGGTGAAAAAAGTTCTTGAAAAATCTCTACAAACTCAAGCTATAAAAAGTTAGCTGACGATGATTAACAAATGTACTTGATGGATAGCAATAGTTCAAGTTCAATCTAAGGTTTGGCGTTTCATGATGAATTTTATGATGAACATATTTGGTTAAAGCCGTTTCATGATGCATCCTGAACCACTTGTCAAGGATATAAATAAAAGATGTAAAGTTAAAACACAAACACCACTTGAAGCTTAGAATTGTTGTAGTGATGTGATAAACATAGATCCATGGAGCTTAGAATTGTTGTAGTAATGTGATAAACATAGATCCATGGATAGATCTTGATGGTTTTCTTTTAATTGCTTTAGTTGCTATGTTTATGTTTTGCTTTAGGTTCAACACTCAAGATTCTCCTTGATCAT
This sequence comes from Lactuca serriola, assembly GCF_051521515.1. Taxonomy (NCBI): domain Eukaryota; kingdom Viridiplantae; phylum Streptophyta; class Magnoliopsida; order Asterales; family Asteraceae; genus Lactuca; species Lactuca serriola. The sequence continues at coordinate 161,990,165 of NC_136415.1, forward strand.
TGTATTTTGATCGATCGAATAAGAGCATATATACTAACGAGTTGGATGTGCCAGGTTGTCACATAGCGGCCTCGATTTGGACATTCATTGATGTTGGAATGACGGTAGTGGCATAGGGAAATATGAGTTGGAATCAGATTGGTTCTCGTCAAACTCAATATTTTGGTCTGGAGGATTTTTCTAGATCGATTACCGACTAATGTTATATTATGGGAGAATGTCACTATTGTATAAGAAAGTATTTCAAATTGTTTTAATGTCCTTTAATTATTTTTCTTGTTTTATGAGGGAACAACGTAGGTTCTGTAGGTTTAAAAGGCCAATTTGAAGAATCTGAAGGAGTAAACCGGTTAACTCTTTGCTGTGTCATTTGACTTTCAAAAGTCCAAGTTTTTCTTTATCGACGTTTATAATTCCACATGACTTAAATTTCTTCCCATGCCAACAACTCCATCATCATTGTTGTCGACAATGGTGTTTCGCACTCAAATTTCTCTTATGGGCACTTGTTTTGTTTTGTTTTTTTTGAAATAAAGTCGATAGAGCTCCATTGGAAATGTTGGTGTCCCAAATAAATTTTTGATCAATTGAAACAAATGAGTAGTCAATATTTGAGGACCCGAGCTCAAATTCAAAACACTCATCTTGGTTTCCATCCCCAAATCACAAAACCCCGGTAAAATTTGATTCCATAACACGGAACCTATTTTCACAGCCAATGTTAAACATTTAATCCAACAAATTATTTGAAAATTAGGTTCCAAATTGAATAATTTAAGGGTTTTGGAGGTAAAAAGAAATAAACCTGATTTGAGTCGAAGTTTTGAAAAGCAGAAGTCAATGAACAATGCCTAAGAGTTGGTGATATGGGTTTGGAGACACAGGGATTCAAAGTTTATGACGTAATCGGCGATGACAGATGAGGGTGAGGTACCAACAAGATGGGGGTGAAGGGTAAGGTGGTGTAGATAGTTAGAAATAGAGTAATTAGAGGCAAAGTTAAGGAAAGTGGAGATAAGTGGTAGATGGTAGGCAGTGATGGATGGTGACAAAGGAGGTGTTTGTTGGCTATGGTGATGGAGTGTGTAGAAAGAGAGATAATACAAAGGGTAAGGATGAAGATGATGGTGCATGAAGGGGAGGTTGAAGATGTGAAAATGGTGGTTGGTTTTAGAAGACTAGTGTAAAAGATTGAGCCATCAACAACGTGGGCGTAGAGAAAGAAGCGGCAGACGATGGTGGTGGAAAAAGTGGAAGAAATAAAAATTGATTAATGGATTTCAGAGGATGAAGCAAGTGTACAATATCATAATGTATCCACAGGGTGTTGCAGAAAATATACATGTAGAATCTAAACTTTTGTCGGGGTGACGGTCCCTCTTGTGGGGTGTCATTCTGTATTTGCATAAATAACTTATAATGTCCACATCATCAACCAGTTAAAACATGACAATACAAGTTTATTATGATGGGTAAAGGACTAACTTAACAACTTAACAAGTAAACATATACTTAATTTCCATAGAGTACAAAAACAAAATTTTTTAATAGAACTTTAAAAATAAAAGAGAAAATTTTGTAAGGCTAAATTAATATTTCCCTTACATTATTTAAAAGGAGTGTTGATGTGGACACTTATGTGTGCCTTATTTGCGATTATTGTCTTGACACTACAAATAAAATGACATTTAGTGGCATAGAAAAAATGCCACTAAAAACAAATTTGTTCATCTGTCTTGCGAGGCCTGTAAAGGCCACTCTGGTCCGAATTAGACAAAATGACCACAAGAACAAAGTTGTAGGAAATCGAGTCTAGTATTAAAGTTGTATTTTTGAAACATATACTTTGTTTGTTAATTGCTTGTTATGTGTGGTTTTTAGGTGAATCATTGAGAACTTCAAGTAAGTTCAAGACTTGGAATAAAATGAGAGTCTCATCAAGGCTAAAAGGTGACTAATGTGCATAACTGAAATGTGCAATTCGTAAATGGTGATTTGATTCACATTAGGATGACCTTGTCATTACTTGTGCTTGATGATGATATGATATTTTTGATGCTACCGTATGCTTTGTGCTATTGTCATATTATGGGTTATTTTCTATGATGCTTTCACTTTGATGAATTTGATATATATGACAAACTAGTTTTTGGGAGTGAGTAAATAATTTTCATAACTTTAGTGTATAATCAAAAACTACATCTCATAAGTGGATTGTAAATGGAAATTAGGATTACGCTAGAATTTCTAAATGCTTGTGATAACTGTTTATAAATATGTGTTTGCATCTTGTGTATGGGTATGCCTTGGAATCTGCTGATACGGTGTTATGCATGTTATGTGTTAGTTGTAATTGCATACGATTGTGATGTTTAAAGAATTGGTAGTCTTATGCTATAATATGTTGATAATATGTTAACTTTTGTTACATGCTTTATTGCTTGTTAAAGGTAGTATGAATAACATGTCTATGTTGAAGTAAGTTTAGGTTGAAAGAGCTTAAGCCATATCGATTGTAATTTGAAAGATCTCATCGGTTTGAATTAACTAATTTGTAATAATCGGTTGAATAAAGTCGATGACTATCATTATGGTAAACTGAAATGACTAATGTGCCTTTATTTATTTATTTATTTGATTATTTTTGAAATAACTAAAAACAATACGTTGAAACTTCAACATAAAACCTTACTTATAGTGCATACATATTCTAACTCATATTAAAAATAAAAACTTCCATAACTACTACAACCACATGCATTGTTACTAACAAAATAAAACCACACAAAACAACACATGTAAAATACCCACCAAGTACAACTTATTATGCTAAAGGTACAAATCAAACACCCTCCTCAAGAAGCATCTGATTAAAATGCCACACCCCTGCATATTCAATTAAATTTCATAACATTAATATCATCACATAAATTAAAAGCCACAATTTTATACTCAAATAAATATTTACCATGGCCTTTTCCAACTCTTCTTAATTGAGACACATAGTCTGAAATTTTCTTTATTGCTTCAACCTATCACAAAACAATTCTAATTCTAATTAACACAATTTTCAAATATAAATAAATAAATAAATATTTATGAAAATCTTCACCTGTTCTACTAGAAATTCACTCTCAATAAAATCTGCCAGTTGTGGATCATTGTTTGTATCGGCCACCTTTTATTTCAAAGATTAAAAATAAAAATAAACAAATCAATGAAATTATATTGTTATTTTTTGCATTTATAAAGAAAAAGACTCTTTAATAACATACCCTATGCAAAGAAAGAAGTTTTTCATTGACTAGTTTCTCCAAGGACAATGCTAACTCCATTGCTAATCAAGATCAAAAGAATAAAATCAAAATATGGATTAAATATATATATATATATATATATTTAAGTTTAACAAGTGTTAATTAATTAATTGAGTTAATATTTGGTTAATTAATTACCATATAAAGCATCTCCCTTTTCTTCATGCTCAAACTCTGAAGGGGGCCCAACTATGGTATGCAACTTTACTCTTCCACCACGCATATTCTACACATGAAAAAAAGATTTTAAGAAAAATGTGAAAAAGATGACATGAAAATGTGTGTGTGTGAGAATAACCTGATATTTCATTAACTTTTCTGCATGTTCTCTTTCTTCATCACTTGATTCCTTGAAGAATCTAGAGAGAAATGAATCAAAGTTTATAAGTGTGTAAAGATTTGTATGAAAAGATTAATGGGGATTTGAGTTTATGTGGTTTGTTTTGTACTTGGCAAAGCCTTTCATGGCTACATTGTCTCGATCAAAGTATGCATACAGAGCGTGGTAGACGTAGGAGACATTGTATTCAACACTGCAGCATTAAGAAGTAAAGAGTTAGATGATTGTGACCTGTATAGATGATTGTTGATTGCTTCTGTAACAACAAGGACTATCAACTATGCAAGTTTTGAGTTTTAAATCTTTTGATTCGTTATAGTGAATCATTTTCTTTTCCATTTGGTTGGATTTTGATGGAAATAATAAGCACTACCTACCATTTATGATTTAATGACAAGAAAATTAAATGATTATAAACATTATTCTGCTTCTTTCATCCTTTCATCCATAATATCTGTAGATCCTCATCAGAAACATAACTTAGATCAAGTATTTGACCATTAATACCTTTGTAACATTGATCCTAGTTAATTATCATCATTTTCATTCAGTTATTCGATTTTTCCTCACGCATTAAATGTGTATGACTTGTAGTCACCAATGAAGCATAATATTCAATAACAATCGTCACAAAAGGTATGAAGAATTTCACTTTACGCACAGAATCATAGATATAAGCAGATATGGACCAAACGACACGATTATACAGCCTGACAGCGAAAAAACATCGAGAAAAAAGCACAAATTAACAAATATAATTATAAAACTTACTTGATTTGCTCGTTGATGGCAGCTTCACAATCATCGAAATAGTTTTGACGTGCAAGTGAGGTCTGAGGAGATATCGGGACTAGGAACTCCTCCTTCTTCACTTCTTCAAACGGCTGAAACAGCACCCCACTACTCAACACCGGAGTCTTCTCCTCCACCATCGAAGCACAATGAACAGCTCCTCTTCTTACCTTTGACATCAAGCTCAAAACAGAGGATGGCGACGATGAAAAACACGGAATTTTCACAGAGCCAATCGTGTTTTTGGGTACCAAATCCAGATCTACATCTGGTTTCTTCAGCAGAACCCTAGATGATGATGAAATGGCTGTGTTCATCGACATTGTTGACGAATCAAAAGGTGAAAATGTGTGTGTTTTTGATGAGATGAGACTGAAGCTGAAGGTTGAAATTTAAAAGGAGGAGCCAAGGGTTCACGAGAGAACAAATAGGATACGGGTTTTTATGAGCCGTTGAAAGGTGAGACACGTGGACGGTTGAGATTAAAGTGTAGGTACTGGCGTGTGGTGGCCTCACGCCTTATCTGTAATCTGGTGGAAGGTATGGAAAGATCAGCTCCATGTCATATTCGTAAGGAATCAAACCTAAATTTGTATGCTTTCACACCACTAATTTTATAATATATTAAATCGATTAAATAAATTTAAATATTTATTAAAATGCCATTTTTATATGAAGATGAATGTTTATTTGTTTGGTTTAACTATTTGTTGAAGATGAAAGCAACAAGAGCAAACTCAGGTAATTTTATCGATATAAGATAGAGAAGGTAGATGTCGACAATTATGTCTTCAGAAGAAATAAAACAATAAGCAATCTCTAGCATGTATTGACAAAAACCTGAAAAAGATACAAACAAGTGTGTCACTTTAACTATTTGTTGTAGATTAAAGGAGATAAAAATGGAGAAGATAACGGCAAATAGTTATTTAGCATATAGATTTAATGATTCACGGACCTAACATACAATAAGCAAAGATTTAAGGACCATTTGTGCAATAAATCAATAATCTAGACCAAAACCATAACATTTGACATCCCACATGGAAGAAAGTTGTAATTTACTCTTTCAATTATTATTATTATTTTTGTGTTAGTTGATTTTGAAGGTCCTGTGCAAAAAATAAAAATAGCCCCCTAAATTTCGTATTAACAACAGGTAGCAATATAAAGCGGCGTCGTTTAAAAAAAAAGAAATAAATAAATCATATTCATGTAATGTTTGATCAGATTTTGCGAATGTTAATAATTGTTTGTTCCAATTCTTTTGATTCTTTCACTTTATTTTATGATATTAAATCAAATCTCAGTTTGTGTTTGAGGATAATGGTAATCACTCAAATAGATCAAACGATATTTTTTAGTAAAATCTATTAAAAAATATAATTAATTTCCAACGAAACCCACTTAAAGCGTTCACACACATTATAATTTAATGAAATATTTACGGATGGTGGATTTAAACTCAATCAAAACTCATTAGCGAAGGAAATGAGTAAATAGTTTTTTTTTTTTCAAATTATTTCAATGATTTAATAAAGTAATATATAAATGAGAGAGGGAATCTTGCAATATTATTTTGTAGAGTATGCAAAGAACTTTTCAAAAGAAAAAACGAGCATTTAATGGAAACACAAAAAGATAATTAAAATCTAGTGGAAGCACACGGAGTACTCAAGCCAAATAATAAAAAAGATATATGCCTTCGAAAAAATACAACAAAAGGACTCGAACATGGGTGGTGATATCTAAGACAAAAATGATAGGCGCCTTACCGGATAAACTATATGAAATACTTAAATGAAAATGAACAATTAAATAATAATTTGGCTAAATTTCAGGCCTTATTTTCTTCGGAACCGTGTACAGTTGCACACTTTATACTCCCCTAGGGCTCTGAAAATATATCTTTTATCAATTATGGATGTATTGATGTATATACTAGTAACTTTTTGGTGGCAATATGAAATATTACCTAAGATAAATTGGTAAAAAAAATCAATTTTTTTTTACAAATTACTCATTAACCTTAAAACAAATACAATATTTATTCAAAAGAATGTAGAAGGAGATAATTGTATATATGTAAAAGATGTTTAGAAAATGTTAAAGTAGGTCATACAACTTTTATTGGTTGGAAATTAATTTTGTACTTGAAAAGTACACGTCTTTGAACTTTGATGCATTAAATTTGATTTTGAAATTGAAAGTTATTCCCTTTTTTTTTTTCAAAAAAACACAACTATAGTATATATTTAGTATATTTTTGTGGTTTCATACGGCTAAAACTTTCTTATTTTTGGCCGCAAAACTTTCTTATAGACTTATTTGGTTCCTATACTTTCGTATGTTGGCAATGTCCACCCTTTACTTTATAGAATGACACTTTCAACCCTTTTATTTTATAAAATATCACTATTACCCTCTCAAATGCATAAAGAACATATGTAATAGACAAATGACCTTTACATTACATATGTTCTTTATGCATTGGAAATGGACAAAGAATGTTGTGTTTGCTAATCGATGGGTGTGAAATTGACTAAGGAAAATCATAGGAGATGTTGGAAAATATGTCACTAATGTTGGACATAATCAATACTTCCTTCGGAGTGTCTACTTGATTTCACATCTCTCACATAATATATAATAAGGTTGCTCTAAAATGACTTATCTACATTCTACATAATCTAATGAAACACAATATTTTCTTTATAAATTATTCTCTATCCACCATAAAACCAAAACCAAACAACCAAAAACTTAAACAAATCCACAACAAATTCAAAACCATATACACATACACATCATCCACCCACATTTTCCATAACTCAAAACCAACTAAAACACATCTCAAAACTTCTCAACCGTAATCCCATCACGATGAACCTCATAACCGGATCGAGTTCGGGTCTTCTTCAACCCGGCTGTGAAATGGAGCTTGGATCCTTCGGAAGCAATGCAAGTGACTTTGACCCAAATCATGACTTTTGTTTTGAGTCCTTCGATGTCTGTAAACTTTCCTTTCTCAAGGTAACCGGTCACGGTTGTTGAGAACCGCAACACGGATGAGTCACGGTAGCCGACTTCACAGATGGCGGGGATGAAGACGGTTAGTTTTTTTGTTTGTTCGTCGAACTCGTAGTTTGTGGCGTCGCGTGGGAAGATGCCTACGGGTAGGTCGTGTTCCTTGAGGAGGTCGGTTAGTGGTTTTTGCATTTTTCCTGAAAGTGGTTGTTTGATGTTAGTGAAGGGTAGAATGGTCATTTAGAGTGAGAATGGTAAATGATTGTTTATTGTTTGGAAGGGTAAAACGGTCATTTAGTTACAGAAGGGTAAAATGGTTATTTGCTTTCAAAAGGATAAAATGGTCATTTACTAGATAGTCGTTAAATGTAAGGGCAAAATGGTCATCAATTGTCAGAAGGGTAAAATGGTCATTCACTTTCAAAAGGGAGAATGGTCCATTTAGTGTTAGAATTGTAAAATGGTCGTATGATGTCCGAATTGTAAAATAGTGATTACTGTCAGAACGGTAAAATGGTCATCTAATGTTCGAAGGGTAAAATGGTCATTTATTGTTAGAAGGGTAAAATGGTAATCCCTGGTTATAAAAGGGTAAAATGGCCATTTTAGTCATCTAATGTTAGAAGAGTAAAATGGTAATCCAATCCCTGGTTATAAAAGGGTACAATGACCATTTTAGATTAACTTACTGCCAGAAGGGTAAAATGGTCATTTACTGTCAAAATGGTAAAATCGGCCGTTTACTCAATCGGTCAAAAAAAGAAACAACATTTGTCCATAGATCACTTATTTAACTTGATGAAAAAAAAGCTTAATAGAGAGTTTAATATGGTCTATAAGATTCCTTTAAAGGGTATTCTGGACATTCATTTTAAAGGCTATTTGTTATGACGAGGGCATTTATGTCTTTTATGTCAAGATACAAACCTTTCATTTTGTTGACAAACCAGGTAGCTCCCCCTGAAATACTGCTTTGCAAGCTCTAAAAACAGAAAGAGAAGCAAGAATCAAGTATTTAAATTTACAGCCAAAAAAAAAATACAAATCATATCAAAAACAGGTTAAAAAAAGATAATAAACCTGTAGTTAACCATTTTTTTCAATTACATACCTTTACTCCCACAATCATATCAAAATATAATCTTTTTCTAATTTTAAATAGATTAACTAACATAAATTGATGAAATAATAGTTGATTTGATTAAAAATTGGCAATTTTACTACTCATTGTCCATCTTAGATTCTTAGGTTTTGTTTCTTTTTTATTTAATAGACATAATGGGACAAGAAGGTATATATGACTTAATGTATAAAGATCGACTTAATAGAAAAAATCTTGGGAATTTTAATTTCAGAATCTAATTTTCTCTCAAAAGCCAAAAATGCTATGGATTTCTTCATAACTTCAACAACGATTGCCATTGCAATAACCTTCAATGTAGTTAGTGATACTAAACTAAAAACACAATCCTCAAACGCCATAAAGTCTGTACTTTTTCCTAACCCAAAGGGAGTATATGCTTTCAATAAATCTAAAGTGAGTAAATTTACAAAAATGATACTTAAATCATCAGAGATCTATCTTTTAAGCGTGGAAAATCAAAACCTATAATTATATTTATACACAATTATGCATCGCAGTCAACATCTAACAGCAAACCCAAGTTCGAAACGAAACTTTAACCTAAAGCCAACAAATTTGACCAATTGACAGATATCTTCAAACATACTTCACATTTTGCACAGATCATATCATGAAATTGAAATTTAACTTTAGGATTAACAATTAAACAAAGAGATGAAGACTTACGTTGATGTCATCGCCGACAGAATTGAGTTCTTTGTTGGCTTTGTTACTGAACCAGTAGCTTCCGAACTTGCCCATAATCTGATCCATAATTTAGTTAACTTCTGAAGGAGAATTGGTTCTGATTGTATCTTGTGAGAGATGGATTGAAGCGGTGTCCTCTCTCAATATCCCGAATTTTCAGAGGGAGAGAGGAAAGAGGAGGTTGAATGGGTTGTTTATTCACGACTTCTTACACGTTCCTTTGTCAATTTGGAGTAAATTACTCGTTCAACCCTCGGGGTTTCGCTTTTTACATTTAAAAAAAAAAAAAATTTTAGAGTAAAATAGTAAATTAATTAAATTGTCCCTTTGGTTTGGTCCAAGTCGCAGATTTCATCCATATAATTTTTTTTCACTCATAAAGTCTAGTTTTATTTTGGTATTGGTCCGACATCAAGTTACAATAATAACTTTGTCTTTAATGCTATATTTTAAATCTATGTTATTGTTGTATTATTATGAAACATTGGTGGGATTCATCCTAACACCCCACACTTTCTTTGTCCCTCCACCCTCATCTCGAGTTCCACCATCTCACCTTTTCACATTTGAAGAATGTGAAACGCAAAACATGTATCTAGGGCTTGGTATGTGATCGAGAAAACAACATATTCCAAACATACATATGTGTGTGTATGATCGTACAACATATGAGAAAGTAGCAAGAAAAGAGAACGAGTAAGAGCGATATATATATATATATATATATATATATATATATATATATATATATATATATATATATATATATAAAGACACACTAGTGGTGGACCTGTGCAAAGCGACGATGACAATTCCTTTACAAAAATGTTATGTTCCAAAAATAGTACATGCCTAAGATAATAAAATCCAACTTTTGTGTTATTTGTGACATGATACATCAGATAATCAATAAAAGAAACGGTTCAAGGGGACATAAAATATGAAATGTGTTAGTTTTTTAAACAAAAATAACATAATTATATAAGAATATACAAAATATGAAAATGTGTCATAGCACATGATTGGTTATACATTATTAATCGCACAACACTTCTTTATACACCGCATTTTTTGTATAGACACCATCGCCTTTGAAATTTTCATTAGGCTTCATTAACATTTTTGTATTGCTACGTGAGACCCATGTAGACAATGCAACATAAAGTTGGCTATACGAGAATAATGGGCCTGAAAGATAAATACCTAAATCAGAGTTGTTTGTCCCTGAACTTTATTGATTTTCATCACAAAGCATAATTAAATAGAAAACATAAAGTTTCAGCGTTTGGACAGTATTAGTATTTGTGTTTTGGGTTGCAAATACGGACGAAATAACTGGTTTGTTGGGGAGTGACGAGTCAATCACATCGGGATTAGCTGAGCCTTAGCCGAGTGTATGTGATATGCGGAGGTAATTGGGTTGTGACCCAGGTTTATGGTGGGAATCACAGGTTATCAGAAGTGAGTATTCAGTTGAGGGATAAACGGATTGGATCCAATGATGATGATTCAGTATGAGTGGTTTGTCAGGGATTCGGACCATCTCGAGACGACATATTTTAGACGGAGTAGATGTGATCTTGTTGCGGGGAATCCGTTCACCTGCAGATTTTAGGGCTTTACGAGGATTAGTCGTGGCTAGCCTGGGAGGCTAGGGTGTGCCCAGGATGGTGACCATGTTACCAGAAGTGGTTGGGTGTGTAAGGAATGGTAAGGAATGATTTCGAGGATGAAATCTGGTTTAAGTGTGGGAGAGTTGTAACACCCGTTTATTTATTTAGTTAAATAAACAAATTAATGAAGGAATAGTAGCCCTAAAATTAATAATTATATACCAAATGATGGTCTCGTAGAGCTATTTGTCACACTTTAAGATATTAGGGGTTAAAAGTGTAAAATCCAGACTTAATTTGTAAGTAATAATGAAGGCAGGGACTAAATGCTAACTTGTGGGACTTAAATTGAAGAAAGTTTGGAAAGAGAGGTGCATGCCAAGTGCGTATAGTAGAGGGTCCCGAGAAGAGACCCATGAATTCTGATCATCGGGTAAAAGGCCAGCAGGGCCTAAGACAATGCAGCGCGTATGAGAAGGTACACGAGGGAGTTTGTCACTCCAAGGGTTTAGGATGCTATAGGGTAGCGGGGTTGCTCATGTGAGCAACAGGGGATTAGATTTCAAGAGTACTCATCGAGATTTCCGAGGATGAGAGATCTCAAGGTTTAATCGGTGATTAAATGCTAGCATGGGCAGGCACAGGTTGTCATCAGTGGGATATTAGAAAGCGAGGAGGATTGGGAATCCTTCAATTCTCAAGTAACGTGAAGGCTTAGTCGAATCTAAGTGGGGGAGAGACTTTTTATAAAGTTCTCCAACTGTGAGTTCTGGTTGCGCGATGTGCAATCTCTTGGGCACCTTGTCAACCAGAAGGGTATTCTGGTCGATCCGGCCAAGATAGAGGCCGCGATGCAGTAGGAGATTCCGAGATCTCCAACTGTGATTCGGAGCTTCCCGGGTTTAACAGGATATTACCGGAGATTTATACATGATTTATCCGAGATTGAGGTTCCTTTGACCCGACTGACCAAGAAGTCGGTGGCCTTTCGTTGGGGGCCTGAGCAGCAAGCAACCTTCGAGACTCTCAGATAGCGGTTGTGCGAGGCATTGATTCTCACCCGGCCAGAGGGTGTAGATGATTTCGTGGTTTACTGTGACGCCTTGATCACGGGCATGGGTACAGTATTGATACAGTGGGGTCGCGTGATAGCAGGTTTCGGGAACCAGGTTAACATTCTGGTTAGGACTCCATTTCAGTTGAGGGTTAGGTCGAGTGCGTGTTTGACCCGATTTGGAAAGTGTTGTAAGGTTGCGGGGGTAGCGGTAGAATTCACTAGCGATCAGGTAGTATGGAAAGTGTTGTAAGACTACGGGGGTAGCCGTAGCATTCACTAGCGATCAGGTGGTATGGAAAGTGTTGTAAGACTACGGGGGTAGCCGTAGCATTCACTAGCGATTAGTTAGTATCAGAGGTGTTGTAAGACTGCGGGGGTAGCCGTAGCGTTCACCAGTGGTTAGTTAGCATGGGAAGTGTTGTAAGACTACGGGGGTAGTCGTAGCATTCACTAGCGGTTAGATAGTGATAGAGTGTCGTGAGACTGCGGGTGTAGCCATAGCTTTCACTAGGTTGGTAGATGGCATGAGCATGTTGTTAGAACGCGGAAGGAACAATAGTACCCACCATTTTGGGTGCAGCAGTGAGGATATGGAAATCCATAAATTGGATCTCGGTGTTACCCAGATGGATTAGATCTGTTTGAGCCAATGATGAGAGTGTAGTAGCGCCACTATAGTTATGGGATCAGGAAAGCAATGGACTGTATAAGATTGCTTGTGATATAAGGCTACCATCGGTTAGGTAGCAATCACTTTTAGTCTTGGATGGGATGATCACAGGATGCGACGCATGGACCCGATCTAGTTCCGGAGAAGGATTCGGTTCAGAAGTCGTGTGAGGCGACTAAGTGGGTGGTCCTTTGGCTCCGCAGCCGGGCCGGAAACCGGTAAATTCAGATGAATGACGGATGAATTGAGACCAGGAAGGTCTCGATAGATTTTGGAAAGCAGCCAGGTGGTAACCTACTGCTTCAGGCATATCAGTGTTAGGGTAGTTTAACCGTTTGGACAATATTAGTATTTGTGTTTTGGGTTGCAAATACGGACGAAATAGCTGGTTTGTTGGGGAGTGACGAGTCAATCACAACGGGATTAGCTGAGCCTTAGCCAAATGTAAGTGATCTGTAGAGGTAATTGGGTTGTGACCCAGGTTTATGGTGGGAATCACATGTTATCAAAAGTGAGTATTCAGTTGAGGGATAAACGGATTGGATCCAACGATGACGATTCAGTATGAGTGGTCTGTCAGGGATTCGGACCATCTCGAGACGACATATTTCAGACGAATGCGGGGAATCCGTTCACCTGCGGATTTTAGGGCTTTACGAGGATTAGTCGTGGCTAGCCTGGGAGGCTAGGGTGTGCCCAAGATGGTGACCATGTTACCAGAAGTGGTTGGGTGTGTAAGGAATGGTAAGGAATGATTTTGAGGACGAAATCTGGTTTAAGTAGGGGAGAGTTGTAACACCCGTTTATTTATTTAGTTAAATAAACAAATTAATGAAGGAATAGTAGCCCTAAAATTAATAATTATATACCAAATGATGGTCTCGTAGAGCTATTTGTCACACTTTAAGAGATTAGGGGTTAAAAGTGTAAAATCCAGACTTAATTTGTAAGTAATAATGAAGGCAGGGACTAAATGCTAACTTGTGGGACTTAAATTGAAGAGAGTTTGGAGGCTTAGGGGCTGAATGGTAATATATGGATTTTTGTTGAAAAGAATTTGTAGAGGAGGGGCTGCATAGTAATTATCGAGACTTAATTTGTAAGGGTTTTTTGAAGGAAGGGTTAGAAATGTAAAATATGGATCTATTTCGAATTAAATTGGAGCTGGAGGGACCATTTTGGTCATTATGGAAAAATTGTATGAGGAGCCGGTATATAAGTGTTATGAAACGCTAACCCTAGCCACATTTGTTCAGTCGCCAACTTCATCTACACCCTCCTTCACCCTCCTCGGCGTCGCACCACCCATCTCCACTGATTCCGATCGCTGCCATCACCATAGAAGCCTCTCAACAGCCGATGGCATCACCAAGTTTGATAGCTCTCGTCTTCGCCTACAGCTTCGTCGACGAAGGCCACCATTCCGCTGCCTGATGCCGTCGGTTATGTCATGTATGGCCGGAGATGGCCTGTAACCGCTACCCATTTCGGAACTCGTCTCGCTGTCTCCGTTCTTTTCTTTTCCTTTCGCTCCATCCTCCGCCAAGGGCGCAATTATGATGCTCCGGTGTAACGCCCGCAAATCTGGGCTAGTCAAATTAGAGACAATAGGGGTCGAAAACGACTTTTCGACAAAAGATTATTTAGAATAAATAATCTTAACCAAGTTGTAGAGTATTTTACAAGGTTTTCGTACATATAAAGAACGCCGAAAACCGAGTTATAACGAAGAAGTTATGACCCGTTGAAGTTTCGCGACGGAACTGGCACGATACCGGGAAGCGTAAATAGTGAATTTACGATAGAGCGAGATTTAGCCTTAGCGATCTAAACGAAAGTCGTAGAAGATGTTAAACTAATAACATCGATAAAAAGAACGCCCAAATCTGACTTCGTATGAGGAAGTTATGATTTTTCTAAGATTTAGCATAGCAGTGCACAGCCCGAAATCTGAATTTTAGATCGGTCGATTTTTAGCCGACGGGATCTAAATGAAAGTTGTAGTACTCATAAATACCAACGCGTGGATATAAAGAACATCGATAATAGAGCTCGTATGCAAAAGTTATGGACGAAGCTTAGTCCCTACTTTTCGAGCGCGACGAATTTGATACAGTTTTGTAAATCCGAGATAGAACGAGAATTAGCCAACAAGGTCTAAATGAGAGTTGAAGATCTCATTAATAGGAACTCATCGGTAAAAAGACAGACAAAAATGGAGCTCGTATGCAAAAGTTATGGACGAAGCTTAGTCCCTACTTTTCGAGCGCGGCGAATTTGATACAGTTTTGTAAATCCGAGATAGAATGAGAATTAGCCAACGAGGTCTAAATGAAAGTTGAAGATCTCATTACTAGGAACTCAACAGTAAAAAGACAGACAAAAACGGAGCTCGTATGCAAAAGTTACGGACGAAGCTTGGAGACTACTTTACTATACACTTCCTATAAATACAAGGGTGAACTCCTCATATTTTCTTCACACCATAAGCCTTTCTTTCTCTCTCTAACTTCTCTCTAGCCTCCCTAAACCCCTCCCAAGTCTACGGAACCTCCCTATCACGAGAAGAGAGCCCCGGAGCGCCCGACGGCTCCGAGAAGAAAAGCTTTCGGCTCGGAAACGCTGCTCCAGCGAAGCCCGGTTTTTAATAAAAACCCGCTGTAAGTGAGCTACGCCTATAGTATATTTAATATAGATTTTATTTAATTATAGTAACATTGTTAGGACCTTAAAATAATTATTTAGGCTATTATTATGAGTTATATTGAGTGTTATTTAACGCTTATATAATAGTAATAATAGCTAGACTATTAAATTAGTCTCGTCAAGCGTTAGACTAAACTCTAGTGGTAATGATACTAGGTTTCGTCAAGGGATAATTGTTTTAAGAGTAACGAAGTGCTGTCCGAGTGCCGACTCACCACCTTTCAAGTGAGTGCATGGTCCCTTTCATCTTACACATAGATATGAAGTATTTTACGTGCTATGTGTGCATATTATCTGAATACTTGCTGTCTATGTTGGATGAACGTTTTATACATGTTTTAAAGGATTTAAACTGTATACGTATTTTATATATACGAATATGTTGGGTATGAGATGGGTAGATGAATGATGAGAGATAGAAGATGACGTGAGTATATATTGGCAGCTATAGACTTAGTGCCTATGAGACGAACACCGGTAGCTATGGACTTAGTACCTTTTAGACGTTGGTAGCTATGGATTTAGTGCCTGTTGGGAATTGGTAGCTATGGACTTAGTACCTATTAGTTAGACGCTGGTAGCTAAGGATTTAGTACCTGTTGAACATTGGTAGCTATGGACTTAGTACCTATTAGATAAAGACTGGTAGCTATGGATTTAGTACCCGATGAATAGACTATAGCAGCTATGGAATTAGTGCTTTATGAACGAACATTGGCAGCTATGGATTTAGTGCCAGTCCTATAACCCTGGAAGTAAGGGACTTCGGAATAAACGAATGCAGGATAGACGACTCTTAGGTTAAATCCTTAAGAGTAAAGAAGATAACGGGGATGGGTAATGGGGTTAATTGTTTGATGATTAAACATAACAATTATATTATTGTGGGTTGAAAACCCTATGTACTCACCAGGTTTCCCAACCTGACCCACTCAGTTTATGTATATCACAGGTGACGAAGTGAAGTGACATTACACTGAGAGATTTAAAGAGATGTAGATCACTAGTGTAAATCATTGTAAGTTCTGTTTATGCTTATGTTTCGGTATTAACGATGACATCCCAAACTTTTTAAAATGAAATAAATACGTTTCCTCGAAAATGTTTTAATAACGTATTTACCATGTTTTTCTGGGAACACATTCCGCAACCTTTTTATAAAACGAAGTACTCTGATTTTCATAAAGCATAAACAAAATCGGTCTTTTCTGGCCGTGATTTTGGGGATGTCACAGTTGGTATCAGAGCATTAGTTTAAGCGAACTAGGAATATGGATTTATTTCTAGACTTAAACTTAGAATGCTAAGCGATGATTGTGAGGTGTGAGCACTAGCTTATTTTAGGAATTGTGCCTAAAATGCTTTTATGTGCTAAATGCTTTGTGCATGATATGTTGTTAATTGTTCGGATCTATGGTCTGTTGCCGACCGGATCTGGAAACCTTATGTGTTTAGGATTCTAAACGTACGACTACGGTATTAGAACTAGCATGTAAACGTTTCAGAGTGATAAGGATGATTTAAACGTCAAGTAAAGGTCTAAATTCACCTTATTCGGTGTATAGATCGAGATGGTAAGGACCCGTAGCGGAAACGTAAACGCAAATGGGAACAGGAACCAACCCCCAGTGGTTCAGCAAATACCTGTTGTAGAAGAAGTTGTGCCTGAGCCAGTCACCATGGCTGGAGTTCAAGCCATGATTCGGGCTATGTTGGCTGAACAAAGGGAAGAAATGAGACGGATGTTGAATAGGGACGGACCTACTATGCCCATTGAGCAACCCGAACTGATTCCCGAGCAATCTGAGGAAGGGAACTACAGCCGCCAAGTGAGTCAAGTTGGGACTCAAGGTGAGCAAAGGGATGGCCCAGAAGGGAGAAACAACAAGGATGGGCGGATGTACAAGAATTTCTTGGGTGCGAAACCCCCAAGTCTCTCAGGAAGCCCGAAGCCGGTTGAGATTATGGATTGGATCTCTGAGATGGAGATGGTGTTTGAGAGCTGCAGCTGTAACGAGAAACAGAAGACTGTCTTCGCTGTAAGACAACTGAAAACTGGAGTCTTGAGCTGGTGGAAGCTATTGGCAGATACGATGCCACGAGGAGAAGCCTTAAGGATGTCGTGGGAAGAGTTTTTGGAACAGTTGAAAATGCAGTACTGCTCAGAGGTAGATCTGATAGACCTAAACAACGAGTTTCAGAACCTGAAGAAAGGGAAGATGAGTGTTGATGAGTATGCCACCGCATTCACCGAGAGGATGAAGCTATTCCCCTACTTGGTGCCTACTGAACTCTCCAAGATTGATAGGTTTGCTAACGGACTGCCCACTGACTTTGGACCAATGGTCAAAATGGCAACTACCTTGAAAGCAGCTGTTAGGGCAGCTAAGAACGTAGAGGCCCAGATAAGAGAAAAGGGTCTAGAAAAAGATAAGGCAGGAGAGAAGCGAAAGTTTGAGGGATCTTCGAGGTCGAACAAGGAAAGAAAATTCTCAAAACTTGGAGGAGCAGATGGAGGTGAAGCAAGATGGTGTGATAGATGCAAGAAGAAGCATGGTGGGAAGTGCAATGAAGAAGTGACTTGTTACAAGTGTGGGAGGACTGGCCACTATTCCAAAGACTGCACACATGATGATAAAGTATGCTACGGATGTGGAGGCAAGGGGCATATGTCCAGAGACTGCCCAAAGAAAAATAAAGCAGTAAGACCAGAAACGCCACCAAGGCCAAGGGCATTTCACATGATCCTCGACGAAGCAGAAAACCGTGCGAGGAATCACGGATGAGGACTTCATATCAGAAGAGCAAGTTATGTAGTAGCCATAGTATTTTATGATGTAGCCTAGTAGAGGCATAATCTAGGGTGAACTTGAACACCTATGTAATCGTTTCAAGAATTAATATAAAACCTTCGTTTTGTTATCTGATGTGTCGAATGATTGTGTGATTTGCTGCATGGTGACTTGGGAAACTGCGAGACAATACTTGGGACGAGTATGAGTAGGTGTGAATGGTAGTAGAGGCCTATACTACCGGAAGCACAGGACTCACACTTGGATCAGGGAAAGTCACAAGGTTACCAAGAAGCTAGTAATTGATTTCGTTTTATTCAAGTGTGTTGTTACCATCGTTTCGGTAATGACTAAGAAGATTGTTGATATTACGACCCTAGTGGTCATATCGAATCGAGTCCGACTACGATGAGTATGTTGAGAACCAAGTTTGATGTAGCGTCTGACTTAAACCAAACGGTTGAAATCAAAGCGATCAATAGAAGTATCGCACTCGTTGTTAAAGAAGTTGGTGGCTAGAAATGCCTAATGTTAAAGTGTGATTATATCACATTAGAACATGAAGGAAGGCATAGTCTGTTTTAGAATTTAACTCTAAGAGACCTAAGTCTAAGTGTTGCAACATACGATGATAGGTCATTAGAATATGACACATCGATCTATAGTAGTAATAAAAGAACTTATCTCAAGTCCATATCCAGCAAGGATCGAGATTGTGACTTGAAGGTCATAATTTGGAGTCTAACCTGAGGTAGAGAGCAGGTGCACGATCGAGTACTCTTACAGTCAATGAGTTTAAGAGATAGAATTGAAGGAATGTAGAAGTTATAAATATTACCTAGGATGAAGAGATGACGTATGGAGTCATTATACGATCATGTTTCGTTGATGATTCCGGGACGTAATCATCCTAAGGGGGAGATAATTGTAACGCCCGCAAATCTGGGCTAGTCAAATTAGAGGCAATAGGGGTCGAAAACGACTTTTCGACAAAAGATTATTTAGAATAAATAATCTTAACCAAGTTGTAGAGTATTTTACAAGGTTTTCGTACATATAAAGAACGCCGAAAACCGAGTTATAACGAAGAAGTTATGACCCGTTGAAGTTTCGCGACGGAACTGGCACGATACCGGGAAGCGTAAATAGTGAATTTACGATAGAGCGAGATTTAGCCTTAGCGATCTAAACGAAAGTCGTAGAAGATGTTAAACTAAGAACATCGATAAAAAGAACGCCCAAATCTGACTTCGTATGAGGAAGTTATGATTTTTCTAAGATTTAGCATAGCAGTGCACAGCCCGAAATCTGAATTTTAGATCGGTCGATTTTTAGCCGACGGGATCTAAATGAAAGTTGTAGTACTCATAAATACCAACGCGTGGATATAAAGAACATCGATAATAGAGCTCGTATGCAAAAGTTATGGACGAAGCTTAGTCCCTACTTTTCGAGCGCGACGAATTTGATACAGTTTTGTAAATCCGAGATAGAACGAGAATTAGCCAACAAGGTCTAAATGAGAGTTGAAGATCTCATTAATAGGAACTCATCGGTAAAAAGACAGACAAAAATGGAGCTTGTATGCAAAAGTTATGGACGAAGCTTAGTCCCTACTTTTCGAGCGCGGCGAATTTGATACAGTTTTGTAAATCCGAGATAGAATGAGAATTAGCCAACGAGGTCTAAATGAAAGTTGAAGATCTCATTACTAGGAACTCAACAGTAAAAAGACAGACAAAAACGGAGCTCGTATGCAAAAGTTACGGACGAAGCTTGGAGACTACTTTACTATACACTTCCTATAAATACAAGGGTGAACTCCTCATATTTTCTTCACACCATAAGCCTTTCTTTCTCTCTCTAACTTCTCTCTAGCCTCCCTAAACCCCTCCCAAGTCTACGGAACCTCCCTATCACGAGAAGAGAGCCCCGGAGCGCCCGACGGCTCCGAGAAGAAAAGCTTTCGGCTCGGAAACGCTGCTCCAGCGAAGCCCGGTTTTTAATAAAAACCCGCTGTAAGTGAGCTACGCCTATAGTATATTTAATATAGATTTTATTTAATTATAGTAACATTGTTAGGACCTTAAAATAATTATTTAGGCTATTATTATGAGTTATATTGAGTGTTATTTAACGCTTATATAATAGTAATAATAGCTAGACTATTAAATTAGTCTCGTCAAGCGTTAGACTAAACTCTAGTGGTAATGATACTAGGTTTCGTCAAGGGATAATTGTTTTAAGAGTAACGAAGTGCTGTCCGAGTGCCGACTCACCACCTTTCAAGTGAGTGCATGGTCCCTTTCATCTTACACATAGATATGAAGTATTTTACGTGCTATGTGTGCATATTATCTGAATACTTGCTGTCTATGTTGGATGAACGTTTTATACATGTTTTAAAGGATTTAAACTGTATACGTATTTTATATATACGAATATGTTGGGTATGAGATGGGTAGATGAATGATGAGAGATAGAAGATGACGTGAGTATATATTGGCAGCTATAGACTTAGTGCCTATGAGACGAACACCGGTAGCTATGGACTTAGTACCTTTTAGACGTTGGTAGCTATGGATTTAGTGCCTGTTGGGAATTGGTAGCTATGGACTTAGTACCTATTAGTTAGACGCTGGTAGCTAAGGATTTAGTACCTGTTGAACATTGGTAGCTATGGACTTAGTACCTATTAGATAAAGACTGGTAGCTATGGATTTAGTACCCGATGAATAGACTATAGCAGCTATGGAATTAGTGCTTTATGAACGAACATTGGCAGCTATGGATTTAGTGCCAGTCCTATAACCCTGGAAGTAAGGGACTTCGGAATAAACGAATGCAGGATAGACGACTCTTAGGTTAAATCCTTAAGAGTAAAGAAGATAACGGGGATGGGTAATGGGGTTAATTGTTTGATGATTAAACATAACAATTATATTATTGTGGGTTGAAAACCCTATGTACTCACCAGGTTTCCCAACCTGACCCACTCAGTTTATGTATATCACAGGTGACGAAGTGAAGTGACATTACACTGAGAGATTTAAAGAGATGTAGATCACTAGTGTAAATCATTGTAAGTTCTGTTTATGCTTATGTTTCGGTATTAACGATGACATCCCAAACGTTTTAAAATGAAATAAATACGTTTCCTCAAAAATGTTTTAATAACGTATTTACCATGTTTTTCTGGGAACACATTCCGCAACCTTTTTATAAAACGAAGTACTCTGATTTTCATAAAGCATAAACAAAATCGGTCTTTTCTGGCCGTGATTTTGGGGATGTCACAGTTGGTATCAGAGCATTAGTTTAAGCGAACTAGGAATATGGATTTATTTCTAGACTTAAACTTAGAATGCTAAGCGATGATTGTGAGGTGTGAGCACTAGCTTATTTTAGGAATTGTGCCTAAAATGCTTTTATGTGCTAAATGCTTTGTGCATGATATGTTGTTAATTGTTCGGATCTATGGTCTGTTGCCGACCGGATCTGGAAACCTTATGTGTTTAGGATTCTAAACGTACGACTACGGTATTAGAACTAGCATGTAAACGTTTCGGAGTGATAAGGATGATTTAAAAGTCAAGTAAAGGTCTAAATTCACCTTATTCGGTGTATAGATCGAGATGGTAAGGACCCGTAGCGGAAACGTAAACGCAAATGGGAACAGGAACCAACCCCCAGTGGTTCAGCAAATACCTGTTGTAGAAGAAGTTGTGCCTGAGCCAGTCACCATGGCTGGAGTTCAAGCCATGATTCGGGCTATGTTGGCTGAACAAAGGGAAGAAATGAGACGGATGTTGAATAGGGACGGACCTACTATGCCCATTGAGCAACCCGAACTGATTCCCGAGTAATCTGAGGAAGGGAACTACAGCCGCCAAGTGAGTCAAGTTGGGACTCAAGGTGAGCAAAGGGATGGCTCAGAAGGGAGAAACAACAAGGATGGGCGGATGTACAAGAATTTCTTGGGTGCGAAACCCCCAAGTCTCTCAGGAAGCCCGAAGCCGGTTGAGATTATGGATTGGATCTCTGAGATGGAGATGGTGTTTGAGAGCTGCAGCTGTAACGAGAAACAGAAGACTGTCTTCGCTGTAAGACAACTGAAAACTGGAGTCTTGAGCTGGTGGAAGCTATTGGTAGATACGATGCCACGAGGAGAAGCCTTAAGGATGTCGTGGGAAGAGTTTTTGGAACAGTTGAAAATGCAGTACTGCTCAGAGGTAGATCTGATAGACCTAAACAACGAGTTTCAGAACCTGAAGAAAGGGAAGATGAGTGTTGATGAGTATGCCACCGCATTCACCGAGAGGATGAAGCTATTCCCCTACTTGGTGCCTATTGAACTCTCCAAGATTGATAGGTTTGCTAACGGACTGCCCACTGACTTTGGACCAATGGTCAAAATGGTAACTACCTTGAAAGCAGCTGTTAGGGCAGCTAAGAACGTAGAGGCCCAGATAAGAGAAAAGGGTCTAGAAAAAGATAAGGCAGGAGAGAAGCGAAAGTTTGAGGGATCTTCGAGGTCGAACAAGGAAAGAAAATTCTCAAAACTTGGAGGAGCAGATGGAGGTGAAGCAAGATGGTGTGATAGATGCAAGAAGAAGCATGG
The DNA here is from genome assembly GCF_051521515.1 of Lactuca serriola. Lineage (NCBI taxonomy): Eukaryota > Viridiplantae > Streptophyta > Magnoliopsida > Asterales > Asteraceae > Lactuca > Lactuca serriola. The sequence continues at coordinate 162,012,931 of NC_136415.1, forward strand.
TGGGAAGTGCAATGAAGAAGTGACTTGTTACAAGTGTGGGAGGACTGGCCACTATTCCAAAGACTGCACACATGATGATAAAGTATGCTACGGATGTGGAGGCAAGGGGCATATGTCCAGAGACTGCCCAAAGAAAAATAAAGCAGTAAGACCAGAAACGCCACCAAGGCCAAGGGCATTTCACATGATCCTCGACGAAGCAGAAAACCGTGCGAGGAATCACGGATGAGGACTTCATATCAGAAGAGCAAGTTATGTAGTAGCCATAGTATTTTATGATGTAGCCTAGTAGAGGCATAATCTAGGGTGAACTTGAACACCTATGTAATCGTTTCAAGAATTAATATAAAACCTTCGTTTTGTTATCTGATGTGTCGAATGATTGTGTGATTTGCTGCATGGTGACTTGGGAAACTGCGAGACAATACTTGGGACGAGTATGAGTAGGTGTGAATGGTAGTAGAGGCCTATACTACCGGAAGCACAGGACTCACACTTGGATCAGGGAAAGTCACAAGGTTACCAAGAAGCTAGTAATTGATTTCGTTTTATTCAAGTGTGTTGTTACCATCGTTTCGGTAATGACTAAGAAGATTGTTGATATTACGACCCTAGTGGTCATATCGAATCGAGTCCGACTACGATGAGTATGTTGAGAACCAAGTTTGATGTAGCGTCTGACTTAAACCAAACGGTTGAAATCAAATCGATCAATAGAAGTATCGCACTCGTTGTTAAAGAAGTTGGTGGCTAGAAATGCCTAATGTTAAAGTGTGATTATATCACATTAGAACATGAAGGAAGGCATAGTCTGTTTTAGAATTTAACTCTAAGAGACCTAAGTCTAAGTGTTGCAACATACGATGATAGGTCATTAGAATATGACACATCGATCTATAGTAGTAATAAAAGAACTTATCTCAAGTCCATATCCAGCAAGGATCGAGATTGTGACTTGAAGGTCATAATTTGGAGTCTAACCTGAGGTAGAGAGCAGGTGCACGATCGAGTACTCTTACAGTCAATGAGTTTAAGAGATAGAATTGAAGGAATGTAGAAGTTATAAATATTACCTAGGATGAAGAGATGACGTATGGAGTCATTATACGATCATGTTTCGTTGATGATTCCGGGACGTAATCATCCTAAGGGGGAGATAATTGTAACGCCCGCAAATCTGGGCTAGTCAAATTAGAGGCAATAGGGGTCGAAAACGACTTTTCGACAAAAGATTATTTAGAATAAATAATCTTAACCAAGTTGTAGAGTATTTTACAAGGTTTTCGTACATATAAAGAACGCCGAAAACCGAGTTATAACGAAGAAGTTATGACCCGTTGAAGTTTCGCGACGGAACTGGCACGATACCGGGAAGCGTAAATAGTGAATTTACGATAGAGCGAGATTTAGCCTTAGCGATCTAAACGAAAGTCGTAGAAGATGTTAAACTAAGAACATCGATAAAAAGAACGCCCAAATCTGACTTCGTATGAGGAAGTTATGATTTTTCTAAGATTTAGCATAGCAGTGCACAGCCCGAAATCTGAATTTTAGATCGGTCGATTTTTAGCCGACGGGATCTAAATGAAAGTTGTAGTACTCATAAATACCAACGCGTGGATATAAAGAACATCGATAATAGAGCTCGTATGCAAAAGTTATGGACGAAGCTTAGTCCCTACTTTTCGAGCGCGACGAATTTGATACAGTTTTGTAAATCCGAGATAGAACGAGAATTAGCCAACAAGGTCTAAATGAGAGTTGAAGATCTCATTAATAGGAACTCATCGGTAAAAAGACAGACAAAAATGGAGCTTGTATGCAAAAGTTATGGACGAAGCTTAGTCCCTACTTTTCGAGCGCGGCGAATTTGATACAGTTTTGTAAATCCGAGATAGAATGAGAATTAGCCAACGAGGTCTAAATGAAAGTTGAAGATCTCATTACTAGGAACTCAACAGTAAAAAGACAGACAAAAACGGAGCTCGTATGCAAAAGTTACGGACGAAGCTTGGAGACTACTTTACTATACACTTCCTATAAATACAAGGGTGAACTCCTCATATTTTCTTCACACCATAAGCCTTTCTTTCTCTCTCTAACTTCTCTCTAGCCTCCCTAAACCCCTCCCAAGTCTACGGAACCTCCCTATCACGAGAAGAGAGCCCCGGAGCGCCCGACGGCTCCGAGAAGAAAAGCTTTCGGCTCGGAAACGCTGCTCCAGCGAAGCCCGGTTTTTAATAAAAACCCGCTGTAAGTGAGCTACGCCTATAGTATATTTAATATAGATTTTATTTAATTATAGTAACATTGTTAGGACCTTAAAATAATTATTTAGGCTATTATTATGAGTTATATTGAGTGTTATTTAACGCTTATATAATAGTAATAATAGCTAGACTATTAAATTAGTCTCGTCAAGCGTTAGACTAAACTCTAGTGGTAATGATACTAGGTTTCGTCAAGGGATAATTGTTTTAAGAGTAACGAAGTGCTGTCCGAGTGCCGACTCACCACCTTTCAAGTGAGTGCATGGTCCCTTTCATCTTACACATAGATATGAAGTATTTTACGTGCTATGTGTGCATATTATCTGAATACTTGCTGTCTATGTTGGATGAACGTTTTATACATGTTTTAAAGGATTTAAACTGTATACGTATTTTATATATACGAATATGTTGGGTATGAGATGGGTAGATGAATGATGAGAGATAGAAGATGACGTGAGTATATATTGGCAGCTATAGACTTAGTGCCTATGAGACGAACACCGGTAGCTATGGACTTAGTACCTTTTAGACGTTGGTAGCTATGGATTTAGTGCCTGTTGGGAATTGGTAGCTATGGACTTAGTACCTATTAGTTAGACGCTGGTAGCTAAGGATTTAGTACCTGTTGAACATTGGTAGCTATGGACTTAGTACCTATTAGATAAAGACTGGTAGCTATGGATTTAGTACCCGATGAATAGACTATAGCAGCTATGGAATTAGTGCTTTATGAACGAACATTGGCAGCTATGGATTTAGTGCCAGTCCTATAACCCTGGAAGTAAGGGACTTCGGAATAAACGAATGCAGGATAGACGACTCTTAGGTTAAATCCTTAAGAGTAAAGAAGATAACGGGGATGGGTAATGGGGTTAATTGTTTGATGATTAAACATAACAATTATATTATTGTGGGTTGAAAACCCTATGTACTCACCAGGTTTCCCAACCTGACCCACTCAGTTTATGTATATCACAGGTGACGAAGTGAAGTGACATTACACTGAGAGATTTAAAGAGATGTAGATCACTAGTGTAAATCATTGTAAGTTCTGTTTATGCTTATGTTTCGGTATTAACGATGACATCCCAAACATTTTAAAATGAAATAAATACGTTTCCTCGAAAATGTTTTAATAACGTATTTACCATGTTTTTCTGGGAACACATTCCGCAACCTTTTTATAAAACGAAGTACTCTGATTTTCATAAAGCATAAACAAAATCGGTCTTTTCTGGCCGTGATTTTGGGGATGTCACATCCGGTCATGGTCACCACCCCAAAGGGTTGTCGAGTTCGTGTGGGTTATCACCTGTCGAGTTGGGGTGCGTTTCCTTGCTCAACTCGTCTCTGTGCGTGTATGCCTGCTTGCTGTTGGCCAGAAAACGTGGAAACCACCATGGCAGCCGCCATGGTGGCTATTACCTTGCTACCGCCGCCTTATGCCACAAAGTGGGTGGTTGGCTTCCCTCTCCGAGTAAAGGAATGAAGAAGTGCATGTTTCGGTCGATGTGTGTGTGGGTGTATGGCCGGAGTCCTCGGAAAAGGCATTACCACCACCATAGGGTGGTGGCTGCCACCATCTGCCGCCGCCGGCAACCACAAGGCGGCTGTGTGTGTGTATTTGTTTAGTGTGTGTTTATTTTGATATTTAGCATTGTATAATGTAAATCACAGCTTGGAATAATAAAAGAAATTGAAAACCACCACCTTAGGGTGGTGGCTGCCGCCTCCTGCCGCCACCGACCGTCGTGTCGGGTGGCGGTGTGCATAGTTGTGTTGGGATTGCTAGTTTGGGGATGTTTGGTCAAGGGACTAAAACCCTAATGGGCCTAATGAGGCTTAATGGGCATAAAAGCCCAAACATGTGTCTAATGGGCCTATTGGGCTAAGATGGGTTGGAAAACCCTAATATTGGATTTATGGGCTTGGACTTATTGAGTCCCACTTGTGGGTCATCGTAATAATGGAATTATGTGATTAAGCCCAATCACACCATATGAATCATTTAGAAGAATGATGGACTTAATGGGTTAAAGTGAGAAACACTTAACCCTAATCGTCATTTTATGTGAAACCCTAATTTCACTTGGGTTCATTGTTGGGCCTTTCTATTGGACCTTGATGATTGGATTATTATTGGGCCATCCAAATTCAAGCAATTGGACTAGAATAATTAATGGGCTTTGAGGAGTTAGGCCCAATTTGGAAAATTGGGCCATAGATGGGCCACAGTCTGGGCCTTAATGATTACATATGATGTTGGGCCTTAGAATAAGGTTATGTATAGGCTTGGGCCCAATTTGGAAAATTGGGCCATATGTTGGGCTTTGAGTCCTAGTCGACTTTGGGCCTATGAATTGGGCCTTGGACTGGAATAAGGCAAGCTAGGGGTAATGTAGTAATTACCCAAAGCATGTACTTATGGTTATGTGATGGAACCCAATTATTAATTGGGTAATGTTTTGATATTGACAGATCGGGAATCTGTCATCCAACAGATGGGGTTGAGTCTGCGGGACTTCAGCAGTGCGAGGTGAGTTACCTTCCAGTAGGGGTGGGTCTAAGGCCACAATGCCGGCCCACCAACAGGGGTAATTGGTAGATAATTGTCTTTGTGATAATTATCGTGACATGCTTATGTGATATGGATATGAGATATGCTTATGTGATATGTGATATGCTATGTGTGTCAGAGGTAGTAGCAGGGAATAATTCTTCCCTGATTCGGTCATTAAGATTGAAGGGTAGGTCAGTACCCCATATATGCCTGACTGTATGATTATAGCATGTTATTATATGGTAATGGTAGGGGTGAAATAGTCCCCGGTTACCAGTTGAAAGATACCGATGGTGGTTACCGGTTTAAAGATACTGATGGCGGCTACCGGTTGAAAGATACCGATGGCAGATACCGGTTGAAAGATACCGATGGGGTATACAGAACCCATGAAATGCTTATGTGTCTAGTTATGATATATTAGTATGTGATTAGTAAGATATGATGTCAGTATGTGATCAATATGTTATGATGTTAGTATGTGATCAATATGTTATGATGTTAGTATGTGATCAGTATGTTTATGATGTTAGTATGTGATAAGTATGATTATGATACATTATTATGTCACAATGGTAGGGGTGAAATAGTCCCCGGTTACCGGTTTAAAGATACCGATGGCAGTTACCGGTTGAAAGATACCGATGGTATTATGTGGTATGTGGTATGATGGGGGAACTCACTAAGCTTCGTGCTTACGATTTACAGTTTTGGTTTCAGGTGCTTGTTTTCAAAGGAAAGGAGCCGGCTTGATCGCAACGCATCACACTACGTTTTCCGCACACGAGATCCTTGGGATTACACTCTGATATGGTTTCATGATATTATATTTTGACCATTAACACTTTGGTTTTATGTAATAACCTAATTAAAAATGAAATTTTTGGCCTTGAATTTTGGGATGTTACAAGTTGGTATCAGAGCCTTGGTTTGAGGGATTCGGGCACACTCTCGGGTGTGTCTGCACTCAAACTAAGGACTTGGTATGAAAATTTTCAAAAGTAAGATCATTTTATAAAAAGAATTTGAAAAGAGGACAACACTTCGAAAAGAACAAAGTGTTTGATGCGTGCAATCAGCCGAGCTCAAGTAAGTTTTCCCCAAGATACCCATACATGTTGTGTCATGATATGCTATGATTATGAGAACTGCATGCTAGACTAGGACTAAGGGTCTAGGAAGATGCCTTATGTGCCTGCTGTATGTGCTTGCTGAATTACATGATAGTACTGATTAGTCAGTGATAGGATAGCCTGTTTAGGTTATGCCTGATTGTATGAGCCTTTGGAGCTACATGCTAGTATAGATTCCTGATAGGGGATAAACTGATTTGATTGGAATAGGTTGGTTAGATTTCCTATTGTCTGAATGTTGCTTGCTTTGTCCTTCGAGGGACTCTTGGTAATGTGAACTAGCTACTAAGTGAATATGCTAAATCGCGAATGGCTATATTCACGAGGTATTTAATGCTCAATGACATAAAATAATATGCTTACAACATTCCAATCCTGCAGTGCAAAGACTATAATATTATATAGGGGTATAATAGGAAATAAAAAGTTCAAAATTACCTTAAAAATCAACATATTTGACACAATCACACAACCATTCACACACAAACACATAACGTATACACTGTCTCACAACATAACATGTATCATTTAATTATTCTAATATAATCAAAACATAGATTTTTGGTAATAACCAATCAAATGAACATTCCTTCTCCAAGAGATAGTTTTTTGTAGAAAAAAGAAAAAGAAAACTAGCGTCTTCTTACTTTGAAGGAAAACATTTTTGCAGATCAAAAAGAGGCAAATCAACTAAAAATAGAATAAGCCTTTTTGGAGCCAAAAATATCATCTTCATCATCGAGATTCCAAACCCCATCATTCCTACAACAACGGGAAGCAAGAATATTTAAGAAAAATAACATGATTTTGATACTAATAGGAGCTATGAGCATGTGTGAATGTGAAATACATTTTGGAAAGTGTATGTGTATATGTATATTGTGTAGGAGCCTCCTCCTTTTGTATTAGATATCAAAAGAGCCCATACTTGTTGCTTGATCTATTTCAAAAGCTTTCACACAGATATTAAAAGAGTCCAAGCTTGAGAAATGAAAAGTTCAAATCCATAGACCTTAATAAGTTTTTCTATACATTTTGGAAAATATATCCTTCTATAAGAGGGAAACATGCCCCTTTTATAGCATCTCTCTCTCTCTCTCTCTCTCTCTCTCTCTCTCTCTTCTTTCAAGACACTCCAAATTATATTGCCTTCTTCCAATTCCATAAGGCTAAAGGGAGTGGTAATACTCCTAACACTTTGCCACGTCAGAGGAGTGCCACAACATTTTTGACCATTTAACACATAATCTTAGCATTTGGTATAGAGTAGTAACACTCCTAGCAATCTATTTTTTTGATTTTCTTTTTTTAATTTAATTAAATTACTTTATTTAACATAGAAACATTTTTTGTGCATAAATATTAAACAAATTTTATTTTTTTAAACCACAAAAAATTGATATAATATCAATTATATTTTTTAAAACACAAACATTTCATATTAAATTAAAAAAGTTACAATAAATTAAAACTTAAAATACCTAAAAACACGATTTAATAATTCAAACCACGTCAAACATGACTTAACACCAACATACACGAACCTAGAAACGCGACTTACTACATAAAAAACACACTTCATAAAAATACACACTAAAACAACGAGTCTTCCTCCGAATACTGGCCTTCCAATTTGTCTTCTGGTGACATATTTAGATCAATATTGTTCGTCGTCCAAAGATGATCGGTCAAATGGCTGCAAAGATCGGTATGAATCACTGCACTGTGAATTATCCTCATTCTTTGTATCCATTCCTGACCACCATATTCTAGTGGTTGTGTCTCTGGGATGACTTCATTTTCATCGTACACACATATCGTATTTTCTTCATGTTCTATTATCATATTATGCAATATGATACATCTATACATCACCTCTGTCATAGTAGAAATATCACGAAACATGGATGCCTTTTCAACTATCTGCCAATGCTTTTTAAGTGCTCTAAATGTTCGTTAAATATCTTTTCTTGCCTTTTCTTGGATTCTATTAAATATGGACCTCTGAGGGTTATCTAGACATGACAAACTTTTAACGAAAACAAAAAGCTCAAGATAGATCCCATCCACAAGATAGTACCCAAATTTGTATTCCATTCCTCTGAGTACAAATGACGAATCTGAGGCAATACTGTCATACACCTTGTTGAATATTGGCGAGTTATTGAGAATATTAATATCATTAAGCGAACCGACACTACCGAAAAGGCATGCTAGATCCATAAATCCTGTGAGGCTACAACTTCAAGTATGACAGTAGGATAATGATAATTGCCCTTTGTGTATTGTCCATGATATACGTTAGGACACATACTCCATTTCCAATGCATGCAATATAAACTTCCTAACATCCCAGGCAAACCATGTACATTTCCATGATGAACATACAACTTTTGTATGTCACTAGCAGTAGGATGACACAAATATCATGGACCATACAAAGACATAACATCTATGCAAAATTCGTGAAGACTTTCTCAGGCGGTACATGCGGACATCCTAAAACTCTCGTCTAGTGCATTAGGGGGGGGGGGGGTGTGACATATGCTAACATACGAAATACAACAATATATGTGTGAATTTGATCAAAGCCTAACATACCTCTTGCGTCCAGGCGTTGCCTCTTATACTCAGACACTGAAGTCACACCTTCTACAATACGCATAAACAAATCTTTATGCATCCTGAACCATTGCCGGAAATAATATCCTTTAAACAGATCATTCTCGTCAAAATAATCGTGCATGAGACGTTGGTGGGCCGCTTCACGTTGTCTTTTGATATGTCTTATTCATTTACGTTGCGTATTGCTTGATTCAATGTTTTTAAGATGTTGTTCTAGACTATTACATATAGAGAAGACCGACTGTACTACGCTATCAAAAACGTCGTCAGATGAAGATAATGAAGACGAAGACGACATTCTTTTTAAAGGAATGATACTTTGTGTGTTTGAAGATTTAAGAATGTAGTGATATATAGTGGTTGCAGTACAAGATATATATATATATATATATATATATATATTATTACTCCTCCACCAACTTCTACCTACATCAATTTATATATATATATATATATATATATATATATATATATATATATATATATATATATATATATTAGCATTGATTTTTACATATTTAAATATTCCATTCTATTATCAAATCTTGTTTTTATAAATAAAAGAAACAAAACATTTAAAATTAAATAAAAAGGGTTACATTAATTTCTAATATAAAATACGATTAAAAATTTAAAACATGACTAACTTCCTAAATACTACACTAAAACACAACTTAATACTGGATCTAATACATAAAAATACTACGGCTAATCCCAATTGTATTCTTTAGCAAGATCCTCACTTCGAGTAAAGTGTCTCGGGGTTGCAGGTCTTCTTATTCAAGCGGTGGCAAAAGTTATTCCAAACTTTTTGTTTGAGGGTTGTTGAGTCTTGGTCATTCTCGTGGATCGGGTCCTCAGACACATCTAGCCATGATTGAGTTAGTGCCCTCTCTTCATCATCCGTCCACCTTGTACATGGATCCCTCCCTTTTCCTTTTTTTGTGTGCTTGTGGTTGGACTTCCAACTCTTTAAATGATTCTTGAACGGGATCTTCAACGGGGCATTCATTGAAAGAATTGGTTGACTCGTTGAGTAGGTGGCGTGGTTGAGATTGAAAGTTAGTTTGTGGTTGGGGTTGAGAAAAAGAACTGAGTTTCTTGAATCGTTTCAAATGGATCAAGATCCAAATTTGGACGTGGTGTTGGTTGAGATTGGTTGTGGTAAAATCCCATTGGTTGAGAAGAATACGGATTAAATGGAAACATTTGTGGACCCATTGTAGGATAGTAGAAGCTAGCGGGAGAGTGAATTGGTTGATCAAATGATGGTCGATAACATGGTGGTGATTAAGTGTTTTGGAGGTGGAAGGTGTAGTGATGGAAGGTTTGATGATTTCTTTTTGTTGATTTTTGGGATTTTATTTGTTTGAGATGAAGACATTTTTCCTTGGTAAATTGAGAGAGTTTGTGATAGATGTGATATTTTGTGTGTGTAAATTGTTGAGAGTGTGGTTTGACTTATATTAGTTGAATATATATATTTTTCTAATTAAAAACGTTTTTTCTTTTAAATATAAGTTGGTAAAGTAGTTGTGATATTAAATTCCTTTTCTCATTTCTCGTTCAAAATTTAAGTTAGAAAACATTCAATACATTGACATAGCTCTTCTTAATACAATGCATCAATACAATGCAGTTAATTTATGTTCATTTAATTTATATGTCATTTAAGTTGGTAAAGTAGTTGTAATAAAACATTTAATTTATTCTCAATACATATGAAACATTCAATTTAGTCAAAGGAGTCAAAAAGCAATTCGGAATACCCATCCGTGTGAATACCTGCAACAAATGAGAATGGTTCCTACTTCTTGCTTTGTCCATGGCAAATTTCCGGTGGCGAGCCCCCTGAGAGCTAGGGGTGGTGTTCTACATATTTGGCGAGCATGGCGAGTGGCTTAGCAAGTGACACTCCGCTTAGTCTAATGGTACACTCCAACTCCCAAAAAAATAAACAAAAATGACATTTTCAACCATTTATTTTAAATGACGTTAACAAAAGTGAAGATGCAAATAAATAAGGTTTTTTTTAATGTCATAGTTGATGGGTTTTAAGCAAAAGAACATTCCTATGGTGTTCATGCAAACCCTAATGCTTGGATCTATGTTTTTCTAATTGTACATGCATAATTGTCCAAGACTTGCATAAACCCTAATCTAGCAAATCATAAAAATCGAAATCATATATAATAAACTAGTTAGAGAGTTACCTCGATTGTTTCTTGAAGAACTCGAGCCTTTGAGAAACTTAGCACCTCAAATGTTGTGCCTCTAATAGATCACAAACATTAAAGCAATTGGAGAAGGCAAGAGAGAGGAGTAGGCAAAAATTGGCTCCTAGAACTCTTAGGGTTATGGTGTAACCGATTTTGGTAGCCAAGGGTTCCGTTATATAGGCGAGGAGTTAGGGTTTCAGTCAAACATTTATCCGGTTGCTTAGGCTCTAAGCAGCCCATAAGAATGTTTTGGAATCCCTACCTTGGACGAATTCTTAAGGCGTTATCCCCAAGAATTTGTCCACCCTATCTCTAGGGTTTCCTTACTCTACTTTGCAACTATCGAATAATTGAAATATCAGTCCCCTAGGTTTTAATTAATATCTTTTGATCAAAAAATTAATTCATAATTAATTCATGACCAATATTAATTAAACAAATATGATTTCTCCTTTAATATATTATTCATATAATATATTAATAAACCATAATATCCTCTTTTTCTATTATTCATCCAGTCAAGTTGCTTTGGTGAAGGCAACCCAAAAGGACCATGCTACAGTTGGGTCAAGTACATATCAAATATAGTTATGGGCTTAGAAACCTAATCCAACAATAGTTGTGTTTACCGTTTTTTCACAAAGCAAAGGAGCAGCAGTACAGATTACCTAAAATTGTAAAAGGAGTTATAGAAAATAAAATAACTTAAATTGTGGGTTGTTACAGATAGAAAGAAAAACGGAAGTTTGTAGCAAAGAAATATAAGAAAATGATCCACAAAAGAAAAAAAGGAATGAAAGAGATGGAAGAGATGATTATGGTGAGCACAAGAGGTTTTTGGAGGCGAATATTACCAGAAATCTAGGTTATCGAAAGTCTGTAGCCAATGATTAAAACCTAATATCATCATAAAAAAAGTTTAAATATAAAAATATAAAAAACCATAAATTTTAAACTGAAACGAAAAAAAATCAAGAGTTAGATCCACGAATAAGCATTATTAACATTTTAGGTTTTTCTAATGAGAAAGATGATAAGAAAGCCAAAATTTCTAGGTTATTTTGAAAGAAAATCTTAACTACTCTAGCATAAGAAACCAGACAAATATACGATTCGTTCTAGTGTACTGAAACTCGGATACAAATAAAGACTAACCTTCGACTTAATTAAGAAGTTTTTTGGTTTTTTTGCTAGCATCGATCACAAGCGTGTATATTGACTTTGAGAATGTATATCTGCATCAAAATGGAAGAGGGGATTGTTAAACCGGTGAGTAATTAACAGAAAACGTAGGCGCAGTGCGGGATGTTTGAAATTAGTACATGTAACTTCATGAAAAATATAGAGGTGAAGGTAGCTGACGATTGAAGATAATGAGGAGATGAGTGTTGCTGGTGACGAAGGATAGGTGTGACCCAAAGCAAACAAATGAGTCAATCTAATTTCCACAATCAATTGGTCATCATATAAGGAGGTGATGGGGGCAAGATACCAGGGAAGGCAGTTAACAATATGAGACTGGGTATTAATAATGAAGTGATAAGATCTCATCTAAAATATAATATTATTTTATTTATAATTGATTGTACTTTAACCTTAGAGACTTGAACGTCTTAAAAAATATATTATTATATTGAATCTATTTTTAGAAATAGTGAAATTTCTTTTATAATATAGTATAGATATATATCAAGTGGAGAAAGAGAGAGGAAATTAACTTCAAAGGTTTTTAGGTTTGATTTATTAAGGGTTTGAAATCATATCCATCTGAGGTGAGGATTTGGCTTTGCAATCAAGGGGTTGAAAGATATTTTTTTTGTGGATTTTTGTAAGGAAGAAGACAGTGAATGAGGGAGGGGGGGTGTACTTTTTGGGGTTTTATACTTCTGCTCTTTTATGAGGAAGAATGCAGTTGATGGTATATGTTTTTCACGGGTGTTTTACCCAAAGGTGAAACGTGAGGGGATAGTAAGAGTAGAACACATTATGGTGGGTCTTTTACATTTTCGTTAGAGGTGAGAAATGGAGAGATAGAGGGATTAGCAAAGATGGTGCGGGGTTATATAGAAGAGGATGAAAAAGTTAGAGGGTTCACCAATGTAGATTATTGTATCAACGAAGAGACATGTGGGGGAGGAAGGGATATTGGACGGGGAATGGAGTGGGTTGTGGTACGTATTTGTTTATATAATATATTAAAAGAATTTTAAAATATCCTTAAGGAAAAAATATTCATTTTAACTTGACCAGGACTAAAACTAAAATAAAACCAAATCGCAAGGACCATTAGAGTGAAATATTTTTATTGGGAAAAAATTTGTAGATTTGACTAAGACAAAACTACAAAATTGGTCCCGGTGGTTTGCCAAAACTGTGGATATGGTCCAAAAAGTATCTGACTTGCATGGAAAGTCCAAAATCAAGAATTTTCTGTGGTTTTGGTCCATGAAACATTTTAATTGACTATTTTTCCCTTTTAATTTCTTTTTTTTATTTTTTTTATATTTTTTAATTTGTATATAATGATGAAAAAGAAAAGAATTATCCTGGCCCATCCCATCACTCCATCTGTACTTACTTACCTACCTACTCTCTCTTTCCCTCTCTCTCTCTCTCTATGCCTTCTTCTTCTTCCTCAACACATGAAAATCAAACTCTCACACAAGACACATACGATTAACATAAACACACGCAAATTGATTTATGGTTTTTTTAGGACTAAAGATTAACATAAACACATATAAATTTACGGCTAATGGAACTGACAAAAGAAGAAGCAATGTAGTTTAGATTTGAAATCAGATGTAATGTACTTGGGTTGTGTGGATTCCGATCTGGTATTCTAGCTTTCCACAGGGAAGAAGAAGCAATAAAGTTGGGTTCTGTTTTTAGGTGACGAAAACCGCAAACCACAAATAGATCTAGATTTTTGGTGATGCTACAACCAAAAGTCGTCGATGGTGGTGTCTCCGGATGGATCCCCGAGGGAGAAGAGGAAGACACTCTTACTCCGCCGATGACTTCAGATCGTCGTCTATGGTGGATCTTCTAAGTTCGTTGTCGTTCCAGGTGGTGTTCATTGAAGCTCGTCGTTGTTTCCGACAATGTTCTTTGGGTAGAGTTTTGTATGTGGTTTTCGTTTAAGATCTTCCATTCTCCATATTTTGTTTCAGATATGGAAAGAACAAACCCACCTTCAAGCATAGTAATCTTTTTGTTCATGTGTAAAATCGGAGGTGGGAATTATAAAGCTTGTATGTTGATGCAAATTTTAAAGATTATTGAAATCGATATCTTAGAATCTTTGTTTCAAACCTAGAACTTTGAGTGTATGAGTGTGTTTTGTTATCGGGTTAGTGAACAATGCTCATGAGAGAGAGAGAGAGAGAGAGAGAGAGAACTTATGGGTGGGGTGGACCCGACATATTTTTTATTTATTTTTCTTTTGTTTTTTTAATTAATAAGGTATTAAAACAAATATAAAATATAAAAAATAAATGAGAAGGAAAAAATAGTCCTTTCAACATTTTTTAGACCAAAACCATAGAAAAATATTGATTTGCAAGTTCAATTTTTTTGGATCTTATCCATAGTTTTTTGCAAACCACAAGGACCAATTTTGCAGTTTTATCTTTGACTAAACCAAAATCAATATTTATGTTAGATAAAATTGCAATAATGGTCCATGTGTTATGTTACAACTCGCAAGTTTGGTCCAAAAAGGTTTGGACTCGCACCAATGGTCCAAAAGTTTGATTTTGTTGCGTGTCTGGTCAAAAATGTTTTAAAATTTTTTTTTTATAATGGGATTTACCCCATATTATTTTATTATCTTATTTTTCTCTTATTATAACAGTTAAAAATAATACAAAAATAAAATACATCTCTCTCCCTCTATCTCTACGAATTGTTGAGTTCTTCTTCAAAACTTGAGAACATAATCATACATTCAGGAACACTTAGGAACACATACAAGCACATTTTAACATACCTGTTGTCACAAAAACAACATCAGCCGCCACCGACACTGATGTATGCCACCACCATTACCGTCACCTACCACCGTCTACCCACCTAAATTTGATGGTGATATTCTCAAAACACATAAAAACACACATTTTGTGTTGTTCTCCATGAGATCAGAGTTCCCATATCTAGGATGTTAATATATTTGAAGATCTTGGATGTTCATGTGTAGGGAAAACCCATCAAACCTGGAAAATCTGAAAACACAGATATGAGATGTTGATGGCATCTAGGGTTTATTGGTGAATATTCTAATTTGATGGTGGCACTATGGTTTAGACGAGTGGCACAACTAGGGTTTCTAGCAGTGGTGATGAAGAGCTTTTTGGTTGGTGGTGATGCATCGTGTATGCTAGGGTTTGCTTTAACAAGCAACGACACTAGGGATTGCTTTAACATGTAGCTCCGACTCTATCGTGTGCGACTCGAAGGTGAATCCTTGGAGGAGTTAGTCGTCTGAGGAGGAGATCGGAGACGTAAGATCACGACTGAAGACTGCCGTGGAAGAGACGAGGTAGACAAGCGGATTTCAATTCAAGGTTTTGTTGTAACATCCCAATTTTCAACCCAATATTTTCATTTTTATTTATTAAAATATATCATAGTATAATTACATTATGCAGAAACATGTTGTGAATGCGTGTGTGTACAGTTGGACTGTTCCCTTCTCACGAATCAATGAAGTACATGAAAAACATTTATATTCAACTGGGTAAGCATGAGGCTTAGTGAGTTCCCCAAATACCATATACCACAATACATATATCGGGCCCCACCTAATAAGCATATAAATGAGCCCCACTCAATAAGCATATAAACGGGTCCCACCCAAACAACATAATGGGCCCCGCCTAATAAACCTAACGGGCCCCACCTAATGGTGAGCCTCGCCCGACATACATAATCATACTACATATATAGAGACTACACTTTTAGGCTCTACTAATACAGACACATAGAGACTATACTTTCTATTCTACTACTAACTTTGAGTATACTAACATTGAGCACCGAGGAACTATACTATCGGCTATACTCTACTAGCTCTTACAACCTAACACACATGGATATGTATTGTAATAGACAGTATAGCGAGATAACTCACGTGGGCAGTTTCTCCAAAGATTAACAACTTTCTAGCGATCCTACTGGCGGGCAACGTGCATAACGAGTATTAACCTATAATATTAATACTTATTAATCATTATGATGATCTGGTATTGAAAAATAGATCTTTCACTAATCCCAATGAACACCAAGAGTTCTATCAAATAAGGATCAGCCAGGTAGGACAATTAAGAGGCAAGACGATTTCAACATATAACCTTTCTGAAATCCAAACAACCAAGCCAATGTGACTGTTCTAAACACCTCTCCCGTAAGTAGATCAATCAATATTATGGCTGTAATTTCTAATAGATCTTATTTATACATTTATAATAACACCTATGAATATAAATATAAGTTACAGTTAAAATCCTAGTAAGCGTAGCTTAACTTACATGGAGTTCTAGCTAAACTGGGATTTATGCTAGCAGAACTTTGATCCCGAGCACTTCTTTTACCTAAGCCTAGATGCCAAGAGCACCGCTAACTAAAATATTCTTCAAGTCCCAAAGAAAAACCTCCAAAAACCGGGTTAGAAGTTGAGAGAGAATTGAGAGATGGTGTGAAGGCAAAATGGGGTCTTAAGGGTATTTATAGCTGAAATTTGAGGAGACGTACCGTGCACAAACCAGGAACATACCACACCCTGGCTCTGGTCTCCTTCCCTCCTTGCGATACGTGTCCCTTTTCTAATGGTTCAATGTGGCTAATATGTGTGCGATGTGCCGACTGGAAACTTCAAAAACTGGTATCTTCTTCATACAAAATCCATTTTTGACTTTCTTTATATCCATGAGTAGCTATCGATTGGATCTACAACTTTCATTTAGACTCCTTCGGCTAATTCTCACTTTATTTTTAAATTTATATTTTTAACAGACTTAGACTGTTCAAGTCTGTATAAAAATCATAACTCTCGTATATAGCTGCACTGAAACTTCAAAAAATCATAACTTCCTCATACAAAGTCAGATTTGGTTGTTCTCTATATGTATGCTCTCGGTTTTACGAATACTAAACCTTTCATTTAGATTTATTAAACTAATAAGAAAGGTATCTAAAATTCAGTCTTTACAATACTCAGATCTGTGTTGGTTTAATCACGAAAATTCGATGATGCATAACTTCTTCATATGAAGCCGGATTTAAGAGTTATATATATATATATATATATATATATATATATATATATATATATATATATATATATATATATATATATGGAAATTGTATCGACATTTCCTACATGTTTAGGATGATTACTTGGGATAAAGAATGTTATATATGTACTTCTAATTTTATAAACAACAATTTATATTGAATCCTATTGAAAGGTAAAAATGGGGTGTTACAAATCTCCTCCACTTATAAAGATTTCATCCTTGAAATCCCGCTCCTAGCGCACTTAGACATTATCTTATTCGAGTTACCAAGATCAAATCGTGATCTAGCCAACGTTGCCGCTTCGAAAGTTCTTGTAGAACTTCGTTTTCTATGTTAGACGTACTCTCGAACTCCTCACAAAGTCTTCCAAAATCGGGAACTCATCGGTTTGGACTTCAAGAATTTACATAATACAATTGGCGATCACCTATAGACGTAAAATATCGACACACTCGACTTGTTATGAAGTGCTTAACTATGGAAATTTGTCTAGGATATCCTAGTGGAATCCACTTTTTTCGGAATATGTTTCAAAAAGAATTTTGCCATATCCCTTAAAGCACACACAAATATAGATTTGCAAATGGTTTCTCTACCTATTTACGATGTCCCAACATCTTGAAACTTATCAGTGTATGACTATTTCTCTAGTAATTTGTTTATATACTTGCTCATGACACGTCGTAATATTAGCCAACTACTGGGATCTTGATGCCTAGTTTCTCTTTTCATCATCCTTCCTTGATCATAATAAATCTTTGCTTCCTCTAAGCCAACGAGGTATCTTCATAACTGAATCTTGATGCTATCTATTGGCGACTACACAACCTACTGAATTCCTTGTCTAGCAGCTCCTATGCTGCCAAGAGAAATCCCATATTCTTAAGGGTACGAACCTATCAGGTTCTCTTGGTTTTCTGAGCCGTACCTAGGAATTCAATAAATTCCTAAATCCTATCTAATGATTGGGAGGAAAGACCAACCTTTCCTTGGGAAGAAAGAAGTTCATAGTATATTGGTAATCTTAACATAAGACTTTATTATTCTTTTACCCCGAATAAGCAAACCTAAACAAACGTCTTCTGTCTACTTGTGTTCCACCCTACTGATCCTTAATGTAGAGACCGAAAGTCAAAGTTCTCTTTGCGCTTTCGCCTTATGGGTTGGTTCTCCCCCACTTAGGTTCAACCCATTATTTGTTGCTACTCGTCATTGATCAAAGCCCAAGCTAGATTTGTGTAGGCAATATGTAGCTTCTTTTGACTTTAAAGAACTTAGGTTTGTCATATCCAATGATCTTCGGTATTCCTATTGTAGTACTACTACTTGTATTCACCATAGTGACCCCTTTGTATAGTGTTGCTATGTGGCAACCTGGATGATTGTGGTCGTCTCTATTAGAGCCTCTTCTAATGAGCAATCCAAGTAACACGTTGCAAGATATGTGACAAATATAGGTTAGAAAGCCATACCAAGGGTGGACCCTCAATATTGCTCCCCGATGCCTAAGTTAGGTGTCATATTCGGAGCATTGAATGTGTAGGAATTGCTAACGGTTGCGTAGGTCTTACCTCTCGAGTTGGGCGAAGGCCTGTTTTTATAGCCGGGGCTTAGACCGGTTCTTAGCTTATTCTTCTAGGTTTTGTGTTAACCCTTAGGTTACGATGGTGAACCTTCTTTTTATTAAAATAGTCTTGCTTTTCCCGTGTTTCTTGGAGATGCTTCATAGGATGTGTACGGTGATAGGGTGATTCTTGATCTAGTGCTCAGTATCATCTATGTACTTGTATCTTATTTTGGTAGGTCGGGTTCGTTGGCTAACTTGCTATTGTGCGGGTTGGCGCCCATACCCCATTAAGCCCCTAACCTAATTGTTATAAATTGCTACCAATTTATAATAATTGGGCTTAAATGAGTTTTTTTGTCTTTGTAGTCAGCCTAGTGGACGACTCTTGGTTTACTCTGAAGGGTTTTGAGCATTCTAACACTCCTGTGGTTTACATGCAACCCTAGAAACCTTGGATCTATGTTTTACTAAGATACATGCAAATTTGATTTTTGCAAGGTTCTTAACCTAACTAGCATGGCATGGGGAATTTGAAACATAAAAGCTAGTAGAAGAACATACCTTTCTTGTTGCTTGGATTCCTTAAGAACTTTATGAGCCTAGCATCCCAAATGTGATGCCTCAAATGTTTCACACAATACCACAACTCTTGGAATAACTTTGAGAGAAGTACACTATCACTCAAAATTGGCTAGCCCTCCTTGTTCTAGTCTTAGTGCCGATTTTGCTAGCCTATGGGGTCTTTATATAGTGTGTCACAAGTAGGGTTACACCATGTAAACCCTAATTGACATGACTTTTCATTTCTTCCATGATCCATGGGTTTTAACCTCCATGGATCATCCATGGAGCACCCTATGGGTTTTAGCCCAATCCAATAAAACCATGGATCATTAGCCCACTATATAAGAATAGATGATTTACATAATCAACCCCATATATTTAATTAGTCTCTTTTTGATTACAAAATTAATTCCAAATTAATTCTTGATCAATACTAATTAAATACTATGATTTCATATTAATATATTATAACTTATAATATATTAACAAATCATAAGTGTCCTTCTTCTCATTTTGTGTATCCAATTATCATGATGCCATGCAACCCAAATGGACCATCCAATCGGGTTAAGTACATACCATAAATAGTTATGGACTTAGACACCTTATCGAACAGTCTCCCACTTGGATAAGTCTAATAACTATAACTGCAAGTATGACTTCAAGAACCGATCAAAAATCGTAGCTCTTTCAAAGTCTCACGGAACTAAGATGACCTACCATTTAAGATAAATGATCATATAATCCTCTGCTCTCAAGATATCAGCCGGAAAAATACGTGGAACAATGTCGTACTTCTTGTCCATCAGTTTGTTTCCCAATTTCCGATTTGTTTGACATAGAACTTAATCAAACATATCAATTTAGTTCTGACCAGGCCCGATACATAAGTCAAAACAAAATCATCGAGGGGCCCCAATATCGCTTTTAATCCTCCAAGGACTAAAAGGAACATATAACTTCGACTCATATGCTTGTTCTACTACTTGTTGAATCATACACAAAGGCACGTTTTATAACATCGAGTTACCAATGCGTTTTCGTACAATCAATGTATAAATAACTCATAGTCAACAAATCATATCTCTAGGTTTGAAGACTTATATGATATTACCATCTCATGATCACTCGAGATAAATTCCATTAAGTGATACAAGTGAGCGTGGGTTGAATCCAATACTCGAATCATTATTCCAGGAGTACTCATGAACACTACATCCCCTTTGTCCCAGACAAACTGCAGACCCGTTCATGATAGTCTTGCCTCATTACCTACTTCCAAAGTATGATTGACTGTGTATGGTTTGAATAATATGATATATCATAACATAATTATTCTGGAAGTTAAAACATGCAAAAATTGAGTAAACAATTGACAAAAGATAGTAACACTTTACTTATAAATAAATAACAACTTTTATTTATCATCAAATGTCAATTACACTTTATAAATTTCAAAAGCTATCTAATTTCTAAAACTAATATTACCTTTAGCCCAATGCGTCTCACATGCTGAAGATGCTTAACCCTACCTAATCCCTTTGTGAGGGGATCTGCTGGGTTCTCATCTGAAGATACCCTCTTTGTCACGAGGAGTCCTTCTTCTACTCGATGTCTAATGAAAGGGTATTTTCTGTCGATGTGTCTGGATCTCCCGTGATCCCTTGGTTCCTTGGCTAGGGCAACTGCACTTTCATTATCACAAAAAATCTCCATAGGCTCCTTTGTAGCTGGTACTACTCCAAGGTCTCCAATGAAAGTTCTTCAGCCATATCGCCTCCTTTGCTGCCTCGCTTGCTGCTATGTACTCTGATTCACAAGTTGAATCAGCCACTGTCTCCTGCTTGGAACTTTTCCAAGTAATTGCTCCTCCATTTAAGGTAAAGTCCCAGCCTGACTGAGAGCAGAAATTATCCCTATCAGTCTGGAAGCTGGCATCACTATACCCTACTACTCTCAAGTCATCACTCCCACCGAGGGTAAGGACCCAGTCCTTAGTCCTCTACAGGTACTTGAGAATGGTCTTTACCGCAGTCCAGTGAGCCTTTCCTGGGTCCCCATGATATCTGCTGACCATGCTCAAAGCAAATGCCACATCAGGACGAATACAAGTCACAGCATACATGATCGAGCCTACAGCGGAAGCATACAACACTTGACTCATCTCAGCTATCTTAGCCTCGGTACTTGAGCTTTGAGTCTTATTCAATCTGGCGTTACTCTGGATCGGTAACTCTCTTTTCTTGGAATCCTGCATGCTGAACTGATTCAACACCTTATCCAAGTAGGTAATTTAACTAAGTCCAATTAGTCTCTTACTCTTGTTTATCAATCCTTATCCCTAGGATATAGGCAGCTTCTCCAAGGTCCTTCATAGCGAAACACTTCCCAAGCCAGGACCTTACATCCTGCAGAGTTGGGATGTCATTTCCTATGAGTAGTATTTCATACACATACAATACTAAAAAGCTAACTATACTCCCACTAGACTTGACATATACACAAGACTCATCTTCGCTCCTCGAAAAACTAAACTCTTTGACTCTCTCATTGTGACATCCCCATTTTCATGGCCAGAAAAGACCGATTTTGTTTATGCTTTATAAAAATCAGAGTATCTCTTTTAATAAAAATGTTGCGGAATTTGTTCCCAGAAAAATACGATAAATACGTTATCAAAACATTTTTGAAGAAACGTATTTTGTTCATTTTAAAACGTTTGGGATGTCATCGACAATACATAAACATAAGCATAAACAGAACTTACATTCATTTACACTAGTGATCTACATCTCTTTTAAATCTCTCAGTGTAATGTGACTTCATATCAACACATGTGATATAAATAAACTGAGTGGGTCAGGTTGGGAAACCTGGTGAGTACATAGGGTTTTCAACCCACAATAATATAATTATTATGTTTAATCATCAAACAACTAACCCAATTACCCATCCCTATTATCTTCTTTATTCTTAAGGATCTACCCTAAGAATCAACTATTTCTTGTTCATTCATTCCAAAGGAGTATCCTAAGGAATAGGTACGAATCCCATCGTTGTAAATGACACATCTGTCAAGCACAACTGCTAGTTCTGTCACTTAGGCGCGGTTGCCAAAATTGTGACATTCTCTATGGGGCGCATCTGGCGGAATAGTCCTTTTAGGCGCATCTGTCGGGGTTACGAGGTTCTCTATTAGGCGCTTCTGCCGGTAGAGCCCTTTAGGCACATCTGCCAGGGTTTTATTGACAATATCGTTTTCGAGAGTCCACTCGCAATACATATCAATGAGTTTTTAGAGTACACCGGTGAAGACATCTTTCACAACACCTACAGGTTGCGAGCCTGCTAGTGTTCCACTGGACTGTCTAGAATAGTCCGTGGTTGTCATCCATACTCTGCTGAATGACGGGGCCATCATTTGGGAAAAAAGCTTCTCACATTGTCCACCTCTCACCCTCACATCACAGTCTATTTCACCTCTCAACTCATCATCCAACTCATATTTCATCTATTACATCTACCCATGTCTTACCCCAACATTTTCGTAGATATAAAATACATATACAGCTTAAATCATTTAAAACATGTATAAAATCGTTCATCCAATATAGACAGCAAGTACTCAGGTAATATGCACACATAACACTCAATTTATATAAAATACTTCATATATATGTGTAAGATGAAAGTAACTATGCACTCACCTGGGAGGGTGGTAACTCGGCACTTGGACAACACTTCGTTACTCTTAAAACAATTTTCCTCGGACAAAACCTAGTATCATTACCACTAGAGTTTAGTCTAACGTTAACTGCGACTAATTAATAGTCTATCTATTATTATTATTATTATTATTATTATTATTATTATTATTATTATTATTATTATTATATAAGCGTTAAACAACACTCTATATAACTCATAATAATAGCCCAAATAATTATTTTAAGGTCCTAATAATGTTACTATATTAAAACATAAGCTATACTAAATATAGGTTAGGTACAACTCATTTACAACAGGTTTTCTCGGAAACCGGGCTTCGCTGGAGCAGCGTTTCCGAGCCGAAAAGCTCTTTTCTCGGGACTTCGGGAGCTAGGGGGTTTACCTAGACTTTAGGGGGGGGGGGGTTTGGGGCTTTAGAGAGAGAAACTAGAGAGAGAAAGAAGGGTTTGAAGGTGTGAGGAAGTGAGGGAACCCGACACCTCTATTTATAGGGGTGCTGACTGATGGACTTGCCGAGTAGGAGGACCTACTCGCCGAGTTGGGCATGTGGCAGCCTTCTGGTGGTGCCACGTGTCCAATTCTGGTGGTGCCACGTCACCCCCTATCGCGTATCAGCCTTCAAACTTAGAAAAATCATAACTCTCGCATACGAGCTCCGTTTTCGACATTCTTTTTTTCAACGTGTAGGTAAAATCAAGATCTACAACTTTCATTTAGACTCCATCGGCTAATTCTCGACCGATATCAAATTTAACAGTAGGAGGCATTTAGACTGTTAAATGACCGTGAAGAATTCGTAACTCCTTCATACAGACTCCGTTTTCATCTATCTTTTTACCATAGAGTTCCTATTAATGAGATCTTCAACTCTCATTTAGGTCGCATAAGCCAAAAACCGCTCAAACTAAAAATCAAGTTTCGGGCCGTGCACTGCTAAGCCAAATCTTAGAAATTCATAACTTTTTCATACAAAGTCAGATTTGGGCGGTTTTTTTTTTTTATTTTTTTTTATTTTTTTTTTTTATGTTTTCTCGGTTTAACATATACTACAACTTTCGTTTAGATTGCTAAGGCTAAAAGTCGCTCCATCATAAATTTACTATTTACGCTTCCCGGTGTCGTGCTGGTTTTGCCGTAAAACTTCGACGGACCATAACTTCTTCGTTAATACTCGGATTTCGGCGTTCTTTATATGTACATAAACCTTGAGAAAAATTCTACAAATTAGTTAAGACTATTTATTCTAAATAATCTTTTGTCGAAAAGTCGTTTTCGACCCCTATTATCTCTAAATTGACTAGCCCAGATCTGCGGGCGTTACAATTGTCTCCCCCTTAGGATGATTACGTCCCGAAATCATCAACGCAACAGGGCAGTATAATGACTCCATACATTATCTCTTCATCCTAGGTAATAATCGTAACTTCCTTGTGAATGAGTATCAAACTCTTAGACTCCTTGACTGCAGGCGGTGCTCGATCTTGCACTTGCTCCCTATCTCACGTTAGACTCCAAATTATGACCTTCAAGTCACAATCTCGATCCTCACTGGATACGTGTGACAACCCGAAATTTCCATTCTGTACAAACTATATCACTTCAATAGAAGTTATAGCAGTCACAGTTAATTTCCAGACTTTTTCGCGTAAGTTTGAGTAATTCAGGGCTTACACTTCAAGAAATATCAGGAGAGTGGGTGCACTAGGGTTTTGTGCAACACTGTTATTCCAACCCTCTATTATATTAGAGATCATTTCAGGAATAAAAATATTTTCTGCCAAAAATATCTCAGGACTATAAATAGAATTCTGAACCAAATTCATTCATTATTCACATTTCCAACTAGAGAAAAGCCATTTTCTCTCTCACGGATCTTCGGGTTTTTATCCCAAATCGTGAGTACCTCTTTCTAGTAGTGTTAGAAAGCTTTATATGTAGTTATAACATGATTTAGAAGGCTAAATCACTAGATTTAGGAGTTTACTCCCCAAGGTGTTCTTGGGCGGTAAACTCCCGAAACAAAGCCGGGACCGACCCTTGTGTTATGCTACTGCCTTAGACTCATTTATGAGTGTGTTAGGGACATGAAATCAATAAAAATCCACCCAAGTTTGGGAGTTTACGGCCCAAGAGTTTCTTAGGCCGTAAACTCCAAATTCAAGCTCCAAATGGTGCTTTTAAGGCACCTAAAGCATTGGACATTTACTAGGAATTGTTCCCACTTAATTGAAGGACAAAAACACATCAAAATCACCTCTTGAAGTGAGTTTATGGCCCTGGTAATGCTCCTAGGCCGTAAACACCAAACAAGGGCACCAAAGTGTGCCTAGGGTCCTCATTAGCTTTAAACAAATGATTAGAACCTATCCTTCATATGCAAGAGACTTGAAAACAACAAAAGCACCATTCCAAGGGAGTTTACGGCCGTAAACTCCAAAGGAAATGGCCTTGGGGCCGTAAACTCCTCTAGGGAGTGTTTCTAGGCCATAAACCCTTCCAAGGACTTAACCACCAAGTTGGAATAATTCTAGGAATCATTTGGGACTTCAAAACACACAATACCCCCATGGTTGGGAGTTTACAGCCGTAAAATCAAGAGTTTACAACCGTAAACTCCATGTGTGTTAGTATATGAGGAGTAAACTCATATATGGGGTACTTTGGAACCCTAAACACAAGTACCTTGTCCCACAATAGCTTAGATGCAATCCTTAGGGCTTAAAACACTTATATAAAGTGTTTATTATGTCTAGGATGTCTTAGCTTTATCAATTAGTAACTTAAGACTAATTGAGTGCATATATGTGTAATTATATGTTCATTAGGATCGTAGTGTGTGTACAAGTCCTCGCTTGACACCTAGCAATCCTATACCGTTCAGTTCATCCCAATCACCATCTACAGGTGAGTTCATACCCCTTAATCAATGTTTTAAATGATTTTAAATGCTTTAATGGGGGGGGGGGGGGAATACAAGTAGAAAACAATATGTTATTAAATCAATCTTATGTATTTTATAACTATGTTTTCACTCAGTAGATTTCACATATTTCAAAAGGTGACACATGAAGTGGTTTTCTATCTTAAAATACCTTGATAACAAAAGTATTAGTTTTGAAATGTTTATTAGAATGACATCAAGTCATTCTTAATTATTGTTTAAAACTCCTAGATATCTTGCAAAACCATTATTTTACCTTCTTGAATCAAACTATACTTATGCGCATATGTTCATTTATATGTTAGAGATTATAGTTTTCATCCTTCGTTCAGTTTCCCACACCCTGGTGTATCAAGGGTGCATAAATCTACTTGAACAACCACTTACTTTCCAGTTAATTATCATATGGATAGTTAGAAGAAACAAAACATCATTCCTATTACAAGGAATCACACAAGAGTCAGTTCATTCATGAGTCTATACAGTACCTTACATGATACATGAGTACACTTACTTAGGATTACATGATACATGAATATGTTTACATATACTTACCTGTTACATGAACACACTTACGTGAATACCATACAGGAACACTTCTACATAGGTGCATTATCCTGTATTTACTTACCTGGATACTTGTACTTAGAACTACAAGGATGATTTATTAGTACTTACTTTGTAAATTATCTTTCCTATCCCGGTTCAATGGGATATCTCGGCGGGACTTACCATTCCGAACCCCACTGATTAGCACCAGTGGTCGATGAATGTCTACGGATGTCTAAGGTTGTTACTTAGTTAGTAATCAGTGACGGGACCAACCATCCCTCTGTCCAACTGTTGCAACAGTGGATGAGATGTGAATCTTCGGAGGATCATTAGGTTAACGATCTGTATTAAGAGATCGATATCGGGACTAACCCTCCCTCCACCCTGATGCCGCTACAGAGGATGAGGGGACACTCTTCGGATGTCCATAGGGTATACCTTTCGCTTCGGCGATGTCGTGTTAATCCTGGTCACCCAGGGATAACACTTACGTGATTATATTTTCCTACTTTACTTTATTTTGTGATATATTCACATAAACGATGAGTTAGACTAAGCACTTTTAGTACTAGTCAATAGAAAGGAAAAACTATCATTTCACTAACAAAACATTTGGGTCTTGGTAGAAGACTACATTGTCATAAACAAAACATTCAGGTCTTGGTAGAAGACTACATTGTCATAAACAAAACATTCGGGTCTTGGTAGAAGACTACATCTCAAACTGATAGAAAATAACGGATTTTCTAGGGTTTTCATACATACATCAACATTTTCATTTAAAGGTTTACATGGCCTTCATAACAGATTTTCATAAGCAAGACAATGACACTTAATTACTTATGAATTCACCAGCTTTAAAGCTGATACTCTCTTTCAAAATAACTTGTGTTCTCAGGTCAACAGTAGACAGGTACGATGGCCAGGTTTTTAGAAGACGGAGCAGACAAGTCTCGTCTTTTATTTTGATTGTATATTTTTGGTGTCTTACTACAATGAAAGAACACACATGTATTAAAACTTTACTTATAATGCAATGGATGATGTTGTTGCTTGTTTATTATATTACACTGTTGTGATACTGTACATGACGTCCTCCACCCCTGAATGTTTCCGCCGTTCGTGGTTTTGGGGTGTGACAGATTGGTATCAGAGCATTGTTGATAGTGAATATAGTATATGAGCCCATAAAAGATATACTAACTATAAATACATTGGGATTAAAACACTCTGTCTAAGAGTTATACGTTTAAATAATAAAATATTTAACAAAGTATAGGTGCCTGCATTCATACTAAAATCAGTGTCACAATGACAAGAACAAAAGTATTACGATTGTTGAATATCACAAGTAAGCCTTGGGATATATGGTTAGTCTTGGGAATGGCATAGCCTGATCAACTATGCTGGTCCGAGGAGTGATTAGCATATGCCCAAGAATGGTTGTGATATGGCAACAAGTCTAAAAACTTACCAACACAACCATAAAGAAATACCATAGGGGTATTTGGTCTTACTATAATTATCTTAGTTAGTTCGTCTATTTTAGCTATTTCTTATATCCTTTTTCTCGCGTAGATTAAAATGGCTGGATTTCACCATGGCGATCCGTACTTCCCAAACCAAGGCAATGCTGGTTGGCTAGAGGCAGAACCAGAAGATGATCACCCAATCCCTTTGGATGATCACCATGCTGAGGGTTTTTCCGATAGTTCTGACTCGGAGCCAGAAGTCAACAACCTACCCCCAAATGCTCAAAACCCAAACCTGAACCCCCGTCCCGCATTTCAAGGACCCACACCTCTGTGGGCCACTGACTTGATTACATGGAGTCATGAACAAGGTCAGCCCATTCCCTACAATGGAGACCGAAGTTTCTACAACCTCATTGAAGGAGGTTCTGCTGATAGAGTCCTACCCATCATGGTGTGTAGGATTTCTCGGAACACGATAATGGCTCAGGCGACTATCAATCAAGTCTTGGAAGTTGACGCCAACTCTGGTGTTAACACTGTCCACATTCGCCAACTAGAGTCTGCTCATGAAAGGACTTTGGTCCGCAATGCAAATCTGCAGAGGGAACTTGCTGAAACCCGAGCTGAAGTTAGAGAACTTCGAGCTCAGCAAGCAAGGTCGGACAGGCGTATAAGGGACATTGAACGTCTACTGTCAGGATCGAGGACTCATGCAAGCAGCTCTCGTCGCCGATAGAATCTCGTCAACTCATCTTTTGGATATAACCTAGTCTATGTAAAACTTTGGTCTAATTTCATGTCTTTATAAGTCTTAGACCTGTTAGGTCTTGATCTAATCTTAGTTCTGTCAAAATTTTCCATCTTGGTTGATGTAAGGCCTACTTCTAGGCCATTTTTCCCGAACTTGTTACATCTGTAATCCCAATATTATTGACAAATATCTAATCTTATGGATATCATTATCTAAATGCTGCCATCTTCATTTAGTCATACTATTCCTTCTGTTGTTGGGCTATGGGGAGTTAGTTCATGAGACACATTCATTAATCATTTATTCTTATCCATGTCATCATCTTTTAAACGTACAGTTAAAGATGCCGCCACACAGGAATCCGAGGCGTAACCCAAACAACGAAGCACCGATACCACCACCTCCACCACCACCTGAACCTCTTCAACCACCTAACCCCTTCGATGCCAACATGTTCCAGGCAGCTTTCACAGCAGCAGTTGCAGCTGCTGTGTCAACAATCAACGCTCCTGCCCCTAGTGGATCAGGAACAGGTGCACCTCCCTCGAACCATGGCGAAAGCCAGGGGCACCCTCGGGAATGCACCTACAAGGACTTCACGAACGCCAAACCCCACATCTTCAATGGAACTGGGGGTGTTATGGTGTTGAGACAATGGATTGAAAAGATGGAATCCGTCTTTGAAATCTGTGCTTGCCAGGAGGGCAACAAGGTCAAGTTTGCAGCTTGTACCTTCTCTGACAGAGCACTAACGTGGTGGAACAACCATGTTAACTATCTGACTTTGGTGGTGGCGTATTCCATCGGCTGGGAAAAGTTGAAAGACATGCTGATGAAAGAATACTGTCCTCAAGGTGAAATACAAAAACTCGAGCAAGAATTCTGGGGTCTACAAATGGTTGGATCCGACATCACGGCCTACACAAATAGGTTCTGTGATCTGGCAAACTTATTCACTGACATGGTTGATCTGACAAATAGGGTTCGAAAACGACTTTTCGACAAAAGATTATTTAGAATAAATAATCTTAACCAAGTTGTAGAATATGTCACAAGGTTTCCGTACATATACAGAACGCCGAAATCCGAGTTATAACGAAGAAGTTATGACCCGTCGAAGTTTCGCGACAGAACCGACACGACACCGGGAAGTGTAAATAGTGAATTTATGATAGAGCGAGATTTAGCGTTAGCGATCTAAACGAAAGTCGTAGAATATGTTAAACTAAGAACATCGATAAAAATAACGCCCAAATCTGACTTCGTATGAAGAAGTTATGATTTTTCGAAGTTTCGGATTAGCAGCGTACAACCCGAAATTTGAATATTAGATCGAGCCATTTTTAGCTGACATGACCTGAACGAGAATCAAAGATCTCGTTAAGAGTAGCGTAGCGAGAAAAAGATGGGCGAAAACGGATGTCGGATGAAGAAGTTATGAGGATTTAACGGACCAATCCTGTCCCGGCCCGTTAATAATATAAAATTGAAAATCGAGCCAAAATTAGCCAACAAAGTCTAAACGAAAGTTGTAGAGTACGTTCCCACCTTCGCGTGGATATAAAGAACGTCAAAAACGGAGTTCGTATGACAAAGTTACGAATTTTTAAAGTTGAAGCATGAATCTACGAAGTCTGTTGCGAGGATTGATGACGTGGCTGCATCTGGGCTCGGGGTGTAAGTGAGCCGAGCTACTCGTGAGTTACTCGGGATCGACTCGTTAAAAGCTCGACTCGAGATCGAATTAAACGAGCCCGAGCCGAGCTCGAGCCTAGATATGAGGCTCGTTTACTAAACGAGCTCGAGCCGAGCTTCAATTAATGGGGCTCGCGAGCCTTAACGAGCTTAAACGAGCCTCTCTCTCTCTCTATATATATATATATATACACACACACACACATACACACACACATATATATATATACATATATATATATATATATATATATGTGTGTGTGTGTGTGTGTGTGTGTATATATATATACACATATATATACATAGAGGCTCGTTTAGGCTCGATTAGGCTCGCGAGCCCACTAAATTGTTCATGAGCCGAGCTCGAGCTTCATTTTAAGGCTTGAATCGAGCTCGAGCTCGAGCTCGAGCTTCCTCAAATTAAACGAGCCGAGCTCAAGCTTGGTCAGGCTCGGGCTCGGCTCGGCTCGTTTACACCCCTATTCTGGGCTGCCCATCGCTGATGAAGGAACGCGCTTCGGATCATGCCACGAAGCCTTCGCATTACGCCCCGCGTACCTTCGGTCTTATCCAGGTCCTGTCCAAGTGCGAGCCAGCTGGGTCATACGTGTCCGCCTTATCTGAAGTTACGCCCCGCGTAGCCAAGGATTACGCCCAGCGTAGTCCGAGGCCTCGCAGGGTATAAAAAGGGGCGAGGGCCTTCACATTTTTCACACAATTACCACTTCTCTCTCTAGTTTCTTTCTCTCTCTAGAGTTCCAAATCTCCCCTAAGCCCTAGTTAAAGCCCTAGCACCCTAAGGAAGCCCCAAGGCTCCCGGAGTCCCGAGAAAAAAGAGTCTTTCGGTTTCGAAACGCTGCTCCAATTAAGCTCCGGTTTTCGATAAAATTCGCTGTAAGTGTGCTACGCTTACGCAATTTTTAATATAGCTTTCAAATAATTATAGGAATGTTATTAGGTCCTTAAAATAATTATTTGGGCTATTATTATGAGTTATATTGAGCGTTATTGACGCTTAATAATAGTCAGACTAATTAATTTGTCGCGGTTATCGTTAGACTAAACCCTAGTGGTATTGGTACTAGGTTTTATCAAAGGAATATTGTTTTGAGAGTATCGAAGCGCTGTCCGAGTGCTGAGTCACCACCTACTCAGGTGAGTGCATAGTCCCTTTCATCTTACACATAGATATGAAATATTTTATATAAACTACGTGCTATGTGTGCATATTATCTGAATACTTGTTGTCTATGCTGGATGAATGTTTTATACATGTTTTAAAGGATTTAAACTGTATACGTATTTTATATATACGAATATGTTGGGTATGAGATGGGTAGATGAATGATGAGAGATAGAAGATGACGTGAGTATACATTGGCAGCTATAGACTTAGTGCCTATGGGACAAACACCGGTAGCTATGGAATTAGTACCTGTTAGACGTTGGTAGCTATGGATTTAGTACCTGTTAGAAATTGGTAGCTATGGACTTAGTACCTATTAGTTAGACGCTGGTAGCTATGGATTTAGTACCTGTAGAAATTGGTAGCTATGGACTTAGTACCTATTAGTTAGACGCTGGTAGCTATGGATTTAGTACCTGATGAGTAGGATATAGCAGCTATGGAATTAGTGCTTTACGAACGAACATCGACAACTATGGATTTAGTGCCAGTCCTATAACCCTGAAAGTAAGGGACTTCGGAATAAACGAATGCAGGATAGATGACTCTTAGGTTAAATCCTTAAGAGTAAAGAAGATAACGGGGATGGGTAATTGGGTTAATTGTTTGATGATTGAACATAACAATTACATTATTGTGGGTTGAAAACCCTATGTACTCACCAGGTTTCCCAACCTGACCCACTCAGTTTATGTATATCACAGGTGACGAAGTGAAGTGACATTACACTGAGAGATTTAAAGAGATGTAGATCACTAGTGTAAATCATTGTAAGTTCTGTTTATGCTTATGTTTCGGTATTAACGATGACGTCCCAAACGTTTTAAAATGAAATAAATACGTTTCTCCGAAAATGTTTTAATAACGTATTTACCATGTTTTTCTGGGAACAAATTCCGCAACCTTTTTATAAAATGAAGTACTCTGATTCTTATAAAGCATAAACAAAATCGGTCTTTTCTGGCCATGATTTTGGGGATGTCACAATTATCACAAAAAAAACAATTTTAACACATAAAAATGTGTCCAAACAATCAGAAAAATTTCCCCTAGACTCTACTAGGACTTCTTCTATGCGTATCTTCAATCATCAATTCTGCTTCAACTTGGTTGGTGGTGGAAATTCCATACGATGGGATAACTTCATTGATTATACCAAAAGTTCTTTCTTTTTGCTAATCGAAAGTGTACTTCTCCCGTACTAGACGTATTTATTTATTAGACACATTCTAAAGGCAAGATACCTCTCTTACGATATCTTCCAACAAGCATCATTCATTATCGCAAGCCTCCTCGTTTCCTCCATTTACTCGATTCGCTACGAGCCTTCACCATGACGTTACATTCACGGAAGGATGCATTCAGCGCATCGAGACGAGAATATAGATAGAGAAGATTTTAGACGCATAATCCTCTTTCTTACTTCGAAAAGTTACATGTCAGTTCTAATACCGTAATTAAATGTTTAGAAATCTGAACACATAAAATTTCCAGATGTGGTCGGCAACAGACCATAGATCCGATCATATAATGCATATCATAAATCATTTAACTTTAAGTCCCCAAAATTGCTTGTGTATCAATCAGATCCAATTGATGGTGCGGAATCCCAATCAATTGGATGATGTCAGATCAATATAGAAGAGAAGGAGAAGAAGAAGATTAAGAATCTAATGATGTATTCAATATGAATGATGCTCCATACAATAGATTCTCTTTCACACACACTTCTTCTCTCTAACTTTCTCTCTCTTCTCTAGCCTTCTCTCTTCTAACCGTACACTCACATGCACTCCTCTATTTATATGGACCTCCGGCCATACACACGTGTACGACCGTACACACAAACTGCAAACACATACAACATTACATAAAAATATATTTTCCTAGAAAAGCAAAGTATAAACCATATTTTTGACCCAACAATCTCCCCCTTGGTTTATAACTTTCTTAATGTGATCATAATTTTCACACATGTTGTTGTAATCTTCTTGTAATTTCCGAAAATCCTTGATTTTGGTTTCTAATTGAGCTTTTAACGGTTTTTGTCCTTTCCTAAGACTATAGCCTTCGTATTTGAGGTCCTCATTTTCTCTTTTTAATAAATCAATTTGTTCGCGAAGAAATTTAATCGTAGCTTTACAAGATGGAGTACATGAAACTTCATTTACCGGAATTGATGTGGAACTCATTTTTAATTTTTTTTTTATATATTTTTATATTTTTAATCGTCCTTTGACTTAAAAACCGAGAAAGTCAACCTTAAAACTCAAACTTAAACAATCAAACTCAAAAGTCAAACTTGAAAAGTCAAACTTAAAAGTCAAACCGAAAAGCCAAATTTGAAAAATTAAAAGTCAAAAGAGAAAGTCAAAATTTAAAGTCAAAGGTCAACTTTTAAAAGTCAAAGTTAAAATTTTAACTAAAAAGTCAAAAATAAAAGTTAAAATTTAAAAACTAAAATTTTTGGGTTGAAAAAGGATTTTAAAAATTAAGAAAATTGATTTTTGGGTTAATTTTGTCAAAAATGCGAAATTAGGTTCGCAAAGCATGAGTTATATTTCAAATTTCGGAAGAATGAAACAAAGATCCTCCTAGATGAGTTGCTTAAGGCGCGCTTGTTAATGACCCGGAGGTCCAGGGTTCGATTCCTGGCACTTCAACTCCGTTTCCCTTTTTTTAGGAAAGGGCTGCTGTGCGAGGTTGCTGCTTGCGAGGACTAGAGCTGCTTGCGAGGACGAAGCCGCGAAGCCGAGACCGATTCTGCTGAGCCGTGAACCAGATGCGAGACCGAGGGGAAGAAGCTGGACCGTACACGATCCCGGACACGTCCGGACCGCACACGTCCGAGTCGCACACATTGAGCCGCACACCGAGACCCTAGCCGCACACCGAGGCACACACTCTGAGCCGCACACTGCTGAGCCGAGCCGCACACACCGAGCCGTATACTCTAAGCCGCACACACCGAGCCGCACTCCTTCAACCAGCAGCACACCTTCAACCGGGCCGCACACCTTCAACAGATTCGCGAAAAAAATGACACGTTTTTCACCCTTTTTTGCTCTAAAACTCGATCAAAAAATCGTTTTTATGAAAAATGCAAAGAAGAAACCCCCCTTATTTTTGCGAGATCTATCCAAAAACGCTATTCTCTTTTCAAAATCTGATCAAATAAGCTCCAGATCTGACAAAATTGATTGATACAATCAAGCTCTGATACCAATTGTAAGTCCCCAAAATTGCTTGTGTATCAATCAGATCCAATTGATGGTGCGGAATCTCAATCAATTGGATGATGTCAGATCAATATAGAAGAGAAGGAAAAGAAGAGGATTAAGAATCTAATGATAATGATGATATGATTGATGCTCCTTACAATAGATTCTCTCACACACACACACACACACACACACTTCTTCTCTCTAACTTTCTCTCTCTTCTCTTTTTCTCTCTTCTCTTACCATACACTCCCACATGCACTCCTCTATTTATATGGACCTCCAACCATACACATGTGTACAACTGCACACCTTGTGTACGGCCGTACACAGGGTGTGCGGCAGTACACACATGTACGGTCGTACACACAAACCGCAAACACATACAACATTACATAAACATATATTTTCCTAGAAAAGTAAAGTATAAACCATATTTTTGACCCAACAATCTCCCCCTTGGTTTATAGCTTTCTTTTCTAATTGGCCCAACAAACTCCCCCTAAAAAGTAGCTGGCCTTTTCTTGTTAATCTTCATTGGGAGCTTGGCTTCAACATTAATCTTTGATTTCTTCACAGCTTCAAGATGAACTTGATGAATCTTCATGAATGACTTCATCTCGAGCGGTTGGGCTTTTCTTCAGAGTTTGGCTTTGAACGCACGTTGGGTGAGGAGGCTTGACGAACCGATTCTTGAAAGATAGTGCTTTTAGCTTGAGAATCTTCAGAGAGAACATCAGAGAGAAAAAGTCTTCTGGATCACTTCAGCAGGTACAAAGATAGCAACAAACTGATTGAGGAGGCTTCAATGCAATCTGTCACATATTCTTCAATTTCAGCTTCACCTTGCTTCTGGGGTTGAAAGATTGAATGTTGAAAGAATAATCTTCATTTCTTGCTCCTTCGAATGTGAATTCTTCGATGCTCACGGACGAGGCTTTGGCTCAGAAATCTTCAACACAAACTCCATGAGTCTTATCTATACCTGAAATCACTTTTCAAGACAAAACAAAACTAAAAGAAAACTTAGCACACAAATGAAAACAGAAACAAAAAATATTTTTGGATTTTTGATTTTTCTGAACAAGAAATAAAACAGAAATAACACTATTTTTTGGATTTCTTTTTTTTTTTTAATTTTTAATTCTCCCCTAATATTTAAATTAGAAGAAACTATGACAAATTTAACAAAAATAAAAATGATATCTAACTTTAAGAGAGATTTGGGATCAAAGTTTTTAGACAGCCTTTATCCACTTATCGGTACCTTTCATATTCACATCTTTGTATGGTCGATCGTCGGTATTGTTGTCCACTTAAACACGAAAAGTTGTGACAAATTTAGGACATACTATTTGTTACAAGACAGGTGAACTTTAATTCCGAATAATTATATCTGATCCTAATTTCTTAGATACTATATCTTAAGGACCATTCATCTGACGACGACCAGGGATATTGTTATCCACCTAAATTGAGCAGCGAGATCTATAGACAATCTGTGTCTGTTCAATTTTAAGTGTACTAGAACGTGTTTCCCGCTTCCTGATATGCCCCAGCCATCAAGAACTTCCAGAGTACTCCTTACACCGGGTGAGCAGACAACCATTCAGAGAGAAGATAGATTTAGAATTCTATTACTTATTACTTATTACTTCAGAGGGGTTGAGAAGTAGAAGGTTGCATATGCTGTGTACCAGGTCGGATTAGAAGTCACGCAAAGGAGACAAAACATGGCTAACAGATAAGAAGTTTTTCACATATATAACATGCAGAGAAATAGAGTTGCATATGTTGTGTACCAGGTCGGATTGGAATTCACGCAAAGGAGACAACATATGACTAACAGACGGAAAGAAAGAAAATGATATTCTACAGACCTAATTTATCAGAATTTACCAATCGCCCCATCCAACCGGAATTAAGGACAAAATCCGCACATCAAGGAAAAGTTAAACCACGGTTCCAAGTACGGGTTCAATTAATGTGACGAGTAGATTCCTATATATATCTCCCTGATCAACCTGTAACGACCGAAAAATACAACCAATTTTAAATTTTTCAAAAACAGCTCGATTCCATTTAAATCTTTACAAAAAGGTTTTCAATACAAAACATTTAACGTATTCTCAGAATCACATTACTACAAAATCATGAGGAGCGGTACGATCACGCCTTCGCCTTGCCACGGTCTCCTGAAGAACCTGAAAAACATAAAACCACAACTATAAGCCCGAAAGCTTAGTGAGATATCCCCAAAATACCAACCACATACATTATACGCATAACATGCCACAACATATCTGGTCACAGAACAACCATGCACTTTGGGTCTACTGTGTGACTGGTCCGCTGCACCGGCCTACAGTCCACCTGGTCCACCCTCTGAGTCTACAGTATGACTGGTCCGCCCACACCGGGCCTTCAGTCTGCCTGGTCCACTCTCCGAGCCTCGGCACG